>NC_058091.1:136467068-136771034 GCF_020171115.1 Neogale vison | reverse complement strand
CATTCCTAAGAAAAGCAAACTGCTGTGCAATATTAAAACACATGTTGATAAGCATGTATTACAACGTACTGGCACCCTGAAGTCTAATGAGTCTGAACACCCACTCCAGCAGTCACTAACTAGATGACCTTGATTGTGCTACTTACAATGTGTGAGCCTCTGTCTCATGAGCTAATGTGGAGATAGCACTGACCTCATAGGGTTATTAGAAGGATTAAGTAAAACTAACAGATGTTATGTGCCTTTTAGTTCCTTCTCCCCTGGCTAGTAGCGCACATTAAATTCTAGGTATCCCTGATCTCTACCTCATTTTTAATTTCATCTTGCATTTCCATTCATAAAACACCCTTGTCGCCCTGTGTTATTGACAAAGACTCTGTCTTTGACCAAGCTCTGTTCAGGGCCCTCTGAGCCCTCTCTTCAATCAGGCCTCAACCTTGGTCTATGAAAACTGCAACCTGCAGCAGAAATGATCCCCCCCCCAAGAGATTTAATCACTAGCATAGTTTCTATAGCCCGAGGCTGTGTTCCTAGAATGAGGACCATGTGTCCCTAAACCACCTGCCTAAAGAAGCTCACTGCCACCAGAAGAATTTACTGTTTGCTCTGGCCAAAGCCTGATGATAGGCCACTGACCTCCCTTTTCTGAGAGCGCTTACTTAAAAAGCTCACAACTATAAATCCCTATACTGCCCCCTTTGAGATATTAATCTTCTACCACTGAGAAATGCTCCTTAAGGACCTAGATGCCACCTCTTCGAATTGCAAACATCCAGGGACATAGCTGTCCCCCAGGTTCTGTGGGAGGGGAACAGCCTACCTGGGATGGGCACCTTGCTTCTATTTGCAAAACTGCAAACTGTCCTAAAGAGACGACGTTGTTCCTCCTCCAGATAAGTGCCAGGAAACAAATCCAGATGGCCTAACCTTACAAACCAACCCCTCTTAAAGACTTTTTGGTACCTTTCCTTTTGCGCACACCAGGATAGAAAAGGCCTCTCCCCTTTTGTACACGGAAGTCTCTCTCCCCTACTGCAGTAGGACTAAAATCTGTCCCTGCCATTTTTAACAGGTGCCTGGTACAAAGTTTTTCTTGAACATGATTTACTTAGCCAGTGCTTGTGGAAGACCTCCCAAGTGCCCAGTGTCGTCAGTCTAAGAACGAGCACGATGCTGTCCCCTCCCCCCAGGGCTCACAGTCTAAACTGGCAGAGACAGAAGTGTAAACAAGATACAGCAGCTTCGAGGCAGTGAGAGAAGTGAGGGCTGTGCACCCGTCTCCTGCCATCTCCGTGTTCATTGATCTCAGAGTGTATCTTGGTGTCTGTAAAGCCTTCTATTTCTGTGTCTCCATCAAAGAACCATGGACTTGTTTTTTGGAGAATTAGAATTAATTGTAAGGATTTCAGAAAAAGAGAATGGGAGGTGCCTGGGTGGCTCAGTGGGTTAAGCCTCTGCCTTCGGCTCAGGTCATGGTCTCAAGGTTCTAGGATCGAGCCCCGCATCTGGCTCTCTGCTCGGCAGGAAGATTGCTTCCCCCTCTCTCTCTGCCTGCTGCTCTGCCTACTTGTGATCTCTGTCAAATAAATGAATAAAATCTTAAAAAATAAAAAGATAACAGGGAAAGGTGGTCATATGTTCCTAGAAAGTTGCTGATTTATCTATTTTTTTATTCTCCAGTTTATACACAGCCATAAACTTAATACCTTAACCAACAAAAACAAAATTTATTTTAAAATGTTATGGCCTCAACTTTTGAGCTTCTATTAATTCAAAATCAATGGCTATCCAAAACATATCCTTAAGATCATTAGCATCCATCCTAATATTAGTTGTTTACTACAGGGGTATATAGAAAAACAGCACCTAATGTATTTAGGTCATTAATTTAGAGTTAATCATTAAAGTTTAACCAGTCCTATATGAGAGTAACACTGCATATATCAGAATAAATATAATTTCTGTGGATTACTAAATTTTTTTGAAAATTACTAAAAAACTACTAAATTTTTTCGAAAACTTTTTTTTTCTTCATAGCAAAATTGGGAGGAAAGTACAGAAATTTCTCATATACTCCCTGCCTCTCCACATGCATAGGTCCCACATTATCAACATCCCCCACCAGAGTGGTATAATTGATACAATTAATGAATCTTACCTAATAACTGTTTTAAAGATTTTACTTATTTATTTGACAGAAAGACAGACACAGAGAGAGAGGAATACAAGCAGGAGGAGTAGAAGAGGGAGAAGCAAGCTTCCCATTAAGCAGGGAGCTGATTTCAGGACTCGATCCCAGGACCCTGGAATCATGACCTGAGCTGAAGGCAGACACTTAATGACTGAGCTACCCAGGCACCCCTTACCTAATAATTTTTAAAAGCTACTACCAAGATTGATTTTTACTTTTAAAATGTAATGAAAGGTATTAAATCTTAAAGAAACTGGAATTAAAAATTAAGCATTCTATGTCATTTCACTAAAAAACTAAAAAAAAAAAAAAAAGAGAGATAAGCTAAATATTTGTGTTTTCCTGATAATAAGTTCAAATGAAGTTGGTCCTAATATTCCACAAACTACAAACAAAGATCTACACTAAGTCATTATCAAAGGGCACCTGGGTGGCTCAGTTGATTGAGCACCTGCCTTCAGCTCAGGTCATGATCCCAGGGTCCTGGAACTGAATCCCACATCTGGCTCCCTGCTCAGTGGGGAGCCTGCTTCTCCCTCTTCCTCTGTCTGCCATTCTCCCTGCTTGTGCTCTCTCTCTGTCAAAGAAATAAAATCTTAAAAAAAAAAAAAAGTCATTATCAAATTTCTATAAAATTGCTTTATATATTTAATTAACTTTCCTATAAGAAATAATAAAGAATTGGTTCAATAGAAATTATTCAAAAGACCAATATTATAATAACACTGCAAGTCAGTGTATCCTTTTATGCAAAAATTTAGTCTCTTAGCTATTAATCAATATTGAAAAGAGGTTCCCTAGTTCAAATTTTACAAGAATTTTTAACTTTTCTGCCTACTCCTTATATCTTGAAGAGACACTCTTTGATAATTCTAAGGAAAGACCCTAATCTAGAGAAAAATATTTCAATGATTAGATCTCTTTGTCAACTTAGGTCAAATAAAGAAATGATGCTAAAGAATGCTTTTGAAGATCCACTGTCATAGAGGAAGTTGTAGCAGACCAATCCCCCATGAAGAAAAGCTGAATAAAATTTACAAAAGCAAAAAGCTTTCCAAGTTTTCTGACAGCAACCGAAGCAAGCAGGTCTTGACAAAGTGAGACCCTGGACAGAAGAGAAATGCAGTGAGTTGAGCCTGAGCTTCTCTGCCACTTTCGGTCATCAAGGCATTTGCCAATTTCTTTGCACACTCAGGGGCCAGGAGGCCAGGAAGAAAGCTGCACCTCAAAAATTCTGGCTTCCTGAGCTCAGAAAGAGAAGTCCAGGTTTACCAAAGCAGGTGGGACTGGAGGAGCCAAGATTCCCCAAAAAAGGGAAGAGCAAAGAACCAAGACAAACATTCTAACATTTCCCTTCAAGTGTCCAAAACTGTTAACACGAGAAGGCAGAACACCACACACAAAGAGGCACACGTGAAGTTAAAACACTAAGCAGAGTTTCTGGTAGATTTGTAGGGTCCAGGAAAAGGAAAGTGGAGCTCAGGGTCGACAAAGAGGAAGGCCGCAGTAAACCTCAGGTTTGCAGTTGGAATCTCTAAAAGTCTACACCCTCGGAATGAAGGGAAGCCAAGAGTAAAATATCCCTCAAAGGGAATAAAACTCTGAATGAGATTTTTTTCAATTCCTGGCTAAATAAAAACAGCCTACTCCTACTCTGCCTTCCAAAAGAAAAAGAACACCATCCAGGGTTTCCACCAAGCTTTCAAATACACTGACTGATGTTCTATCCCAAATTATCACACGTGTTAGAGGTCAAGATCAAATGCCTAAAACCCTGGATGGGAGGGAACAAGAGAGCAATGTGACCCACTAGTGATTCAAATCCTGAAGTTCTCAGGGACATGAAAAGAACTATGATGAATATGTCCAAGAAAACAGATGACACACAAAGAATTTCACCAGAGAACTGTAATCTGTTTTAAATGGGAGAAAGTAAGAATCAAATAAAGACTAAAACTCAGAGACACAAGAACTAGAACAGACTCACTTGGGTATAATTTAAAAATCAACAGACAAGGGGCGCCTGGGTGGCTCAGTGTGTTAAGCCGCTGCCTTCGGCTCAGGTCATGATCCCAGGGTCCTGGGATCGAGCCCCACATCAGGCTCTCTGCTCAGCAGGGAGCCTGCTTCCTCCCCTCTCTCTCTCTGCCTTCCTCTCTGTCTGCTTGTGATCTCTGTCTGTCAAATAAATAAATAAATAAATCTTAAAAAATAAATAAATAAATCAACAGACAAAACAATCGACTAAAAAGTAGTTAATGAAAAAGGAAGTCAAGGAGGAAGAGAGATATGAAATAGGAGATATATAGAACACCAACAGCAGAATGGCAGACACGAAACCATATTAATAACAACATTAAATATAAATGGACTAAACATTTCACTCTAAAAGCAGAGACTGTCTGACTAAATGGAAAAGCGTAACTGAATTAGATGCTATCTACAAGAGACACACCTAACATACAAATAGATTAGAAATCAAAGTAGAGAAAGAGTATGCCTGGGTGGTTCAGTCAGTTTGCCTGGGTGGTTCAGTCAGTTCTGTATCTGCCTTTGCCTCAGGTCAGGATCCCAGAGTCCAGGGATCTAGTCCCTGCATCAGGCTAATTGCTCAGAAGGGAGCCTGCTTCTCCCTCTGCCTGCTGCTCCCTGCTACTTGTGCTCTCTTTCTCTTTCCCTGACAAAATAAACAAATAAAATCTTTAAAAAAAAAAAAGAAATAAATAAAAGTAGATAAAGATATCATGTTAACAACAAACGTAAGTGAAATGAAATGGCTATAATATCATAAGAGAGACTTAACGCAAGAAATACTGCTAGAGTCAAAGAGAGACATTTCATAATAATAAACTTAATATATCAGGAAGATATATAATTATAAACACACATATAACTAATAATAAAACTCCTAAACTCAGAATGCACAACCTGAGAGTCATGAGAGGAAAAAAAGGCAATTCAACAATAACTACTGGAGATTTCAAAAACATACTGTCACTAATTGATAGAATATCTAGACCTAAAATCAGCAATGATAGCCAAAACATAAATAAAACTATCAACTAACTTAATCTAATTGATATTAGTAGAAAATTCTATTCAGTGACTACAGAATACACATCCTTTTCAAACACACATGGAACATTCTCCAGAAGGAAACACAGTCTGCGCCACAAAACAAACCTCAAGAAATTAAAAATTAAAATCAAGAATGGATATGGCCTGATCACAATGGAACTGTATTTGAGATCCACAACAAAAATAAATAAGGGAAAATCCCAAATATTTGCAAATTAAACAGCTATACCTGGATCAAAGAAATCAAAAGAGAACTACAAAAATATTTTGAGCTAAATGAAAATGAAAGCACAACATATCAAACGGGATGGAACATACTAAAATCAAAGCTTTGACTTACGGTTACAAATATCTATATCAGAGTGAAAGAAAGGTCTTTTTTTTTTTAATTTTATTTATTTATTTGTCAGAGGAAGAGAGGGAACACAAGCAGGGGGAGCAGCAGGCCAAGGGAAAAACAGGCCTCCCTCTAAGCAGGGAGCCCAATGTGGAACTCGAACCTAGGACCCTGCAATCATGACTTGAGCCAAAGGCAGATGCTTAACCTACTGAGCCACCCAGGCACTCCGGAAGAAAGGTCTTAATAACCTAAGCTTCCACCTCAAGAAACTAGATAAAAATAAACCACCCAGGGGCGCCTGGGTGGCTCAGTGGGTTGAGTCTCTGCCTTCGGCTCGGGTCATGATCTCAGGGTCCTGGGAGGGAGCCCCACGTTGGGCTCTCTGCTCAGCGGGGAGCCTCCTCCCCCACCCCCACCCTCTGCCTGTAGCATGGTCTACTTGTGATCTCTGTGTGTGTCAAATAAAAAAATAAAATAAAAATCTTTTAAAAAAATGAAAATTAAAAAAATAACCACCCAAAGCAAATGAAAAGAAGGTAGTAACAAAGATTAGAAAGAAAATCAATGAACCAGAAAGTAGAAATTAATAGTAAAAACCACTGAAGCTAAGTGTTGGTTTGTTTTTTGTGGCGGTTGTTGTTGTTTTTAAAGATTTTATTTTATTTATTTGACAGGGAGAGACACACAGCAAGAGAGGGAACACAGGCTGGGGGAGTGGGAGAGGGAGAAGCAGGCCTCCCACCCAGCAGGGAGATGGATGTGAGGCTCAGTTCTAGGACCTCGCGATCATGACCTGAGCTGAAGGCAGACACCAACAACTGAGCCACCCAGGTGCCCCCTAAATGTTCGTTTGTAAAGAAGAAATAAATGTAATTGAAAAGCCAACTAAGTTAAACTTACTTAAAACAGAAGACATAAATTATCAAATTATCAAAATAAATAGAAGAAATCACTCCTGACCCTATATATATTAAAAGGCTTATAAGGAATATTACAAAAAACTACATGTTCATAGACTAATACAAGGGGAAAAAATTGAACTGGTAAATAAAATCCTCCCAAAAAGAATAGCTCCAGCCCAGATGGCTTCACGAGTGAACTCTACAAAAAATTTAAAAATGCAACAAAGTCCACTCCTCACAAACTCATTCAGAAAATAAAGGGGAGAACACTTTCCAACTCATCCTTTGAGGCCAGTACTGTTCCAAGGCCACATAAGGTTATCACAAGAAAACTATAGTGCAGGGCACCTGAGTGGGTCAGTCAGTTAAGCAGCTGCCTTTGGCTCAGGTCACAATTCGGGAGTCCTGGGATCAGGCCCCACATCAGACCTCCTGCTCAGTACAGAGCCTGCTTCTCCCTCTGCCTGCTGCTCCCCCTGCTTCTGCTCTCTCACTGACATTCCATCTCAAATAAATAAATAAAATCCTTTAAAAAAAAAAAAAAAGAAAGAAAGAAAACTATAGCGCAATACACCTTAGTAACATAGACACAAAAATCTACTTACAAGGTACTAGCAGGCTGAATTCAACAATACAGAAAAAGGCAGCTAAGACAAGTGAAATGTAACCCTGAAAGCAAAGTTCATTTAAAATTCAAAAAACAATTAGTGTAGTAAGTTATATTTGTAAACACAATATTAATAAGAGGCAAATTAATAAAATATCCGCAAAGGGGGAAAAAACACATGATCATCTCAATACATGCAGAAAAATATTTAACAGCATCAAACACTCATTTATAATTGTTTAAACTCTCTAAGTATAGAAAGGGTTTTTCTTAACCTAACAAAAGGGCATCTATTAAAAAAAAATTAAAAACCTACAGTTAACACCTTACATAGTACTGTAAGACTGAATGATTTCATCCCTAAGTTCAAGAACAAAGCAAGGATGTCTGCTTTTGCCACTAAATAAGATGAGGTTGTCCCCTTTTGCTACAATATTATAGTAGAAATTCTGGGTGCTATAATAAAAAGAAAGAAAGTAGAGAAGCAAGAAGGAAAGAGAAATAAAAAAGGGAGGAAAGGAAAGCATTCCTATTTGAAGGGAAAAAAACAGAACTTTTTTATTTGCAGATTATATGGTCCTATATGTAGAATATAATATGGAATCCATGAACAATTCCTGGAACTAATAAGTGAATTTGGCAAGATTGCAATACACAAGAACAAACACAAGAATCAATTATATTTCTTCTTATCAGCTATAAACCAGCTAATATGCTACACACTAGCAACAAACAACCTAAAAATGAAATTTAAAAAACAACTTCATTCATAATAGCATCAAAAGGAATAAACTACTTAGGAATAATTTTAACAAAAAGAGTGCAAGACATACACACTGAAAACTATACAACAGTAGTAAAGGACATTGAAGAACTAAGTAAATGGAGACATTCCATGTTCATGAATTGAAAGACTTCTTGTTAAGATGGAAATTCTCCCCAAACTGAGCTATAGATTCAAAACAATCTCTAACAAAATCCCAGTTGGTGGGGGGAGGGGTGTTTTTGGTTTTAGAAATTGGCAAACTTAAAATGTGTACAGGAATGCATAGGGCTTCAAATAACAAAAACAATTAACAAAAAAAAAAGTTGGAAGATGACTTATACTATTTGATTTCAAAATTTGATATAAGCCCACAGTGTGATACAGAGTAAGGACAGATGAAAGACAGATGATATATAGCACAGAATTAAAAGTTCAGAAATAAACCCTTACATTTACTATCAGTAGACCTTTGACAAGATGCTAATTCAATGAGGAAATTATAGTCTTTTCAGCCAATGGTGCTGGTAAAAGATTAGACATCTATATGCAAAAAAATAAATAAACACCTTTACCTCACACCAAATGCAAAAAATTAATTCAAAATAGATCATAAACCTTAACTGTAATAAAACTATAATCCTCTGGAAAAAATATAGAAAATCACTGTATCTCACAAAAATCTAGAAAAGCTCAGATTGGGGAAAAAGTCAGTAGGTACAACAAGAGCATGTCATAGAGGACAACATTATTAAACTGGATGCCATCAAAATTAAAATCTTTTTGCACTTCAAAAGAAATCACCATTAAGAAAATGACAATGCTAGTCACAGATCTGGGGAAAATATTTGCAAATTATATATCTGATTAAAAGCCTGTATCTAGAATATATAAAGTACTCTTACAAATCAATAGAAGACAACCCAATTTTTAAAATTGGCAAGAGAACTGAACAGGCATTTCACCAAAACTTACAATAATAATAAGCCCATAAAAAGGTGCTCAACATCATTAATCATTAGGAAAATGCAAGTTAAATCACAAATTAAACTCAACACATCCATTATAATGACTATAATCAATAATTACTGACAATGATAGGAAGAAAATGACTATCAAACACTGTGGGAATTAAAATGTTACAGCCACTTGGAAAACAGTTCATTAGTTTCCTAAACAGTTAAACATACATACACCATATAATCCAGAAATTCCACTCTACTTCTCTTACCCAAGAGAAATGAAAGCACAGGTTTACACAGAGACTTACACAAATTGCCATGGCAGCATTATTCAGAGTAGCCAATAACTGGAGACAACCCAAATTTGCATCAATAAACAGACCAAAGTATATCCATACAGAATAAATCTACTCACCAATAAAAAGGAATAAAATACCAATCAATGCATGTTAAAAAATGGACAATACTTATAAGTTTTAAAAACATTATGCTAAATGAAAGAAGCCAGATACAAAGACTATATTTGTATAATTCAATTTATATTAAATGCATAGAAAAGGCAAATTTATAGAAACAGTGGTTGCCACATAGCAAAGGAAACATTCAACAAAACTAAAAGGCAGCCTATGGAATGGGAGAAGATATTTGCAATGACATATCTGATAAAGGGTTAGTATCCAGTATCGACAAAACACTTCCCAAACCCAACACCAAAAAACAAGTAACCAGGTTAAGAAACGGGCAGAAGACATGAACAGACGATTTTCCAAAAAAGATACTCAGATGGTCAACAGACACATGAAACAATGCTTCACATCAATCATCGTCAAGGAAATACAAATCAAAACCACAATGAGATACCACCTCACACCTGTCAGGATGGCTAAAATTAACAACACAAGAAACAACAGGTGTTGGCTAGGCTTGCAAGGAAGGGGAACCCTCTTGCACTGTTGGTGGGAAAGGAAACTGGTGCAGACACTCTGGAGAACAGCTGGAGGTTCCTCAAAATGTTAAAAACAGAACTACCCTACAATCCAGCATCTGCACTACTAAGGATACCAACATACAGATTCAAAGGGGAACCTGCACACCAATGTTTATAGCAGCATTATCAACTAGAGCCAAACTATGGAAGGAGACCTAATGTCCACCAACTGATGAATGGATAAAGAAGATGTGATGTATGTGTGTGGTGGAATATTACTCAGCCATCAAAAAAAGGAATGAAACCTGGCCACGCAATTATGTGCATGGAGCTAGACTGTATCATGCTGAGTGAAATAAGTCAGTCAGATAAAAAGACAAATACCACCTGATCTCACTCATGTATGGCATTTAAGAAAGAAAACAGAGGAACATATGGGGGGGGAGAGGGAAACAAACCAAGAGACTCTTAACTATAGAGAACAAACTGAGGGTTGATGGAAGGGTGCGGGTAAGGAGAGGCTAGCTGGGTGATGGGGATTAAGGTGGGCACTTATTCTGATGAGCACCAGGTATTGTATGTAAGTGATAAATCACCAAATTCTACTCCAGAAACCAATACTGCACTGCATGTTAACTACCTAAAATTTAAATTTTAAAAAAAATAAATAAAAATAAAAGAAAACCCTATTAAGTAAATTTAATTAAAAGCGTGTACAAAATTCCATCATTGTTTTTGAACTAAATGTAAAATTAAATATTAAAAAAGAAAAACAGTGGTTGCTTGGAGTTAGAGCGGGGAATAGAGATTGCAAATGGGCTCAAGAGAATTTTGGGGGTGGAAAAAAATATTCTAAAACTCAATCTGGTAATGGTTGCAGAACTCTATAAATTTAACTTATATCACTGAATTGTACATTTACAAAGAGTGGATTTTTTTAAAGATTTTATTTATTTATTTGACAGAGAGAGATCACAAGTAGGCAGAGAGGCAGGCAGAGAGAGAGAGAGAGAGAGAGAGAGGAAGCGGAGAGCCCGATGCGGGACTCGATCCCAGGACCCTGGGATCATGACCTGAGCCGAAGGCAGCGGCCTAACCCACTGAGCCACCCAGGTGCCCCCCAAAGAGTGAATTTTATGGCGCATAAATTATACCTCAGTAAAGCTATAACAATAAAAACTCAATAGATGTTTTTTAAGAGCAGATTAAGCATTAAGAAGAAACCATTAGTGTATTGGAAAATAGATCAATAGAAAATTTCCAAATTATGGGGCACCTATATGGCTCAGTCATTAAGCATCTGCCTTTGGCTCAGGTCATGATCCCAGGGTCCTGGATTGAGCCCCACATTGGGCTCCCTGCTCAGCGGGAAGCCTGCTTCTTCCTCTCACACTCCCCCTGCTTGTGTTCCCTCTCTCAGTGTGTCTCACTCTGTCAAATAATTTTAAAAATGAAACAAAATAAAAGTAAAGAAAAAGAAAGAAAGAAAATTTCCAAATTAAAGCAAAGAGGGAAAAATCGACAATGGAAAATACAGAAAATAGTTGGATTCAAATCAGACATAGTGAGGAGATCTACTATACATAAAACTGCACTTTCAGGAAAAGAGGAGAGAGACTGGACCAGAAGAAGTAATATCTAATGCAGTAATTGTCAAAAATATTCTAAAACTGATATAAGAGGCTCTATGATCTTGAGGCAGAATAACTAGTAAGAAAAACATGCCTAAGCACATTATAATAGAACTCTTGAATATCAAAGAAATAGAAAACAAAATTTAAAACAGAGGGAAAAAAGCACATCATCTTCAAAGGACAACAAGGAGACTGACAGCTGATATCTTAAACAAAATTAGTAGAAGACAGAGGATGATGAAACTATATCTTTAAAGCACTGAGGGGGAAAAAGACAACCTAGAATTCTACATGCAACAAAAATACACTTCCAGAATTAAGACAGAATTTTAGAAGTTTCAAACAAAAATACAAAGAAATTCTAAAGAAAGGTCTTCCAGCAGAAGAAAAATAATCCCAGAGGGAAACAGACTTATTTGCATGGAGGAATAAAAAGAAACAGTAAACACAAATAGATCCTAACTGCCTAAAATATCAATAACAGGGGCTTTTACTGAGTTAAAAAAGTATGGTGAGGGAAGTAGTTAAGTGCTAAGAGAGAGTAAATTCCTAAGTGAGGATGGATGATTGTACAGATAAACCATTAAGATTAAGAAGCCAATGTAGCAAAATCCTTGGAATCCAAGTAAATATACCAAAATCTATTGTACTTTATATACAAAGGCAACACAAAATTAGGAGGTGAAACTTTAAAGATGTCATTTGCAACAAAAAGAAGAATCAACTTCACGGAAGATGTGCAAGAATGCTACAGAGAGAACTTGAAACATTGCTTTGAGGAATTAAAGACAACCTAATTAGAGAGAGCTACACTGTGTTCATTGATTAGAAGACTCAATATTGTTCAGCAACTCTCCCAAACTGATCTGCAAATGCAATGCAATTCCAGTCAAAATCCCAGCCAGTGTCTTTGTGAAATCTGATAAGGTGATTCTAGAATTCATATGTAACTGCTAAACACCAAGAAAAGACCAAAAGGAAATCAAGAAGAAAATAAATAAATAAATAAATAAAAGACTTAACACTACCTGGAATTAGGACTACAGTTATTTAAAGTATTTTGTTAGACAAAGAGAGAATACAGAGAGTCTAGAAACAGATTCACAAACACAATTACTTGATTTAGGTAAGTGTGCCACTGTAACTCAGTGGGGAAAGGATGATCTTTATAATAAGTAATGCTGGGACAACAAGATAATTAGATCAAAATCCTCTTGACCCCTACCTCACACCACACACAAAATACAATTCCAAGAGGGTTATAGATCTAAATGTGAAAGGTAACACAATAAGACTTCTTGAAAGGCCAAGTGAATATCTTCATGACCTTAAGCCAAGCAAAAATTTCTTAGGACAAAAAAGCATAAACCTAAAGGAAAGATTTATAAATTGGAATTCATTCAAATTAAAATTTTCTGGGGCACCTGGGTGGCTCAGTGGGTTAAAGCCTCTGCCTTCGGCTCGGGTCATGATTCTGGGGTTCTGGGATCGATCTCCGCATCAGGCTCTCTGCTCAGCAGGGAACCTGCTTCCCTCTCTCTCTCTCTGCCTGCCTCTCTGCCTACTTGTGATCTCTGTCTGTCAAATAAATAAATAAAATCTTAAAAAAAAAAAAAATGATGCTGGGGTGCCTGGGTGACCCAGTAGGTTAAAGCATCCAATTCCTGATATCGCCTCAAGTCTCAATCTCAGGGTCGTGAATTCAAACCTCACACTGGGCTTCCAGCATGAAGTCTACTTATTTACTAAATAAATAAACAAACAAAAAATGATGCTTCCTTTTATCTTTACAGGATATATATAACATAAAACAGGTAAAAGAATGCTGTGATTTTGAGAAGTCTACACTCATCCCCAGAGAGATTCTTCTAGAACTCAAATCTGATCATTTACTTCCCTGCTGAAAAGAGTTTAAGGTCTTCCTAATCTGGCCTTGCCGGGACCATCCTTCATTGTCAGTTGCCCCAAAGTGCTCACTTTTGGGTCGTGAAGGCCCAGCACAGAGCCTTATACATGGTGGATATTAAATATGTATTTACTGAAAAAATGTAGTAAAGTCAGCAGAATCTTTAATGCATTTACCAAAGAAATTCTTCTTTTCTACAACACGAGAGTTTTACATGGGCTATCTAAATTTTCTCCTCTTTTAAGCTGACTTTGGCAGAAAAATCTATCATTTATAGACCAATCGACCATGACCTAGAGGTTAATAATCAAACCATTTAAAATTTACTGCAGAGCAACGAATAATTGAATCTCCGTCCAGATATAAATTAGAGCTCTAAAACGCTTTAAGCTCTTCCTAATTATGTGTCCCACTGTCTGAGTAAAAATTGTTTAAAGCTTTCAAACTCTTCCATCATTGTCTATAAAGACAGGAGAAGAGAAAACACTTAATCTGTTATGTTGCTAGCTCCATACCAACATTGCATAAATTCGTATCCTGGTTCATTTCCAATGCCCTATTACAGTAAGTGATGTTGGTCTTAAATCAATCACAGTCCTGTGTCTGATTTTTTCTAATTAAATGTTTTAAAATATCTTTGGTGGACAGTCAGTGTAAGATACTCAGAGTGACTTTTGTACACATAAATTACCACAGTGAAGAGATCCTAACAACCTCAGTGGTTTCAGTGATATCATATGGTTATAACTCACATGTTATCATTTTTTTTAAAGATTTTATTTATTTATTTGACAGAGATCACAAGTAGGCAAGAGAGGCAGGCAGAGAGAGAGAGGAGGAAGCAGGCGCCCTGCTGAGCAGAGAGCCCGATGTGGGCCTCGAACCCAGGACCCTGGGATCATGACCTGAGCCGAAGGCAGAGGCTTTAACCCACTGAGCCACCCAGGCGCCCCTCACATGTTATCATTTTTGACTACCAAATGTTCTCACAGATTCCTTGTGAAAATACCTTTCACTCACTAACATGTGGCTTGTCACAGTTTCACTATCAGAGTAAGAGTCAAGGGCTGACAACACTAACCTGAATATCTGAAAAAAGACCTTGATGTTATGACCTCACGGATTTTTTTCCTGCTAGCCGTAACAATTTCCTTGGCCATGGTGCGTACCTCAATCTTCCATGCGTAATATCAGAAAAACACTGAATCATTCCGTCAACATAAATGGACTACATCTTATTCATTTCTCACAATCCTTACCTAGTTACTCAAGTACTGGGTCACTGAGTGCCCATATGCTACCAGGCTCTGGCTAAACACTGGAAATACAACTCAAAAAAAAAAAAAATTGTCTCTTTCCTCATGAAGCTTACAGTCTAGTGAGGGCAATATCAACCAAATAAGCACAAAAAATAAGTGTAAAATTACCATTGTATAAGTACACCACATCTCACCTGGACTCCTAATCATTCTGCCTGCTACCAGTCTTGCTCACCCATGATCCAACCTCTATGTGCACGAATATTTCTAAATGTAAACCAAATTTTTCCCATTTCCCTAACTGCTACCTCGGAAAAAGTCCTACAACTGTTTCCCAGGGCACATAGAATAAAACCCAGTCCTTGCCACGAATTACAAAACCTTGAGCAATCTTGCCACTCCATTCCTCTCTGACATCATCTCATACCATTTTCCTGCCTTCTCTCTACCTCAGGGCCTTTGCACTTGTTCCTTCTGTCTGAAATTGCTCTGCTCCTGATAAAGGCTCCCTTTGTCACTCAGATCACAGCTTAAATGTTATCTTGCCTCCTAATCTAAGGTAGCATTCACTCACTTGCCTTAGGCGAGCTCAGGCCTCCATCCTGGGGTCCTGGGATCAAGCCCCACATCCGGGTTCCTGTTCAGTAGGGAGTCTGCTTCTCCCTCTCCCTCTGCCCCTTCCCCTGCCTGTGCACTCACTCTCTCTCTCTCTCAAATAAATAAAGAAAATCTTTTTTAAAAAATCACTAAAAAATTATTTCATAATAATCAAATGAAATAAAGTATAAAAAATGTATTCAATTAGTAACAGTTCTATTTTCTTAAAGGTTTTATTTATTTATTTGAGAGAGAGCAAGAAGGAGCGCAAGCAGGCAGAGCTGCAGGCAGAGGGAAAGGGAGCAACAGTCTTCTGGCTGAGCAGGGAGCCTGATGTAGGGGCTGGATCCCAGGACCCTGGGATCATGAACTGAGCTGAAGGTAGACACTTAACTGACTGAGCCACCCACAGGCCCCAATTAGTAATAATTTTAGAAAAGAAGCTACTATAACATATTTAACCTAAATCCCACAATTTAATCATAACCATTCTTATTTTTCTATCCTGATTTCAATAGATTGTTCCATCTTTAAAAAAAAAAAAACCTGCTACATGAAAAATGTTTTAGAATACACATCAACTGATGAAAATTTATTTGTAGATTTAGTTTAATAAGAAATCCTTATTCTATTCATTAAAATATTACTGACACTATAGTATGTCTGACATCTTAATATGTTGCACGAGTAAATGGTTATTTTTTGTTTCTTTAAGATTTTACTTTTCTTATTTACCAGAGAGAGAGAGAGAGAGCTCAATCAGGGAGAGCAGCAGGCAGAGGTAGAAGCAGGTTCCCTAGTGAGCAGGGATGCGGGGCTCAATCCCAGGACCCTGAGATCACGACCTGAGCCGAAGACAGAGGCTTAACCCACTGAGCCACCCAGGCACCCCTGGGCTGCCTTATTAAGTGTTTTTTATCTGTCATCTGTGTGCTGCACCTGCATCCATCCATCCATCACGTGTCCTTACAACAACCCTGCAAGGTGATGGCACCACACCCCCACGCAGTTCAGGTTCCTAGCTCCTGGGCTCTCGCTGGTACATGTGCCATCTATTTTACCCGGGTAAAGGTACTGTGCAAATGGATACATTTGCTAAGAGCAGGGTTGACAGTTTCAGAACTACTATAAACCAGAGTCTGAACAGAAAGAGTTGTTTACTGTGCTCCTTAAATTTAATTTCATACCATCACCATCTGTCTGTTGGAAGAACGTCCTACCTTATCCCAACAAATGTATCTGTTCCCCACATTCTCCGAATTAGTCAATCTCAGCCCTGACTTTGGAGGTAGAGTTAAATCTTGTTATTTTTCGACCCAGAGACCTGTACCCCTTGCAAGACGCAAAGGGCAAAGCCAGTGTTCCAGCCCCGATCTGACTACCAGGAAGCCCGGGTTCTTAGCGTCCCTGCGGGGAAGGTACTGTGCAGGTGCACGTCAGACCAAGCACCCGAGATTTCATTTCCATCTTTGGGCTCCTGAGAGCTGACTTAATGATCTTCACTATGTCTATTTGCCTTCTCAGAAGCATGGATACAAGCTCAAAAAGAAAACCTTCGTAAGTGACAAAGATGCATCAGATACAACAAATGGCAGAACATCTTAAATTCCAGGGAATGGGGAACTGTTCTGTGGTTTCTACAGTCCTGCCCATTTGTCACTGATTGAGACAATGAAAACCTTTGCTAAAGCACAACTTGGCAATGCCACCCCTCAAAAATACACTTCAGTTTAAAAAAAATAAAAAATAGATAAATCAGAAAACTATTAGACTGACTTGATTTTGAACCCGCCAGCTCTTGGGAAGCCCTGTCTTTTAAAATGTTTATTATTACCATTAGTATTTGAATATCTATAAGCAAACTGCTAATTCAAGCTTATGGAGCAGTGGGCTTACCATTTACCTTTTATTTCTTAGACCTAAAATTGTACATAAGAAATTCTAATTCAGGGGTGCCTGGGTGCCTCAGTCGTCAAGAGTCTGCCTTCGGCTGGGGTCATGATCCCAAAGTCCTGGGATCAAGCCCCATATGGGGCTGCTAGCTCAGTGGAAAGCCTGCCTCTCCCTCTCCCACCCCCCCACCCCCCCACCCCACCCTCCTGTATTTTCTCTCTTGCTGTCTCTGTCAAATAAATAAACAAGGGCGCCTGGGTGGCTCAGTGGGTTAAGCCGCTGCCTTCGGCTCAGGTCATGATCTCAGGATCCTGGGATCGGGTCCCGCATCGGGCTCTCTGCTCAGCAGGGAGCCTGCTTCCTCCTCTCTCTCTCTGCCTGCCTCTCTGCCTACTTGTGATCTCTAAATGTCAAATAAATAAATAAATAATCTTTTAAAAATAAATAAATAAATAAATAAACAAAACCCTTAAAAGAAAAAAAATTCCAATTCATATTAACATTAGCAAGGGTTCAAAAATTATCTCCAAATAAATGGTTTATATTCATTTTTATAAAGCCTTTGAAAAAAGAAGGGAACTATACAGTACATTTTTTAAGCCTTCGACAAAACAATGAAAATATAAAGGTATTATTAAAAAGCTCTCCACTGATTTGAGAAAGTCTCTGCCATGGGAATATTCTTGTCTTAACGATTATAGAGGTCTCAAGTTTCACCAAATCAATAATTTCGATCGGTTTACTAGAATAGAGGATGGTATTTTCTGTGCTTTTCTCTGGGATCACTTACTAAGTTAGAGAGACAATCATTTGACCACATCAAGCAGGCAGAGGCTTAACTATGGAAATCTAAAACTCCCCTATAATATTCCAGAGTTTTACTAAAATTGGTACCTTCTGCTGGAAACAGGCAATGATCATACAAAATTATTTTATTCATTCAAGAAGTGTTTATTGAACACTTACTATGTCCCAGACATCATTCTAGAGGCTAAGAAGACAGTAGCAAAAAATTAAAAATCTTCAAAAATTAAAAAAAAAGAAGAGCAAGGGTCTTTATGGAATTTTACACAATGGAAGAGTAAGACAGATACATACTTTTTGTTAATTTACATGACATGCCAGGTGGTAACAGAGCTGTGGGAAAGAACAGAGAATGGAGAGAGCAGAGAGAGCCTGTATTGGAGATAAACGTTACAATTTTTTTTTTAAGATTTTTATTTATTTGTGAGAGAGAGGGGGGGAGAGAGAGTGAGCACAGGCAGACAGAATGGCAGGCAGAGGCAGAGGGAGAAGCAGGCTCCCTGCTGAGCAAGGAGCCCGATGTGGGACTTGATCCCAGGATGCTGGGATCATGACCTGAGCCGAAGGCAGCTGCTTAACCAACTGAGCCACCCAGGGGTCCCAAACGTTACAATTTTGCACAGTGTGCTTAGGGAGGGCCACTCTGGTAACATCAGAGCACAGACCTGAAAGAAACAGGGAGTAAGGCACACAACTCTTTGGAGAAAGAGCAGTCTCAGCAAAGCAAACAGTGCTAAGGTCTGGCAACCAGAGCAGCTTCGGTGAGTTCAAAGATCAAGGCTTCTAACTTCATCCAGACCTCCAGCATCCTAGGACAAGGACCTCTCCCTATGGGACAAAGACCGTGTGGTTCTGACCCCCGAGGCATCCACCCTTGGGTATACGATGTGTACAGAGTGATTTTTCATTTCATAAAATAAAATAAATTCAGGGGATAGAAGATAACTCCATTTAATTTTGGTTTTAATTCCAAAAAACAGATGGAGAGAGAACTCACCCCACCTGGTGTCTGCAAGGCACGCACGGTGTAATGTTCTTGGTTTTCCCCTGAGGAACCCCCTCTTCCTCTAATGGACTACACCCACCGTCCGGACACCACCCAGCCTGCAGTCCTCAATGGCCTCTCTTCCCAAAGCACCCTCCAGGGAAAAGCATCTTTGAGGCACTAGGAAACGGTCTTTGCCCATAATCAGCAAATTAATTTTGGTCAACTTCAAATTGTGATTTATTCACACGAATCATGTTTTTAAATTCACCAACTCTACTGTAGACTACCGGGCACCAAGTCAGTGCACAATAAATGGGAGCTACTATAATATTCATTCAAAGAACCTATAGAACTCTGCTTCAGTCCTTGCTTTTATGGACACCTGTCCCTTACTTTTACTTTTCATGTTGTTTAAATAAGAAAAGACCACTGAGGGGTGCCTAGGTGGTTCAGTGGGGTAAGCAGCTGCCTTCAGCTCAGGTCATGATCCCAGGGTCCTGGGATTGATCCTCCCTCCCAACCCCTTTTTTGGGCTCCTTGCTCCGCAGGGAGTCTCCTGTTCCTCTCCCTCTGCTCCTGTACTCACTTTTGCCCACAGGCGCGCGCTCTCTCTCAAAAATAAATAAATAAAATCTTAAAAAAAAAAAAAAAAAAAACACTGAAGTTAAAATGCTTAATCAGTCTTAATCACTTTAAATGGAGTGGGGAGGGGCAATAGGAGGCAAAATACTCAAATTATTATAAGAACAAACGTAAATGATATTTGAAGATCCATTTTTTTGCTCATTGACTAGAATCAAAAGTTTATTCATAATTGCTAGAATAAAATTAAATTAGCTACTATTTTTTAACGTTTTATTTCAATTCCAGTTAGTTAAGTACAGTATAATGTTAGTTTCCAGCGTACAATGTAGTGATTCAACACTTACATATAACACCCTGTACTTCTACAACAAGCTAGCTACTATTTTTTTATGCTTTTTATATATAATCTTTGAGACATGAATATCAGAAATCCAAGTAAGTTGAAACAGAACTGTGATGTGATTTCTAATGCTGTGTTTCAAATAAAATCTCAAATTAATTTTATAGTGCCCTAATGATACATTAAACTTGAGAGTCAGTTTCCTAAACCCCTAACATTGATTTTTAAGCCCTCACTACTGACTTTGCAACTAGAGTAAAATGTAGTGATTTTATATCACATAAAAAAATCTTTTAAGTATTCAATTAAGAAAAGCATACTTGTACCTACCTTATCTTTTCAAATGAGTAAGACATTGTTCTTGTTCTTTTTTTTTTTTAAGATTTTATTTATTTGATAGAGAGAGATGACAAGTAAGCAGAGAGGCAGGCAGAGAGAGAGAGAGGAGGAACAGGCTTCCTGCTGAGCAGAGAGCACGATGCGGGGCTCGATCCCAGGACCCTGGAATGATGACCTGAGCCAAAGGCAGAGGCTTAACCCACTGAGCCACCCAGGTGCCGCCATGGCTCTTGTTCTTCAGAAGCTTACAGTCTAGCACAAAGAAAGAGATACAAGTATTTTTCAACACAACATATCAACTTGTTTTGGTTTTGGTTTTTTTTAAAGGTATACGCAGAAATCCAATCCTTAGGGCAAGAAGTTAGCTAAGGAAAAAACAGGTAAGACCAGACTGAGGCGAGCCCACAAAAGGCAATGCAAAAGAGACAGCCATTTAAAGACATACTTAACATATACAACAAATTAACACCATAGGAAATACGGATTCTGTTAATATTGAATACAAATAATAAGTGAAAAGACAGCTATCTTCAGAAAGCATCATTTTTGGAAATCAATCTATTCTAGTTTCTTTTTTTTTTTAAGATATTATTTTTAAGTAATTTCTCCACCCAGCATGGGGCTGGAACTCACAACCCCAAGATCAAGAGTCATGTGCTCTACCGACTGAGCCAGCCCAGTCAGCTGGCTCTACTGTAGATTCTGTATACAGAAAAAAAACACTGGAACATGTCACAATATGCTACAAAGAAATCCTTCTTGTTTTAAGATTTTAGGCTTTGTTTCTCGTCATTAAAATGAGAAAAAAATGTCCAAGTGCCATAACAATGAGCATCATTATTTCTATACTATTATACAAATATATACACACACATATCAGTGACCAGATTAAAAAAGCTCCCTGCATTCCTTCACATAAACACACACACACACACTAGGATTCTGGTATGTTTTGTGTACCTTTAGCTCAATACAACAAAAATGATCACATCAGTCTTCTCCGTCTTAAACTGGAGATCACAAAAGTACTTCCCTCCTCGGGTTCTTGTGAGCATTAAATAAGCCAGTAGTTGTGCAGTGCAAAGGAAAGGGCCTGGCTCATAGGAAGCTCTCGTGAGGGTTTTGATTGATTGACAGAAAAAAGACGCAACCGCAGTCACACTAAACAAGGTCTGCGGAAGCCATATGTAACGAGAGGAAATGCCAGATAAGACCACACAGAAACCTTTTAGTGTAGATTTACAATTCAAGACTTTGAGTAAGCATCTGTTCTTCAACATAATTATGTCTGACATGTCACAGAGTGATAAAATTGTGGAAAATGCCATGTCTCCGTTGGACGACTATGGTTATCAGAAAGGGAAGAAGGTTCATAATGGACTGATCCTTAGAAACACAATTTCTCATGTAAACACATCAAATATGCTAGGCAAACACATAGTTTTATAGTTCTGTTAACGTCTTGGCTATCTAACTGGTCTACCTGACCCATCAGATTACATAACACACCCATGAAGAAAACCTTCACTGTCGTATCTTAATCTGTGGTTTATACTATTCAAAGTGCACTTAGCCACAGTTCAAGGGAGTCACTTTTAGGTCAGTGGGGAGAAAAGGTGGGGCTAAGAGACCAGGACTGGCATCTCTAATGTAGGAGGGGCCAACCTCGGAAAACCAAGGAAACAGCCCTCACGTAATCTCTTCAGGAGTTTGGACCATAGAGTGATAAAGAGATTATTAATGCCATCAGAGTCTTTTTTTTTTTTTTCCCTCCTGTCCCCTGGAGCATCAAACCCCTACAGACTTTCAGGATGTATTAAACTCCTTAATATCTGTTAACTAAGTTTCCAGTATTCTTCTGGTTGAATAACAAACTAACCAAATCATGTTTTTTTAAACACTCTGGGGATATAAAATTATTTAAGAAGATTAAGGAATTAACTTTTCCCTATAAGAAAAAAGAAGGCTGAAAACTAGGCCAAAGGAGAATATTTGGATTTTGTTCATCACGATTTAGAGATAAAATACAAGAAATATTCACAATAGTTGGAAACAAATAATTCCTCACCCCTAGGGCTCAGATAACTTTGATCAAGCAATACAAAATATACAGAAGGAAACGCCAGATAAACATTCATTGACTGACGATTAATACTGCACTATATAATTGCTACCAAAAAACTGACAGGTAAGGAAATCAATCACTGACCTTGAACTGTACCTAAAAACACTCCCATCAAGTGCCAGACAGTATAAAAATATATAGCCCCCCCCCAAAGTATTTGTGCTCTACCAAATGGATAAGACGTCTTACTTCATGTTAATTGGGAGCACAAAAAATAAAACGTATGCCCGGCAAATATTCCCCAATCTCCATCGTTCACTATTAATAAACCATGTCACAAAACACCCCTTCCCGTCACCACTGCCATGTGCCTCCCATGCCTTGTCTCAGCACTATCATTATGATCAATACCGCCCTGCACAACAGGTCGGTTAACCTTATATTTATAGCATTTTTCCTCCAGGTCTCAGGGGCATATTCCTCTCCCCAACTACAAATCCATGCCTAAGGGCTTTAGTAATGAAGATATCATTAAAAAAACTATCATCCTTCACAAATAGACTTTTATAAAGGCCACAGCACATGGTACTCGATGCCAAGGTACCAACCAGTCAGCATGTTAGCACAGGGCAACTAGAAACTGCCAGAGAACGCTGACCCAGAAACAGCCAATAAAGTCTTCGGTGGCCGGCCTTCTGCTGCCCCTGCCAGCTTGCTCACGCGGTTACAGAACAACAGACTTTCAACGACACGGGTATAATGTGACTCCTAACTTGACCGAGACTGTTTCTGGGCTCGTTTTCCATCTGTGGACAGGCTTGATAAGTGAAGTTGCAGGATGCTTCCAGTAGAATAATGGCTGTGATTACAATTATCAGACCATATTTTATAACTTATCCCAAAAACAAGGACCAGTTTCACTTCATAAAATTAAGAGTCTTGAGCCTAGGAATTCTGGAGAAGAGTCCCGCTACTGTGAAAAGGCCAGGGAGACAACTAGTTTTCACACCTGAGGATGGCTGTGCTATTCCCGATTTCCACCAGGTGGCTAATCTAAATCAAGGCCATAAAGCACACTTTTCCTTTGCGTTTCCTAGGGGGCTACTGAGGAGATGACAAGTACTTTTTTTCTTCATTTTGGGGTATGCACATGCCCCAGAATTCTAGCAACATATATAAACATGCCAAATTATTGTTCCTTAATGCACTGATGAAAGCTCCATTTCATGCCTCAGAACTTTCATAATAAACTACAAAGCGGTGCCTGTAGTCCCTTAACTGTTTAACCCTGATGTTTACTGACTTTATTTTTTGGGAAGAGAGACAGCTTTAAAAATGCCAAACTCTTAAAAAAAAATAAATGAATGAATGAATGAATAAAAATGCCAAACTCTATTGAATCTTGTGCCTTGAGTAGCAAAGGTGATACATGAGTCCTTATTGTGCTGAATTAAGGTATCTTGGATACCTCCCTCCTTCGGAATACAAACTAAGGACCACAACGTAAATGTTGAGGCTGGAACCCAGAGCGAGGGTTCCATCCGGCTGCAAAGAGGATCTAGAGTCCTTGCACCTGAATGCTGGATTTGCTGACAAATACGTGAACAAAGATGTATTCTTGGTACCTCCGAGCACAAAATCATTATTTCTACAAGACATGAAACTACATTCTGCGCCTATATAACATGCCTAGGCTTCAATACTCTGATTGCCTTCATGCTTGAATGAGAAAATACTTATTTTCTCTCCTGGTTACCTTCTTAAAACAGATCTACTTCGATTTAATCAATGTACCATTTCATTATCGCCATCAAAGACTATTTAGCGGAGCATCTGTGACTCACTCTACAGGTAAAATCAGTTTAAAAACAAACCCCATTGTGAAATAATCTGGAAACTGTTGTTGCAACTTCATTTTTTAGTTTTCAATACAATCTTCTTATGAATTGGCATTACTTAAAATTGCCAGCAAATACAAACTGACTTAGAAATCTGGTAATCAGCAGGCTAACAGGTGTTGAAATCCCAAAAGAAAGAAGAGGAATATTAGATAATCACTTTATGCCTGACACCTCAAGTAGCTTTAATAGCCATAATTCTAATCAACTTAACTGCAATTCTAAATGATCCGTGCCACTGGTTTCTTTTCACGAACTACCTTTAGGCAAAAACCTTCTTTCTCGCATTCCATAGAACGTTCTCTGACTGGCCTATTCCAACTTATGTATTCTTTTATTCAATTGGGAATACAATTTAATTAGTTGAATCATTTTCCAGTTACCAACCCACATCTCTCGCCAATTAAAACAAATAGTACTAATACATTATTTCCTTCTGGACTGATGAGCTCTGTGTCTGAAAATGAATACTGCTGTCTTCCACATTATCACACATGTTATCTAAAGAGGTACAAATAGTCTTTACAATGGTATTCATTCTTTGTGTCTGCAACAAACTAAGTGTCATGAAATGATGGCAAGGCTTGGGGCTGTTCAGACGGAGGCACCAAGAACTTGAGCAATTCCCCAGCCAGCACCCAAACGCCCTTGGCAACAGCGTCTTAACCCTCTCCCTGCCCTCAAAACACAGGTGCAAACACCGCCCAGCTACCTGCCTCCCGAGGTGCTCAGGACTGCCGCTCCCTTACACGGAAAAACGCAAGGCATTTTGCAGCTCCTTAAAGCATGAACACAATACCTTCCAGAAACAATAGCAATGACACCGGGGCCAAGTACCTAACCCCCAAAGTACTGGTCCTCCTGTTAACTCTGGTGTTGCTGGATGGGAAGCCCGGGCTACCCTTCCCATCCCGTTACAGGTGTAACTACACCTTCCAAAGAGAAAGGTGACTGTGTTCAAAATGCGCACGAACTTCAGAAGCACCAGAACGCTTGGGTCCCAGGCACCTAAGTACGGGCTCACTTTCCGGAGACTAAAAAACAGACGCTTCCTCCCCCTGCGAGCCTCCCCATCCCGTCCTCCAAGAGGATCAACTAGGACACAGGCGAGTCCAAAGGGAAATCCCGCCCCCCCCTCAAAGCCATCCGAACGCGCCAAACCAAACCAAAGGAGAGCCCCGCGGTGGGCGCCGCCGGCCCTCCGCGCACCGCCGCTCGAGGCAGCCCCGCGCAGGGCAGCCCGTCGAAGACCCTGCCGAGCGCCCGCCTGCCGAGGCTCTGCCCGCCCCGCCGGCCGCAGCGCGCCCGTTCCCCGGCGGCACCGTCCCCGGGCGGCGGGCGGCCGGGCGGGAGGCGCCGGCGGGGCAGAGGCCCCGGCGTGGCGGCGGCGTCGGGGGCGCAGCCAGCCAGAGCCCGGCGGGGACGCGCCCCTCGGGGACCCGGGAGAGACCCGGTCCGGCGGGCGGCCCCCCACCCCCGAGCGCCCCTCCCGAGACCTCCCCGGCCGCGGGCGCCCTCGCCTTACCTGGCCCGCGGCGGCGGTGGCGGCGGGTGCGGGGCCGGGAGCCGCTCCGGCAGCGGCGGCAGCAGCGGCGGCAGCAGCGGCGGCGGCGGCGGCGGGGCCAGGGAGGGGAGGGAGGCGCCGGCGGAGGAGGAGCTCGCGCGAGGAGCCGGCGGGCCGCTTTGTTTCCACTGCGCCGCGCCGCCGACCCTGCGTCACCATGGCAACCGCCGGGGGCCCGGGGCCCAGTGGGGGACCCGGGCACCCAGGGTCCGGGCCGCGCGGGGCCGCCGCCGCCGCGACCCCCGCCCTCCTGCTCGGCAGTCTGGGTGCTCCGAGGGGACAAGGGACCCCCCCCCCCAACCAGGAGCCGCTGCCACCACAGGCACACCCCTCTCCGGGTCTCCCGCACCGAACGGTTGGTCCCGCCCCTGCGAGAGGGGAAGGGGACAGACGCGAGCAAGCCCCGGGGCCCGTCTTATTCCCACCCGGGTCGGCACCCCCCACCCCTTGATTTCCCGCCCTGGACACGCCAGGGCCCCGCCCACCGCACCTCTCGGCTGTGGAGCTGTACCCTCAAAATGGAAATTCCCTGAAGAGGGAAGAGCGAGCAGGGCAAACTGATAAAGTGTTGAGCAACTGGTACTCGGCGCTCCTGTTGCCACTGCCGCAGCGCGCGCGGAGCTGCCAAGGGAAACCATGCCTCCTCCTCCTCCTCCTCCTCCTCCTCCTTCTCCTCCTCCTCCTCCTGCTCCTCCCCTTTCACCAGCATCGCCCCACCTGGCTCTGCTCTCCGCTCCATCCACACCGCGCCTCGGTCCCGTGGCGGGCTCCGGGAGGAGAGATGGGGGCGGAGGGAGGGTAGTGGGCTTCGGTTTTTCGCTATAAACAACAGGATGCACTTGTAACCTCTCAGGCTGAAACTCAACTTTCAGGCTGCCCTGTAGATCGCAGCGGCTGCGGCTGCTCGGTTCCAGGCTGTGCGGGCTCATCCCGTGCCAGCGACCCGCCGCGCACTACGGACCGTGGCAGGCCCCTCCCCAGAAGAGAGTGGCGAGGCTGACCTTGGCACCTGCGTCCCTTCTTAAGGAAATTCTTGGAGAGGGAGGAAAAGTACTAGCAGACCCACGGTAGTGCTTCCTCTAAAGGACAGAGCTAGAGGACAGCTACCCTGGGGTGAGTGAGTCATCACCCCATACTATGTTTTCTTGAAAGATCAGTTCCTGAATCCCAAACCCGTGGTGAGCATGGCATTTAGGTCCCAGGGAGCATGGCATTTATTTTCTGGCATTTGTGAATCACCAAAGGAATGTCAATAACTTAAATTAAAAAAAAAAAAATCCAGGGTACCTGATGTTCTCTGGGTTTGCTACCTATCTGAAAAGCTATAAAGCAGAATAATGTTATTACCAATTGAAGCCATACGTATTAATCGATGAAAATATAAGATCCGTTTTATGGTGGAGAATAAAAACAGCTTGTTCTTCTGGAAGGCTGGCCAGTTTCCTGTAACAGGAACATTAATCCAGATGAAGTCAAGACAAAAGGTCTTTCCGTCAGGCTGTTAAGCAGTTTGGCAGTATTTGTCAAAATTTAAGATGAGCAGGGGTACCTGGGTGGCTCAGTGGGTTGAGCACCCGGCTCTTGGTTTCTGCTCAGGTCTTGATCTCAGGGTGGTGAGATTGAACCCCAAGATGGACTCTGCACTCAAGGTACAGTCTGTTTGTCCCTCTCCCCCAACTGCCCCTCCCCATGCACACACACTCTTTCTCTAAGTAAGTAAATAAATAAGTAAAATCCTTAAAAAAAAATTTTTTTTAAGATATACATGCCTTTCACCCTGCTATCTTAGTTCTTAGAAATCTGTCAGGCATAAAGGTACAAGTGTGCAATTACAGATGGGCAAGCATGCACTTTGCAGAAGTCTGTGGTAGCAGAAATTCGAAACAACTTGTATATCCATCAATAGCCTATGTACTGGGGCGCCTGGATGGCTCAGTGGGTTAAAGCCTCTGCCTTCAGCTCAGGTCATGGTCCCAGGGTCCTGGGATCGAGCCCCACATCAGGCTCTCTGCTCCAAGGGGAGACTGCTTTCTCCTCTCTCTCTTTGCCTGCCTCTCTGCCTACTTGTGATCTCTACCTGTCAAATAAATAAATAAAATCTTAAAAAAAAAAAGCCTATGTACTATGTAGTCATTACAGATTATATATATATGATACACAGGAAGCTACTGATTTCTTATACTAAAAAGAGAGGGGCTCCAGAACAACATGTGTGGGGTTATCCATTTCTGTGCAAGAGAATTTTTAGATAGATAGATAGCAGACAGACACACACATAGACGTAGTCATATAGATAAAGATCTGGGAGAATACAAACCTAATTTTT
Source organism: Neogale vison (assembly GCF_020171115.1). Lineage (NCBI taxonomy): Eukaryota > Metazoa > Chordata > Mammalia > Carnivora > Mustelidae > Neogale > Neogale vison. The sequence goes on along the minus strand of NC_058091.1, from coordinate 136,743,065 downwards.
AACAGTGGTTATCTTTGAAACTAGGGTAAAAACTGAAGGAATCGTCACTTGTTACTACATACAGCTCAGAATCATTGAATGTGTTAGTTGCTGTTTTTCGATGAGCACGTATTAGCAATTTTTCAATAAATAATTTTAAAAAGGTCCTTACTAAATGTTTATTGACAGATACATTACTGCCTGGCTCAGAACAGAATACAGAGCAGTGTAGACCTCCTAAATTGGCCAGCCCTGCCCTCAGATGCTACAAGCTTGGAAAAGTCCATAGTGGCCCACACTTAGCGAATTCCTTAGTGACCTAGTTCTGTCTTATTCTGTGACATTCCTTGAAGACATTCACTTTTCTCAAGGAGATTTACTTTCATCTGAAGGTCTGCTCCGTTCTAACTTTTAGACAAAATGACAAAATTGTAAGGAAACTACTCTTTGAAAATGTGTCACCGTACTGGCCAGGGGGACATCATTTGAACAGGTGATGTGGCAGCCATTAATCCAATTCAGTTATGTCGGAAACAGAGCTACTGACACTGAGAAATTTTTGTGTGGATGCATGAATAGCCTTTCTGATTCTCATCATTTTTGAAATATGTAAAGTGCTAAACTGACTTTGCTAAAAAGATTTTGCAGAGGAGCACAGTCAAATTCAGTGGCCACTGCAAGCCACACGAGGCTGCTGAGCACTTGAATTGGGGTTGGTCCAAACTGATTATGCTCAGTAAGTATAAAATACACACCCGATTTCACAACTTGAGTCCCACATCAGGCCCCTTGCTTAGTGGGGAGCCTGCTTCTCCCTCTGCCTGTGCTCACTCTCTCTGACAAATAAATAAATAAAATCTTTTTAAAAAATAAAATAAAATAAAATATCATTAAAAAAACCAAAGTTAGCTCTTCTCCTTAATTTTTAATTAAAACAAAATATAGGGGCACCTGGGTGGCTCAGTGGGTTAAAGTCTCTGCTTTCAGCTCAGGTCATGATCCCAGCGTCCTGGGATGGAGCCTCGCATCAGGCTCTCTGCTCCACGGGGAGACTGCTTCCCTTCCTCTCTCTCTCTCTCTCTCTCTCTGCCTGCCCTCTCTGTCTACTTGTGATCTCTGCCAAATAAATAAAACAATAAATCTTTAAAAAAAAAAAAAGAGCTGATATTCATTCCACAGTGGGTACAAGGTCATGCAGGTGTTTAGAAGCAGAATTACTAGACTCTTAAGCACACACTAGGAAATATGTTTAAGTTATTTGAGAGCTTGAGCTCAAATATACTTTATTCCATTAAGCCATGAGTTCTGGAATAGGCAGAGAAAAAAAAAAAAAAAGCAAACTGCAATGTGTCCTCATTACAACCGCATTAAGCAGCTCCTCCTCCTGGACCCTGCCTTCTGGGCCTCTTTGGATAGTGTTTAATGAGGGGATAGGAATGCATTCAAAACACAAGGGGAAAAAAATACCTCTATTGCCTATGTCTTAAAATTAGTCTTCTTCCTGGATAGTTTTAAAATTTGATTGGTTCCAGCCATTCAGAAAGCTTGAAAAAGAAAAACAAACATCCTGCCGAGTGTATAGAAGCTAAAAATCCAGAACTCACAAATTCCTCTCCTCCCATAACCCCGCCAAGACACCAGACAGACCTGCCCTAAAAGGCAAATATTGATGGTCCTATCCGTGCAAGGAGAGAAAAATGCACTTCTTTACACACTGTTCCTGAGCAGTATGAGCATCCCGGGGGCCTTGAACTAAAAACCAACCTGTGGCCATACAGGACCGTTTAGGTGATGTTTATTTCAAAAGACTCTAAGAGACGCCCAATTTACATTCTCAATTCCTTCGTCATCATGATTCTCTTCAAGAAAGAAAAAATCTAGCCAAATCACAGGGCATTTCACCTAAGTTGAAATTAGGTCCCTGGACAAGTGTTGGTTGACAAAAGACTACAGACTCCCCTAATGGCTTTTGCAAGGAAAGAAAAGAATAAGACCTCCAGCTTTCTTACCGCGCAGCCCTAGTTCCGTAACTGCTTGGGAACGGAAGGAGACTAACTTCTCCCCGCAATCCGTTCCACAAAGATAAGATGAATTTTGAAATTACTTTGCTACTTAACCAGGTCTGGTGAAAAATATTGTCGGTCTTTGGTAGTGGGAATAGATTGAACCACTGGGCTCAATTTCAGTACGAGAAAAGTTGCTGCTAATTAGCAGAATTAACCTCTAAGAATCCTGAAGAACACAGCCAAAAGTAGGTGGGAAGGAGAAGCACTGCCTTAGACACATTTATTATCTCCTTGTGTTTCTTATGCAGCCAATTCAAAAATATATACATATTATTTGCCAATGGGGAAAATGGCAGGTAAACAGAGAATAGAGACAAATACATCACAGTTCTTTGCCAAGAGCTCCCTATGGAGAGATTCAACATAATAGGTCCACCAAAAGTATAATTTGATATTGATCAAATCACATTAAGGTAAACTTTTGCTGTGCTTTAATCTGGTTTAAATAAATTTTGTTTGAAATAAATTAACTCTCGGCTTTGTTCAAAAATGTCACATTCAAGGAGTTGACGTCAAGGTGCTGCCTCCTTTGCTTGAGTCATGAAGTTGAGGCTCACATCTCTTTTCAGGGGTCCCCAGCATCAGACCTCCCTCACACTCACAGCTCATCTCGTTTCAGTGGCAAAAATGTGTCAACATATCAACCAGATCCGATATTATCTGTTTGAAATTCATAGTTCATTTACTTATTGATCCCTGACACAGCTGCAAATTAGCTCTTAGTAGAATGGAAATGATTTGTTTCTAGTTTCCTCGTCTATAAAATGAGGGTATTGAAGCTTGCCCTTATGCCCGGTAATGGATTTCATAAGTTTGAATTAGATCGCTTAGTAAAGCTCATTGATCAAAGGTTCTGTGTGACTCCAATGCCATAATATGATTGCAGGGAGCGCCTAGAAGAGGTATCAAAGGGAAGTTATGTGCTGTGCACATCATTCCAATAATAAAATTGTTTTAAAGGCCCTCTTGGTGACTAGATCTTTTGCGCATTATAAATGAAGAATTCAACCCCATCAAAGGCAAGCCAAGGGTGTTAGGACCAGACAGGCTCTTCGTGGCTGAGGTACGCAACATTGTCAAAGGAAGGATGCCTGGTGCCATTTCCACTGACGCCTCACCATCACTCTGAGAGCCACGCCTTGCTTTGCTAGATAGGCAGTGATCATGGAAAACAACCAGATGCAGGCTTGACTGTAGCCAGATGTGGCAGCTTACGCAGTACTAGAGAGATCTGGAACAAGCTCTGCTTAGTGCAGTGGGGAGGACTCTAGACAAAGGGCAGGTTAGAATGGCCAGATTAAATACAGATGTGCAGTATTTGGGACATATGGATTCTAAATGGTGTATTCTTGGTGTGTTGAAATTCAAATTTAATTAAACATCCTCTGTTTTTATTTGTTAAATCTGACAACTGTAGGCAGAGCCCAGGGAGGATTTCAACAGGGGCAGAAGGAGCTCCTGGGAAGAATCTATTCTAGTAGGCAGAACAAGGGCCCTACTCTACACGACCATGGTCATGGCTGATAATGGCAATGAGCTAAGTGGTTGGCCAAGAAAATGGGGACAGACATGGGGAGGATGGGGAGAGGAAGGGCACAGTTATTAGAACTGGGCACAAGATCAAGACCATACTCAGAGGAAGCTCGCTCTGAGTCCCAAATCACTGGGCTACAGGAATGGTTCTCAGAGCTCCTGCCTCAAGACCATTCACAAAACCAAACCCTCCAATCCAGCATATTTTCCTTCAGATTTCCCAGAAATATCCGATTGCCCAACGGGGAGAAAAGTCCGAAAAACCTACCCCAAATCCTCGAACATGCACCACCACCATGAATGAGCAAATAGCAATCAGCAATTTTTGGAAGATGACTGTAGGTGAGGGAGAACAGATTTGCCACGGGCAAGATTTGCCATAAGAAAGATAAACGCGGGGAGGCCCATGATGCACTAGGGCAGAAGATGAGGCAAGAGACGATTACAGGCTGGAGTGGACAGGGGGTGGCCACGGAGATGGAGCGGAGGAGAAGTCTCACAAGAAGGAAGAACAGAGAAGTGGTTTCCTCTAGGGCATGAGGAAGAGGACAGCGCCAAGAATGCATCTTGGGTGTCTGACCTGCCATGAGATTCTGTGTTGAAGGAGAAGACCCCGGCCAATTCAATGATCTCTTCTGGCATTAAAGTAAAAAAGGAGAGAAGCAGAGACAAGAGTTCTGTGACCCCCAAGAGGCCAGTGTATCTCACGAGCTCTCTTTCTGTTCTTTGAACCCATAGAGTACATTCCCATCGGAGTCCCCTGCCCTGCTTTTCCCCTGACTTGGAATGCTCTTCCCCCAGATCTACTTCCCTTGTGTCTTACATCTGCTCACTCAACGACACCCAGTCAAAGATAACTTTCCTGACTACCCAATTTGAAACAGCACCCAGTTCCTCGTGATCACATGGTCCTCTTTTATTGTTTTCCAAACACCATACTCTGACATTGTCACTGGTTGATGTGTCTACTGGCCACCACCCCACCCTCCGCTGACTCCCCAGCTTCTAGAATAGCACCTGGCATGGTGGGAACCCAGTAAACACTGGGTGGAGAGTCTCTCAGCAGATGGCTCCCCAGTTTCATGTTCTAGTTCACAGGGAGCTGGCCGTAGTTTGTTTCCTAGCAGGTCCTTACAGTCATCTTTTCTTTTCCTCCAGCTTCTTCAATTTCCTCCAGTTTCTGCTCCTCACCAACCAAAGGGCTGTACCAGGGTACACACAGAAATCTCAGTCTTCCAAGGAGTCTAGAGGAAGTCCAGGGAATGAGCCAAAGATGTCAACCTCTAATAAGGAGAAAAGCCACAGATTTTTAAAAGATGAGAACAGATATGTCAAGAGGAGAATAACCCACTAAGATATGAACTTCCTACCTGTTGACGAACATGAGTCAATTTGAAGATCGCATTCTTTGAGAGCCCTAGACGTAGAGAAGGGGCAGCCTCATCATGAGAGAAGGGGGGCTGCAGAGGGCAGAGAAGGGGCGAGAGTCCGTGGCAACGGAGCGGGCAAGCATTCTGTGGCAATCCAGAGATCGTGCCACCCAGGAGGTAATTTTCCCACTGGCTCTGGAAGCAACAAAGGAAAGGGAGGTCATTCCAGGTAGAGGGAACAACAGATGCGCCAGCATATCAAGTTCTGAGACCTTGATTCAGTGTGACCAGAATTCAGGGTGTTTATGGGCTAACGGCAGGAAACTATACTGGGACCGTAGCAAAGAGCAGATTGTATGGAACTGCATAAGGAAAAGTCATTTTCTTTAGTAAAATTAAAACCCAGAGTGGTAAAATCTATAGCTCTGGAAAAATCCTTTCCCGATGAATAGGACCTCACAGAGCCTAACTCTGTCCCCTCCTGGATTTTCCTGCCCCACGCAATGTTAACTCTTAAGATGAACACTCCCAGGGGACCCTTATCTTTCCAGCTGAGGACCTGGGACTTCACCCCCTCAGTGCCCACACACACACACACACACACACACACACAGCCTTCCTTAAATGCTCTCTGACACCCTCTATGAGACCGCCTTCAAAGGACCTCCGCAAATATTACAGCTGGCCGTGATTAATAATGAAGTGTATTGGAAGTTCAGAGTCCTGCTGGTCCCAGGCCAGGTTCCCATGGATGGATATCCACTGTCGCCAAGACCAGCGCCATTGTTAGCCTTACCAATGACAGCTTGCCCAGGAAAGGCAGGGAGCCAGAAATCTTGCGAGGCTGCCTGTTGTGTAGGCTGATGGAGACTGCGGCATCACAGGGGGCTTCAGTGAACTCATCGAACGGGAAACACATTCATTAGAACAGTTTGACTTCAATAAAAACAAAACCTGCAGGCTAGGATGGTACTCTGTTCTTTCAGAAACTCACTTTCTAGAGGGAAGGCCAGGTGAACTTTTTTCTCTGCCCTTTGTACTGGCCATTTGCCACATTCTATCAACTCAGTCTTCAAAATATTTGAATTTCCAGTCCACCCTCCTCCTCACTTTCATTTCCATAAGCCTAGTAAGGTGGTTTTTTTTTTTTAAAGATTTTATTTACTTATTTGACAAAGATCACAAGTAGGTAGAGAGGCAGGCAGAGAAAGGAGGAAGCAGGCTCCCTGCTGAGCAGAATGCCCGATGGGGGACTCGATCCCAGGACCCTCAGATCATGACCTGAGCTAAAGGCAGTGGCTTTAACCCACTGAGCCACCCAGGCGCCCCTAGTAAGGTTTTTACTATATTGTATCTGAAGCGTCACGAGAGTGTGTCAACTGGTCATGTGACCTCAGTCTCCCCCACCTTTAGTCATGCCCCCATTGTTGCTGGCTTGACCCTCCTAACATATTGCCATGATCTACTCCTGAACACTCTGTAACTCCCCACGGCCTATTGAATGACAGTTTTTCTCCATTCCTTTGTTCTCCATAAGCTGGCACTAACTTATTTTTCCCATGGCAATGCCTACTACATTGTCTTCATGCCACAGCTAAACTAAAATACAGTGTCTCTCTGGAGTGATGGGTTTATGCAGCTTGGAGTGCCCTTTTCTCTGACTCTTCCTAGGTTCAAATATTACTCACGCTTCGAAGCTCACTTGTAAATCTTTTTTAAGATTTTATTTATTATTTATTTGACAGAGATCACAAGTAGGCAGAGAGGCAGGCAGAGAGAGGGGAAAGCAGACTCCCCATGGAGCAGAGAGCCCGATGTGGGGCTCGATCCCAGGACCCTGAGATCATGACCTGAGCCGAAGGCAGGGGCTTTAACCCACTGAGCCACCTAGGTGCCCCTTCAAAGCTCACTTGAAAAGCTCCCCAACTCCATGAAGCAATCTTCCATCCATTTAAAAAAAAAGATGAATTTTTTTATTTGAGAGAGAAAGAAAGAGAGCAAGAGAGAGAACACAGGAGTGAGGAGAGGGTGAGAGAGAGAGTCTTCAAGCAGACTCACCACTGAGCACAGAGCCCTGACATGGGACTCGATCCCAGGACCCTGAGATCATGACCTCAGCCAAAACCAAGACTTGGATGCTTCACCGACTGAGCCATCCAGACACCCCAATCTCCCATCCTCTTGGTGGGATAGAATCTCTCCCACCTGGTACTTCCCATAGCACATGACCTTGTATCTCTCTTGTGGAACTTGCCACCTTGCATTTTGTGCTAGAGTGGTATTTGCACGTCAGGAATAAAAAATCCCAACCCACAAAGTTGCATGTCTTACCTTTGAATCCCACATATCCCCTCGCATGGCATCTTTCCTCTGACATGGTGTCCTGCCCTCCAATGGGAGCTATTCGTTGAGTTAATTAGTTAAGTACTTCACCCAGGGTAGAACTCCCGGTCCAGGTATAACCTGCATGAGGGTCATTGCTGCGGATTTCTGCTTAGCCTTCAAAAGGCCATACACATGAAGGCTTTCTTTTGTCATCCTGCTCTGTATGGGAGATGGTGCTTGGTTGTTCAGGGTTTTGGGTGAAGGCAAACGGAAGAGGTGCCAATTTGTAAAATGGAGCCTGGAAATTAACTCATCCCATTTCTCTAACAGCACTCTTACTGGCAAAAAAAAGCAGAGCTTCAGAGTTACAATCTGGGCTTCCTTTCCTGGGTCCCTAATTACTCATGTGGGCTTCTTTTGTTGGAGGTTTTTTTCCTTTCTTGGACTTTTGCCCTGTTTAACAGCCCCAAACGCTCTAGTGCTCAGAACACATTTGTTCCATCAGCTTTTACTCCAAAAGGATTTTATGGGATCAATTTGTTTAAGCAAACTTTTAATTTGGTTTTGTTTTCTCTTCAGGGACTTTATTTGTAAAACTGGGATGTGTGTGCACAAAATCAGATGATTAAAGTGATTGAAATGCCAGGGAGCAGAAAGATAGCTCAGCCTCGGGGGACAATGGAACAAACTAATGGAATATACCCCAGATGGTTGTCTTGACTGTTTTCACAATTGTGGCAGTGGAACGTAAAATTATTCAAGTACCTGTGTCTTTGTCCGTTTGGGCTGCTCTAACAAAAACACCTTATCCTGGATGGCTCCGACATCAAATATTCCTTCCTCATAGTTCTAGAGGCTGGGGAGTCCAAGATGGAGGCTCTGGCAAATGTGTTTTGGTGAAGGACCTATTTCCTGGTGCATAGACCGGGGTCTTTTTGCTACAACCTCAGATGGCAGAAGGGGAAGGGATCTCTGCGGGGTCTCTTTTATAAGAGCACGAATCTCATTCATGAAGGTTCCACTGTCATACCCTCAGCGCCTCCCAAAATCTTTGCCTCTTAATACCACCATACTGGGGATTAGGTTTTAAAATATGAATTTTAGGGGTGCCTGGGTGGCTCAGTGGGTTGAGCCTCTGCCTTCAGCTCAGGTCATGGTCTTAGGGTCCTGGGATCAAGCCCCACATCGGGTTCTCTGCTCAGCAGGGAGACTGCTTCCTCCTCTCTCTCTGCCTGCCTTTCTGCCTACTTGTGATCTCTCTCTGTGTCAAATAAATAAATAAAAATTAAAATAATTTTTAAAAATAAATAAATAAGAATTTTAGGGGGACCCATTCAGACCACAGCACCTTGGATCAGGTAGGATGCTTTCCACTGCAAAGAAGGAAATGACTAAAAGGAGCCCAAATAACAGGTGTTTATTTCATAAAACAAGACATCTAGAGGAAGACAATTCTGCAAGAAGACAAGCCTCCTACTACCAACCAAGGGTGAGCTCTTGCCATCTTTCTGCTCTGCTTTTCAGTAAGCAGGCAGTGGGCCCTCATAGTCACAAAATGGCTGCCACGGCTGTAAACGTCACGTCCTAACTCAACTACCTCCACACAGGAAGAAGTGGGATGGGACAAAAGGCCTTCCTCGTTACACTACTCTCTTTGATCCGGGGAAAACATCTTTCCCAGAATTCCTCAGCAACTTAAGTCTTTGCGGACTGAATTGGGTCACGTGCTCATCCCCGGGGCCAATCCCAGCTGAAAGGAAATTTTTTTTTTAAAGATTTTTTATTTATTTATTTGATAGAGAGAGATCACAAGTAGGCAGAGAGAGAGGGGGGAAGCAGGCTCCCTGCTAAGCAGAGAGCCCGATGTGGGGCTCGATCCCAGGACCCTGAGATCATGACCTGAGCTGAAGGCAGAGGCTTAAACCACTGAGTCACCCAGGCGCCCCCCAGCTGAAAGGAAATTCTAAAGCCATGATTGGTGTAGGCCAATGACGTCATGTCCCAGAGGGGAGCACAATGCCAGGTGAGAAAAGCAAGGGAGTCGCTGGGCAAGGAAGCTGCTGCACCCACCGAGGGCTGAGTCCTGCTCTCTGTCTGGTTCAATACCCATAAGGTACTGTATAGGCAGGAAATCGGTAGTGATAGGAGTGAATGAAGGACTTCCCATAAAGATTAGCCCAGACCTAATCAATTGATGGTCATAACTGATATTGCTATTATTTTCATCATCATCATCATCATCATCATCATCATCAGAAAGAGGATGAAGAACAGCTGAATCTATACAAGCAAAACAAGTCTACCTGATTCATTTAAGCTGTGGCTTGTTTTACTGTCTCGGCTATTTTCAGGCACTCTTATTGAAAACATTTCTCTTCTGTTTACTTCCATTCAGCTGAAAGGCTCTCTATCACTATTCATTTCTTCTCACGTGGATTGCTAAGTAAACGGTGGCTTATCGATAACGACTGGGCCGAGGGGCTTATCCTGCTCTGTGGGAAAATTCCTCTATTACTGGGAGCTTTCACTCAAACGGAGTCACCCAACCTTTGCCACTTCCTGCCCGCCCGTGGACAGGTGTCATTTATCTTTCATCACTGCGTCCACAGGACGCTTCTTTGTATCCTCGCTTGTTCTTTCTTCCCTCAGATTTACTTAATGTACCTTTTCGGGGATTTTGCTCTTCGCCTGGCATCTGGCATTCCCACGGTCACTGCCATGTTCTTTCCAACACGTTGCAATCTCGCATGGCCCACACATCTCTACCTTCCCCTGAGGGAAAGCAGAAACGTTGCAGATCCAATGTGAGACTACAAACAGCAGAGGGCTTTTTTCTTTTTTTTTTTTTTAAGATTTTATTTATTTATTTGACAGAGATCACAAGTAGGCAGAGAGGCAGGCAGAGAGAATGAGGGGGAAGCACACTCCCCACTGAGCAGAGAGCCCAATGCGGGGCTCGACCCCAGGACCCTGGGACCATGACCTGAGCCAAAGGCACAGGCTTTAACCCACTGAGCCACCCAGGCGCCCTGGAGGGCTTTCTTTGAAACACTATGATGTTAAGTCACTTTACTAGAATGTCAGAGTTGGTTTCTGGTGTCTCATACCTGCCACAGCTCACCGACCGACTGCCCCGCTAGCTCGAATAGCCGAGCAGAAATGGAATATGGAATACCTAATCGTTTCTCATATAAGAATCACTCTAACATCAGGCGAGATCTTTCTGCAGATTTAGTCCCCCTGAAATCTTCTTGTAACACATAATGAAAAAATGAAACAGGCACTATTTCGTGGGCACGCTTGCATATTATTTCACTTTACGTCTCACAGATCCCCAAATCCCCGACCAATTTCACTGCCCATGCCTTCATTTTCTTCTTTGTAACACTTCTCCACCACCGTCTGGGTTTTCTGACCTACCTCTCCTTCCAGATTCAAAAATAATGCAATTAAGGGAAAGAACTGTGTTCCTGGGTACCGCGGTGGCAGGGATTCTGCCCCAGTTAACCCTTTTGCACCTGGATGACAGGATGGAACGGTGAGTCCCAGACAGGGAGCGGTAGACAGAGCTTCTGTGTCAATGCCACGGTAAGTGTGCCCCTTTTTGCCCATATATAAAATGAGGAAAGGATCCACGAGGTGATCACAACAAAGATTTCCTCTCTCAAGGGCAGAATTCCTAGTACTCAGAGCACAGATCTGGGACCCTCTTAATTCTACCCAAGAGGGTCTAATGCAGCCTCTCATAAGCTAGGCGACCTTGGCTGAGATCCTTCATCCCCTTTGTCTACAGTGTGGTCACCCCACCTGTAAAATAAGGAAGATTAAAGTATTCACGAGATTGTTGTGAAGATTATGAGAAGTAACATATGCAAAGTGCTTACCAAAAAGTACCTAGTAAATAAGTTCTACATAATTTGATGTGGCAGACTATGGATTCTTTTTTTTTTTTTTTAAGATTTTTTTTTATTTAGGGACGCCTGGGTGACTCAGTGAGTTGGGCGGCTGCCTTCAGCTCCGGTCATGATCCTGGGATCCTGGGATGGAGCCCTCCTCGGGCTCCTTGCTCAGAGGGAAACCTGCTTCTATCTCTCCCACTGCCCCTCCCCGTCCACCCCCCATGCCCACTTATGCTCTCACTCATGCTTTCTCTCTCTCTGTTGAATAAATAAAATCTTTTTTTAAAGATTTTATTTATTTATTTATTTATTCATTTGAGAGATTGAGCATGAGCAAGAGCACAAGAGGGGTGAGGGGCAGAGGGAGAAGGAGAAGGAGAAGTAGGTTCCCCGCTGAGCAGGGAACCCGAGCATGGGGCTCAAACCCAGGACCCTAAGATCATGACTTGAGCCAAAGGCTGACGTCTACCCAACTGAGCCACAGCAAGAGAGAAACACAAGCAGGGACAGAGGGAAAGGGAGCAGCAGGCTTCCCGCCAAGCAGGGAGCCCAACATGGGACTCAGTCCCAAGGCCCCGGGATCATGACCTGAACAGAAGGCAGACACTTAACAACTGAGCCACCCAGGTAGCCCCTCTGCATTAGGGCTATAATGCACAATGCTGCTATAAACATCCATGTACAAATTGTTGTATGAACAAACATAGTCATTGCCCTTGAGTATAAATCTAAGAGTAGAGATGCTAGGACCGTGCTCGCTTCGGCAGCACATATACTAAAATTGGAGATGCTAGGACCTATGGTGACTCTAGGTGTAATTATTCAAGAAACCACCAGACTGTTTTCCAAAACAGCTGCACATATTTCCTTGCCATGGATAGTAGGGCATTTCTCCACATCTTCACTAATATTTGTGGTTTTCTGACATTTTGATTCCAGCCGTCCTCATGGGGGTGAAGTGGTATCTCATTGTGGCTTTGATTTGTATCCTCCTGATAACTAATGATGTCAAACATCTTTGTGTGTGTGTAGTGGCCATTGGTAAGCTGTGGATTCTTATAAAGTACCTCATGTCGACCCTTTAGGAGAACTTACACCAGCGGAGATACTCTGAGAGCAGCTCTATCCTAGGTTCCCATGAGAGTTTGAGAAGGTCCACTTCATACAACTTGGCCCTTGCAAGGTGAACATGGCCACGTTCTTAATGTTAAACTAATGAAGGAAAACCAGAAAAATAGGGATAGTACATCTTAAGTTAACCGGGCTCCTGCTTAGCTGCTACTTTTCTGCCCAGGCCTCTTTCCTTGCTATGAAAACTCTTTTATTCCAATGTCTTCCCAAGGCCCCAATTTCCATAATTCTAAACGCTACTACCTTGACGTCTTTTTCCTGTGTGTAAGCCCTCCCATTATAAAGTCTTCAAGGGCTTAGAACGTTTATCTCTTTCATAATGCACACAGAAGTAATCTATACATACTAAGAAGGTCAAAGTCTTGCTGCTTCTTAAGAAGGAGCCATCCTTAAACTAGCCGGAGCTGCTTAAACCAGATTTGTAAACTTGAACAAGTTCATTCACTTCTATTTCTTCATTGGCCAAATAAGATTCATAATCTCTAATTTATGGAGCATTTGTAAGTATTAAATGGGATGTATGTAAAATGTTTGTGCTAGACAAATAATAAGCACAAAATAAAAGAAAAAACATGTATAGTCCTACCAATCAGTTTATGCTTATTTATTGTCTAAAAATACCTGCAGGTTGACCTTCTAACCTCCAGGCGGCGCTGGTGTACATCAGGACTTGGGGGCCACCCCAAAATAACAATTTGGTGGGAGGCTGGGAAATAAGAGAGAAAGAGACTCCAGACCCATAGAGTCCAAATGGGTAAGACTGAGTTTCCAGAACTTTCATTTCAGCACACTTGAGTTGAAGGAGTTGAGCGGAATGAGTTGAGTTGATTGAGACTGCAGAAGGCACCAGAGCCACCCAGGGAAGCCCCAGGCCACACACACCCTCCCTGCCGGGCCTTGACTGTTCCTTCAGTGTTGCTGGGATTCTTCTCTCAAATCTCTTAAGAATCAAAACAGAACAAAGTCGGGCGCCTGGGTGGCTCAGTTGGTAAAGCGTCTGCCTTCGACTCAGGTCATGATCCCAGATTCCTGGGATCGAGCCCAGCATTGGGCTTCCTCTCCCACTCCCCCTGCTTCTCTTCTCTCTCTCACTGTGTCTCTGTCAAATAAATACATAAAATCTTTAAAAAAAAAAAAAAAAAAAAAAAAAAAGGTCTCCAGCTCTGAAGAGAGGAACCGCATCTCAGACAACTAAATAAAGCGTCCTCCAGACACGTGACCTCCCTTTACCGTGGTTTCATCGGCCCCGGGCCTGCAGGGGACTGGCTGGGCCGGGAGGGTTAGCGGAGCGAGCGCTTGCTGCCATCTATGGGTAGTCCGTTAAAAGTGACCAAAAGGAAAATGAAAATTTCTCCTGTCCGTTCCTTCTCGTTTAAACATAATTCTATGGAGAGTACCAAAGAAGGTCTTTTTGCTTATGCACTGATTTTTCTAAGTGCAGAAATATAAGAAAAAAAATATTTGGGATTTCTAGCAACCCTACAACAAATATCTTCAAATCTGCCTGAGAACAGTGATGCGCAGAATATGCTACTGACCTGGAAAACGAACTGATTCTGATTTGTCTGACCCACCAGAGCCTTTAACTGGGAGCAAGTTAAAAAACAGAGACCAAAGTAGGTTAAGGGATTTTTTTAATAACAAAAACTGTCTTTCTTTGTTCTAACTAAAAATAAGCCCGTCAAAACCTATTATAACAAAGGTCTATTTGTCACGGTTACCATGGAATTAGGAACTTTGCAATTATTTTAAAATAGTAGTTTCTCTCCACAGCTAGAAACTTATGCATACAGAGACAGGAGAACGGGTTTTCATGAGAAAAACTCAATTGTGTCCTGAAATATTTATACCAGCTTTGCAATTAAGTATAAAACATTTACCAGTTCTGCCTCCAAATACATCCTTGAAAAAGATAGAAACTGTTCTCTCTGATTCACCAAAAAGCAGAAACAAAGAAACTTGTTTGACTCACCTGGTCTGCTAATGTTTAGGCAAATTAAAAAGTCCAAGGTAGGGATGCCTGGGTGGCTCAGTCAGCTAAGTGTCCGCCTTCAGCTCAGATCCTGATCCCAGGGTCCTTGGATCAAGCCCCACATCGGGCTCCTTGAGTCTGAGGTAGGTAAATAGAACAGCAAAATAGGAAATGACAACTTCATTTGGCGAGATTGAGGCAGACGTACAATGCCCTCAATTGTTAAAGCATTCATCATATTTCTGGTTATATTCCTATCTCCTAACTAGATGTAAGATCTCTGAAAGCAGGAACAGTATTTTATTTGTCCTTATATTTTCCAAAGCTGTTCCTAGTGCCTGAAGTGCAAACAATAAATATTTGTGAATATTTATAGTCAACAAAAATTTACTTTCTAGATGCTTGTTCCAGATACTATCACAGGTAAAATGAAAGAAGGATGAATGGATTTTAGTGTATATGAAAAACTGGGTGTTAGGGGTGCCTGGGTGGCTCAGTGGGTTAAGCCTCTGCCTTCGGCTCAGGTCATGATCTCAGGGTCCTGGGATCGAGCCCCACATCGGGCTCTCTGCTCAGCGGGGAGCTTGCTTCCCCTTCTCTCTCTGCCTGCCTCTCTGCCTACTTGTGATCTCTGTCTGTCAAAAAAAAAAAAAAACTGGGTGTTTAACTTTAGCAATGCAGGCATGATACACGGCAGGAGAAATAGCATCTTGTTGAATGAATTAAGTTCAGACAAGGTCGTTTGATTTGACTAGTAAGCGCCCCATGGTGTAGCCTGGGTTACTAATATGTAATACATAAAAGCTAAATTTTGGTGGGATACATTGACCACATTCGAGTAGAGCAGGTGATGACTTCCAGCGGAAGAAGGTAACATCACCTTTGGGGGGAAAAAATCAATTCTCATCTATTTTGTTTACAGCTATTTCTCTAGCACTTGGAATAGTTCTCAGCACACAGGGCTCAGTGAGTATCTGTGAATAAACATTATTATCATACCCTCCTACTGGAGGCATTATGTGGCATACTTGTGAAAATGAGGCCTTCAGAGAGAAGGAATGATCGTCCCAAGGTCATTTAACAAGAAACTATTGGAATTCTAACTGGTATCCAAATGCTTGACTTCGGAGACCCCAAGGTCTGTCATTAGACCGGACTGTGTTATCCACTAAGATCTGATTCCAGTATTACTGACTCTAGCAAAGAAATACACACAAAGAAGCAAATATAGTAAACCCACAGCCTCTTCACCTGCCTTACTTACCGTCCACCTTCTGTCTGAGACGATCCGAAGGGTTCCATGATAATCACTGAATTACATAACCATCCAAATGAGATTGTTCTCCCATCTGTTAAGGGCCATCAGAGCCCCCGTGCAATGAATTTCAATTTAAGGAGCTTTATGTCCCATCTGGAGCAAGAGGATTCATTCCGATATACGAGAAAAAAGATCATTGTGATTTTAACCTGGTTTTAATGGAAATGACTCAATCCCAACTTTAAAATTTAAATGATGTTTAAATATTGCATGTCTCAGCACACTGAGAGAGAATGATTTTGCCAACAATTATTTTCAAAGTCACATTTTCACAGCAGTAAATGCTCATTAAAAATAAAGCGTATTTCCAAGAGCTCTCATTGTAGCATTGTTTGTAAGAGGAGAAAACTTGAAACTAACCCAAATGTCTATCAAAGGAGATGACACAAAGAAATTGTGCTGTGTTCATACCGTGCAGCTATTAAAAAGAATGAAGCAGACCTGCGTGCGTCAGTGAAAAGATATTTAACATCTACAAATACACGAAAAAAAAAGCAAGATGCAAAACACTGTGCATGTTTCTAATGCTGGCAGTAGTAATAGCAGTAAATGTCAGTATGTTCATATCAAAAAATCTGCAAGTGTTCACAAAATATAGACAGTAATTACTCTAGGAAATAATTTCATTTTCAACCTTTCAAAATCATCACCTAGTGCTTCTCTAATTGAAAAAGGTATCTACCTTATTTTAAATATGAGTAGATGTAATAAATACATTTCACGTTAATAACCTGAAAGTTTCAAATGAAAGTTAACGTATCAACAGAGTACGCTCCTTTTCTACAGTTACTGTGTGCTATAAACATTGCATTGTTGGGATGCCTGGGTGGCTCAGTCAGTTGGTTAAGTGTCTGCCTTAAGCTCAGGTCATGATTCCAGGGTCCTGGGATTGAGTCCCACATCAGGATCCTTGCTCAGGGGGAAGCCTGCTTCTCTGTCTGCCTGCCACTCCCCTTGCTTGTGCTCTCTCTGTGTCACACACACACACACACACACACACACACACACAAATAAAATCTTAAAAAAAAAAACACACACATTGGGGGCTCCTGGGTAGCTCAGTGGGTTAAAGCCTCTGCCTTCAGCTCAGGTCATGATCTCAGGGTCCTGGGATGAAGCCCCACATTGGGCTCTCTGCTCAATGGGGAGCCTACTTCCCCCTCTCTCTCTGCCTGCTTCTCTGCCTACTTGTGATTTCTGTCTGTTAAATAAATACAGTTTTTTAAATATTTTTTTAAATACTTCAAAACAAAACAAGTTCTAATCCTTCAGCTGCCCTTAACCTTCCCAGCACTCTGGAGCGACCCACTGACCTCTCCACTGAATCACTGTAAAATTAGACAATTTCATTAAGTTAAATGAGAAACCAAATAATTTATGGCAAATGAAATACCCACGAAAGGAGATCTATTTTTCTAATGGTTAAGCTTAGCATCACAAATGAGCACCCAGGGATCCACAGGCCAGCTTCCGAAGCATTGAATTCGTCACAATTCAGACACTCAGTGACTTAATCCCTCCATTTTTCAACTTTTTCACTTGGGAAACAACTGTGTTGAACTAGAATCTAAATTTTAGTCTTAGAATTTTCCTAAAATGAAGAGGTTGGAGATTACCTACCCTGTGCTGGGGACGGATTAGTTACTTATTTGACATACAGAGACACGAACATCTAAAGGGGCAGAGAAAGCTGACCAAAGTGGAGACCGAGCAAGGTAGGGTTCAGTCCAGTGTTGGAATCCTTCTCTCTAAGCTCTCGTAGGGCAGAGAAGTGAGGCTTCCGAGGGATGAATGATCTATCCAAGGTACTGCCAGTTAGCGCCAGGCCAACCCAGGTCTCTTGACGTCCGTCATCCGTCTACTTTACATTTTCCTCTTTCTATATTTTTACAAGTTCATTATCATCAATTACCAGTATTTCGCCTCTCTTGCTTTATTCTATTTTTCCCTTTCATTTCCTTTCTTCACCAATTTGCCTTCTGGGAGTCTTTGTGGACCCGATACTGCGGTTCACCAATTTGTCCTCCAACGACATACTTTCGACTCTGTATCCTATCTCTTGAGTTTGATATTGTAACTGTATTTTTTGTTAAAGATTTTATTCATTCATTTGACAGACAGAGATCACAGGTAGGCAGAGAGAGAGAGGAGGAAGCAGGTTCCGTGCCGAGCAGAGAGCCTGATGCGGGGCTCGATCCCAGGACCCTGAGACTATGACCCAAGCTGAAGGCAGAGGCTTAACCCACTGAGCCACCCAGACGCCCCTGTAACCGTATTTTTAATCTATAATCAGTAGATCCTCTTACACACTGTCTTGTCCCTGCATCATGTCACAGACATTATCTCATCTCTTTGATACTCTGTATTGAGCTATTTGGAATTCTTGATCTATCCGATTATTTCCAATTCCTAGAGTAATGCGAAAGTCAGGATAGGATAGGAGGTGCTGCTGTAACAACTATTCTGGATAGTTCAATGCTAACTCAAAGCTTTATTTCTCATCCACAGGCAACTACCCTCTCTCACCATGATCCTGTCCCCCGTACACTTTTAATTCTCTGTCCGGGCGTTGTTCTCAGGAAAATATCCCAAGTGTACTCACCAACTGCTCGGGGTCTGGAAGGAAAGAACGACGAAGGAATGCTCAGTGGTGGACCAGTAGGCTGGCTCCTCTGTCTCCCGGACACTATCCCTACCCTATGTCTGCAGTACAGGACAGATGCTGCCGTTTATCCACAAAGAGGCAGGCTATGATTTTTCCCAAGGCCATGAGGTGAAGGGTGAGCCATGGGGGAGGGGTGCTCAATTTATTCCAAACTATTGAGCACAAACCTCTTCTGCTCCAACCCCATTTCTTTCCCAACAGCTCTCACAACCCCCTTTTCACGCCCTAGGGGTTCTCTGCTCTTTGCTTCTCAGATTCACATGCTGCTTTAATTTTTCTGGCAACCCCAGAGTTAGGCTGGGCTGGGGGAGGGTGCAGGGGACTATCCTAGGTCCCTGACTTATCAGGCTCCAGAGTCCAAGGTATTTTACTGCAGCATTTCTAATGCCTCCTTGGAAATTGATAAGATCTCTAAGATAGTGAGTTTTTCCTGAGAACACTGGATTTCTTCCCCCGCCGCCCCTCCCCCCCCATTTTGTAATTAGTATACAGAGTACTGGCACAAAGCAACAGTTAAAAATGTGTTGACTTGCCTTGAATACCCAATACTCTTTCATGTGAAGAAGGAACCATTTCTCCCAAAATGTGCAGCCCCAAGGAGTGTACACCAAAGTGTACTTTACCATTCTTGCAAGAAGCTTAAACTCAGCACCCTCTCTTTTCTCAAGCTGTTTTTCCTATTTGGACAGCTTAGGAGAATGGGACAGGAGGTCAGACATGACAGTCATGAGGTGAGCTGATTTCCTCCTTTGCACCCTGCCTGGAAGTTGACTTTTATGAAATAGACACCAGGAAGCAACCAAATGAGATACTGCTGTCAGCAATTTTCCCTTGCTGCTCTCTCCAGCCAGCAGCCTACCCGGCACCCTCTTCTGTGTCCCCAGGTCTGACTGTTCTCTTCCTTTTCCTCAACCTCAGGAGGAACCACCACCCAAATGCAGATTTTTGTGAAAATCCTTATGGGGAAGACTATCCCTTTTGAGGCTGAACCCTCGGATACAATAGAAAATGAAAAGGCCAAGATCCAGGATAAGGAAGGAGCTCCTCCCGGTCAGCAGAGACCGATCTTTGCTGCAAGCGACTGGAAGATGGATGTAGTTCGTTTGACTCATTCAGAAGGAGCCCACTCTTCATCTTGTGTTGAGACTTCGAGCTGGGGCTGAGAAAAGAAGTCTTATACCACTCCCAAGAAGAACAGGTGTAAGAGAAAGGTTAAACTGGCCATCCTGAGATCGTAAAGACGGATGAGCAAGATCAGTCAGTTGCCTTCATCGGGAGTGCCCTTCGGATGATTGTAATACTATAGTGTTTATGGCCAGCCACTTTGACAGATGTTATTGTGGCAAATGTCATCTGACCTATTGCTTCAAGAAACCAGAAGATGAGTAATTGTATGTGGGTTAATAATAAAAGACATGAACTGAGAGGAAAAAGAGTCTCTTGCTAATAAAAGCATACATATTGGTTACAGAAAATGGAAGGAAGGAAAATAAAAAAAAAACTATAATAAAGAATGTTATGTCATTTATAATCCCACCACCCAGATGAAACCATTATTAATG
The DNA here is from genome assembly GCF_020171115.1 of Neogale vison. Lineage (NCBI taxonomy): Eukaryota > Metazoa > Chordata > Mammalia > Carnivora > Mustelidae > Neogale > Neogale vison. Next base: position 136,723,245 of record NC_058091.1, on the reverse strand, counting down.
TTGTCTCATATTTCCTGTAGGATTTTTTAGGATGGGTATTGGTGTTGCATATGCATGCACATAGGTGTGTATTAAGTAAAATTGGGATTTACTGTAAGCTGTTAACTATTTTTCTTGTTATTGTTATGTTGTGAACATTTTCTCCTGCAATTAACTATTCCTTAAAAACAGGACTCTTTTATTAATGATTTATTTATTTATTTATTTATTAAAGTTTTTATTTATTTATTTGACAGAGAGAGATCACAAGTAGGCAGAGAGAGAGAGGAGGAAGCAGGCTCCCTGCTGAGCAGAGAGCCCGATGCGGGACTTGATCCCAGGACCCTGAGATTATGACCTGAGCAGAAGGCAGCGGCTTAACCCACTGAGCCACCCAGGCACACTTATTAATGATTGTGAAGTATTTCATCGTAAAATTGAATTGCATTGCATTTAACCTTTCCCTATTGTTGAAATTTGATCCATACCCAATTCTTGAATATTCTAAATGAAGCTCCAATTGCATATTGTTAAGATAATTACAATAATGACAAGAGTGAGAGATAAAGTGGAGAGAGATAACAGTGGGGTCCAGCCTGCCTCCCACCATTTGGCACGAGGAGAAGATAGGAGTGCCCTTCTCTGGAAGGAAGTAAACTATGAGCCATTTCTTATGGTGATTCACTAAAGCAAAAGAACCTAAAGATCGAGAAACCTGGGTGTTCAGACAGTGGCAGGAGCTAAACAGGGGTGCAGTCAATCAAGCTGCAGCCAAATCTCCAATATCAGAGAATTGTTCAGTGGAGAGTTCCCCTAGCTCTCAAAAACAAACCTTTTTTTAAAAAATTCATGTAGCCCAATACAACCATGCTGTCACTCAGCTGACCTCAAAGGCCAGTCCATGGGAGTCAAAAGAACAGAGAGCAGGGGCGCCTGGGTGGCTCAGTGAGTTAAAGCCTCTGCCTTTGGCTCATGTCATGATCCTAGAGTCCTGGGATCGAGCCCCACATCAGGCTCTCTGCTCAGTGGGGAGCCTGCTTCCTCCCTCTCTCTCTGCCTCCCTCTCTGCCTACTTGTGATCTCTGTCTGTCAAATAAATAATAAATAAAATCTTTAAGGGCATCTGGGTGGCTCAGTGGGTTAGGCCGCTGCCTTTGGCTCAGGTCATGATCTCGGGGTCCCGGGATCGAGTCCCGCATCGGGCTCTGTGCTCAGCAGGGAGCCTGCTTCCTCCTCTCCCTCTCTGCCTGCCTCTCTGCCTACTTGTGATCTCTGTCTGTCAAATAAATAAATAAAATCTTTTTAAAAATAAATAAATAAATAAATAAAATCTTTTAAAAAAAAGAAAAACAGAGAGCACAGTTTTTGTTGGAATCTTCATGATTTTCTACATATAAGATCATGTCATCTTCAAACAGAGGCGATTTTACTTCTTCTTTCCTGATTTGGATGACTTGTTTTTCTTTTTCTTGCCTGATGGCCTTGGCTAGGATTTCAAAGATTATGTTGAAGAGGAGTGATGAGTGTTTTGGTTTTCATCTTTTTTTTTTTCTTTTAAGATTTTATCCATTTATTTGAGAGAGAGAGAGAGACAGAGTGTGAGAGAGAATGAGAGGGGAGAATTGTTTTTCATCTTAGAGCAAGAGTTCTCCACTTCTCCCCATGAAGTATAATGTTAACTGTGACCTTGTCATATATGAACTTTATTATGTTGAGATGTATTTCTGCTATACCCAGCCTGTTGAGGTTTTTTATTCACAAAAGAATACTGAATTTCATCAAGGCTTTTCCCATAGCTACTGAGATAATTGTATGTGTCGTATTGTTGTTCTCTTAATTTAATGAATCTTATTTATTTATTTGCCTGGGTTAAGCCATCCTTGAATAGCGGGGATGAGTCCTACTTGATAATCATGCGTGATCATTTCCATGTGCTACTGACTTTCGTTTCCTAGTTGATTTTGTTGAGAATAGTCTTGAGGGATACGGGCTCTAGTTTTCTTTTCTTGTAGTGTCCTTCTCTCGCTCTGTTATCCGTGTAATGCTGGTCCCATAAAATGAGTTTGAGAGTATCCTCCCCCTTCAATATTTTAGAGGAGTTTGAGAAGAATTGGTGTTAATATTCTTTAAATGTTTGGTAGAATTCACCAGTGAAACCAGCTGGTCCTGTGTTCTTTTTCCCCGGGAGGAGGACAACTCTACTATTGACATGCTAGCCGATTTTGTGATTCAGAGTACTTTAGTTCTAGCAGTTCCCAAGTTTTCACAATTTTTACTTCCACAAGTACAGTTTGGCTGAAGTCATATTTAGCACAGTTTGTCAATCCAAAACTGAATTCATAATTTAAATGTCTACAGGGCTATACAAGTTCCTGGCGCAGTGCATATAGGACCAGCTGTGCCCAGCTAACGCTTCATCACAGAACAGCTAACAGCCCTCCGTAAAACCAAATAATTACCTGGAAGGAAAGCAGGAGGGCAGGTGCTAGACACTAGAGGCTTCCATGACTACCCAAACAAACACGGGATCCATCACCCCCCTGGGAACATGGTAAGAATTTTAATGTTTCAAAATTCACTGATTGCTGCATTCTTCCAGGAATACTTCTCAGGAAAATCCTCAAAGGGAAGCATAAAAATGTAGGTTTTAAATTCATGAAACTTGCTTCCTACATACTCTGAGCTATTCTGTTGTGAAAGAGTTGCCAAGTAACCTGGGATTACAAAATCTGAGACCTAAAAACATACTAACAGAACCATATATGTGCCATGGTAAGTATTTGTATTTTCATTGGATGAATAGGTCCATAAAGAGGCAATAAAATAGGTAGTGTGTTGGAAAGGGGGCTCAAAAGCTACCCTGGCTTCCACATGTGGTTAGCAATGTTATCCCTCCAAAATGAACCTAAAGAAATAGGGCATAGGTTTATCAAAAAGGTCACCGTGGTTGAAGCTTTGTCGGATACTCTTTGTTCCGAAGTTTTTCAGTGACTAAGGATTACACAATATTATTCTTCAAACTGGTAATATTTCTTTACAGTGCTGCTTATCAGAGGAGAAGTCCTGCCATCACACTTAGTTTGAGCAATGATGAAGCAGAGACGTGAATTTGCAGTATATGCAGACCGAATAAATAGGTCTGTGTCCTATAACTTGAGGGTCTGAGAAAGGCTCTCTGGAAAGAGACTCTAGCGTGGAAGAGCATGAAGTGGGTTCATTGGCAAATCCTCTCAGGAGGTATACTTGGGGAAAAGCATGGGGAAGACAGGACTTGAACAGGGGGAAAAGCCATTTTGCAATGCATTTGTGACAGAGGCCTTGGACCACCCTTCAGGGAGTTTGCATGACCCTTCAGATGCTCCAGATTGAGGTAAGAGAATGTAACAGACTAAACTGTGCCCCCTCCAAGTCATATGTTGAAGTCCTAAGCCCCTGTACCTTAGACTGTGACTGTAATTGGAGCTGGGAGAGGAAACACTATTAAATGAGGTCATATGAGTGGATCCTAATCCGGTAGGACTCGTATTCTTATCAAAAGAGGAAGAGATACCGGAGATGCACAAACACAGAAGCAAGACCACGTGAGGACACCGTGAGAAGGCAGACAGTCACCTGAAAGCCAAGAAGAGATACTGCACAAGAACCCAACCTTCCTAACACTTTGATTGTGGACTTTGAACTTCCAGAACTAGAGCAAATAAAATTCTGTTGTTTAAGACACCTGTCTGTCGTATTTTGTTATGGCAACCAGAGCTAACTAATACGGCCAGGGCTCTTTCCAACAAACAGTATCTCATTCTGCCTGAAATTCGACCACCATAATTCTTTTATATCACCAGCAACATATTTCATTCATTCACTGAAAATAGTAATAATAATAATACTATTGGGGCTCCTGGGTGGCTCAGTCGGTTAAGAGTCTGCCTTCAGATCATGTCATGATCCCAGGGTCCTGGAATCGAGTCCCTGTGGCAGGCTCCCTGCTCAACCGGAGTCTGCTTCTCCCTCTTCCTCTGTCCCTCCGCCAACTTGTGCACTCTCTCTCAAATAAATAAATAAAATATTTTTAAAAAATAATACTATTATTCACCTTGTTTCTGTGAGGCACGACGCTATGCACTAACAATATAAGGATTCTCATGCTAGACACAGTTCCTGCCCTCTTGAAGGGTCTAGACAAAAGGTAATTATAATAATTTAATAAGGTAAGTACAATGATATAGGATGAACATGATCTCGGAAGTGGAGATGTGGGGCGATTAATTAGACTTGGGTGGTTGAGAGGACTTACTGGATGAGTAGGAGACTTTAGGCTGAGTGGAGGATGGAAAAATCCAGGAATAAAGGCCAGGAAGTGAGAAGTAATGGTGTATCCTACAACAGAAGGGTGGGAGGGGACATATTGGTAAGGGGGCGGGGGTGGGGGGGACTGTTGAGAGTGACTGAGCCATCCAAGGAGTTTTGACCTTATACAAAGAACGAAGGGGAAGGGTTTCCAAGATCTAAAGCGAAGGGATGAGACAGAAGTGGTTTTGCAGAGAAAATTGCTCAGGCTGTAGAATGGATTCAGTCGAAGATGGGCTGCAGATGAAACATGGATTAGGGAACGATGTGATGAAGCGAGACCAGTCCCAGGGCACTTGGCGGGAAATCAGGAGAGAAAGCATGGTAGCCTCTTAGAGGGAACCTGCTGTGAGGACATAGCAAGCTTTCCCCATCGGAGCCATAGCTGAAGAGAAAATCAAAAAGGCTTTGTGACTGACCGACAAGCCAGCGGTGAAGTCAAAGGAAGAGTCATTTGGGAAAGCAGGTGGACGGTGGCGCCCTCCCCAAGAGCAAGGAGGACAGCACAGAGCGGCTGGATTCCGAGCGAGACGAGGATGCCCTGATGAGACGAGTTAGAGTTAGCGTAGCTCCAGGCTAAGGGAAGAAATATGGCCATGGTTTTGGCACCATTTAATTGGAGATAAATGTTACCGTTTTGGAGAAGATTCAAAGAGCAATTAAGCAGAGAAAAGAACTAGCAAATTATAAAACCAGTTAAGTATTTTCTCCAAAAGCTGAACAGACTCTGCTCCATGATGATAGGGAGGAAAAAAAAGAAAAAAAAAGGTCGCCAAGAAGAAACGCTGTAAAGGAGAAAAATGTCTCAGTCACCAAGTATAAGCCTCTTGTTTTAATCAACTCGTTTGAAGTCACCAAAGAGGGAAATATTTATGTCAGTCATGAAAATACAATCTGTAAAATGGAAATAGAACTATTGTGTTAAGGAGACTACTTCATTATTCTGCAGAATAGATGTGTTTTGGGAAAGGTATGATTATATCACACTCCAAAACATAGAGGAAGAGACCAGTAGTGAGGACACAGAACATCTTTCTGAAGAGGCAAAAACTGGGGCGCCTGAGTGGCTCAGTCAGTCAAGCGTCTGTCTCCGGCTCAGGTCATGATCTCAGGGTCCTGGGATCGAGCCCCACATCAGGCTCTCTGCTCAGCGGGAAGCCTGCTTCTCCCTCTCCCACTCCCCTGCCTGTAATCTCTCTCTCTGTCTCTCTCACTCGCATGTGCGCTTGCTCATTCATTCTCTCAAATAAATAAAATCTTTGGGGGAAAAAAAAGAGAGAGAGAGACAAAAACTGAAGGGAACAACAAAAGGAAGAGGAGGAGGATAGGCACCCCTCAGTTAAGGGAACCTAACTGCCTATGATCAGCAGGCAAACCCTTCAAAGTAGTGTCCTGTGACACATGGCAGCAAGGGCTATGGGGTGGGGGGTGTAAAGCAGAGACAGTCTCCACAGTGACCTGACCACCAGGGGCCGGGAAGGAAGAGAGAGGAGAGACATCGTGAGGTATCCCAAAGTCTCCCCTCGCCACACCCCACATGCACACATACACACACATACACAAACTCATCCACACACCCCACAGGTGCACGCAGAGCCTTCCTGTGCACACACACCCACTCTCACACACACCTTTCATGCTGACATGTATACATGCTCACACATACATACTCCTACACACTCATATGTACACACGTGTACTCTCACATACCCGCTTAGCCAGAAGGAGGAATTTCAAGGGGTTGCTGGCCAGAAGAAGTGGCTGGACTGCTCGGGGCCTCGTAATCATCGTTTGTCACTGTTCCCCATAACCACTGTGAATATTCAAGTGGGAAGCCAATGAAACACCTGTTACTATATAAACTATAGCAAGGGACTATATAATAAGCAAGGGAGGGAAAAAATTAGTAACCCAGTCAGAACCCATCTTCTCAATTTTATTTTTATTTTATTTATTTATTTCCGAGAAAGAGACGGGGCACACACGAGCTGGAGAGGGAGAGGATCTCAAGCAGACTCCGGGCTCACTGTGGAGCCTGACACGGGACTCGATCTCACGACCCTGAGATCATGACCTGACCTGAAACCAAGAGTTAGACGCTTAACCGACCAGGCCACCCAAGCGCCCCTGCATCGTCTCATTTTTAATCTCCAACTAGCAAAGGTCTTGAAGCTTTGTCTATAAAGCTGTGTCTCCCATGACAAGCCAAACCACAGACTCTCCCTCTCTGCCTGCAGAGAATTGGCAGTCCAGGGGGGGAAGGGGGTGTTGGCAGGTGGCAGCGGGGGGAGCAGTGAGCCAGGACCAGACTTGCCCTGGGAATCAGACACAGTCTGCCCACCAGGAAGCTGATCCTGTAATAACTTTGGATAACAGGAAATGTTTTTAAGACAATGTATTTTTATTTCATCACTACACATTCTTCTTTGAAGTTAAAAATCCTGTTTATGATGTAAAAATACAGTCAGCCCCAGAAATATTCATCGAGGGACTCTATTATTATTATAATATTATACATATATAATATTATAATATTACATCATATAATATTATAATATTACATAATATTATAATATTATAGTATTATTGTCTGGGGTTCTCTGCCATAATGGAATATAAATTCCATTGCAAGGGGAGGGAGACAAAAATCCAATAGCTATGAAAAATATATAATCTGTCCGATGGTGGTAAGTCTATGATAAAAACCAAGAAGAAAGACTACAGATAAGCATCTCCCCTCTTCCTTCTTGGGTGGTTTTCCATCTTCTGAAGGTACATCTTCTAGAAATTCCTTCAGTGAGGATCTGTTGGTGACAAACTCTCAGTGTTTATCAGAATTCGCTGAACCTCAGCCTTCTCACTGAAGAGCAGTTTGGCGGGATATTCAGTTCCACGTTGGTAAGTATTTTCCTTCCATACTGTATATTGTTTCCTTCTCTTGCAGCTTCTGTTTTGCTCTCGGGACCTCGCCTACCAGTCTAAATTGGTTCTCTGTTGTGTAATCCATGTTTCCTCCTGGCTGCTTTAAGAATTTTGCATTGTCTTTAGCATTTTGTAATTTTTATTACGATATGTCTAAATGGCAGATTTCATTGCAGTTACCATTCCCAGAAATTTGTCTTCTCTCTTTTTTTTTTAAAATTATGTATTTATTTTTAAGAGCAAGAAAGAGAATTGGGGGGAAGGGGCAGAGAGGAAGGGAAAGGGCGTCTCAAGAAGACTCAGCGATGAGCACGGAGTCGACAGGGAGAAGGATCTCATGACCCCAAAATCATGACCTAAGCCGTATTTGAGAGTCAAGCACCCAATGAGCCACACAGGCGCCCAAAACTGGTCTTTTCAATGAACCACTTTCCATCTTTGTTAATATATTCCTTTATTGTTTCTTCATTTTGTTTCATTATTTTTCTTTTCTGAATATTCCCTTCTTAAATTCTCAGATTTTCTTTTTTTTTTTTTTTAAGATGCTTATTTATTTATTTGAGAGAGAAAGAGCAAGAATGAGAGAGCACAAGCAGGGGGAGCAGCGAAGCGAGAGAGAAAAGCAGGCTCCCCGCTGAGCAAGGAGACCGACTCAGGGCTCAAGCTCAGGACCCTGGAATTATGACCCGAATCAAAGGCAGATGCCTAACTGACTGAGCCACCCAGGCACCCCGAGTCTTTCTTTTTGAGACTAAAAATTTCTCATAAGATATCTCTTACGTTACAGGCTTTCGGTTTAGTGTACATTGTTACGATCATTTCATTTTAAATATTTTTTAAACTTCCGTTGAGCTTCCTTCCTTAACCCACGAGGTACTTAGAAATGTGTTCTCTAGCTTTCTAAGTGTATGTGGCTTTTCATTTTTCTAGTTAATTTCTCATTGAATATCTCTGTTCTCGGAAAATGTGGTCTTTGAAATTTGTCAAGGTGGCCTTTATGATCCATTTATGATCAAAGTCTGTATGTGTGTTCTTCTAAAAGAAAAAAAAAATGTATTCTCCAATTTGTGGATCCAAGAGTTTATAACGTGTTATAATATTGTTAGGAGCATTTTTTTTAACTCTTTCATGTCCTTATTGTTCTATCTCTTTTGGTCTAGGAGAAGTGAAAAGTGCATGTTAACTTATCTCACTATGAAGGTGGGTGTGTCATTTCCCCTAATGGTTTTTTTTCTTTGCGTGTTAAAGGAAATTAGGTGCACACAAGCAGTGTTGTTTTCTTTCTGGTAAATTTAACGTGGTATCATGACGAAGATTTATGGCTAGTCATTCTTTCTGCCCCAAGCCTAGTTTTTCTGCTGTTCAAGCGTCTACCGTAGCTTTCCCTGTGTTAGCCCGGGAATCGAGCCTCGGGAAGGACTGATTCCGCAATCGTGACGGTCCCGCTGTGGTCCTTGAACCAGCGGCTCCAGGACTCTCGGGATCCAGGGTGCTCAGCCTTCTGAACAAAGGAGGAGCGTTTTATGCTTCTCAGGAACTGATAATGACTCTGCTCAGAGGAGCTCGGCCCTCTTGCCCCTTGGGCCTCAGCAGCTTGCTGCCCCGCGATGCACCTGCGCCTGTCCTCACCCGGTCCCCGTCCCTCGTCCCTCGCTGCGGGCCGCCGCCTGTGTGGTCCTGGGCGCCGCGTGTGTCCTTCGCGTGCCCACCGGCAGGTGTCTGCCCACCGCAAAGGGTGGGACCCTCAGGGCTGTGCGGGAATTCCGCCGGGGTGGCCTCTCCTCGGGGACAGTCCTCCACCCGCCCGGCCCTTGATACGCCTCTGCCAGCCTCCAGGTCCCTCCCCACCCCCGCGGCCGTGCTACCTCTCCGGGCAGCGGGGCGCACAGCCTCCTCGGGGATTCTCCTGGGGCCCGAGGGGGGCGATCAGGGACCCTTGCCGGGGTCGGGCAGGGGCACACGCGTGACCGGTCCCCTCTGCACAGGAAGGGCAGGGGGAGGGAATGTGGCCGCCTCCCCGACTCTGATCTTCAAAAGACATCTCTCCCCTACCTTCTCTCTCTCTCTCTCTCTCTCTCTCTCTCACACACACACACACACACACACACACACGCGCGCGCGCGCGCGCGCACACGAGAAAAGAAGACCAACCGGTTTTCCCACTTTTTCTGGACTTCCTTCCGTCACGACGAATTCACTCAGTATCTCACTCTGGCCTCCTAGCAAAGTACCACATAAACAACAAAAATGCATGTCCCCGCAGGTCTGGAGGCCGGAAGTCCCAGATCCAGGTGTCTGCAGGGTTGGCCTCTCCCCTTGGCCAGCAGGTGGCTGCCTTCTCCGTGTGCCCTCTCCAGGGCTGTCCTCTGAGCACAAGTGCCCCTTAGGCTGTCGCCACAGTAAGCACCTCTCATGGGTCTGGGGCCCATATTTAAGGCCCCTCATTCACATAGTGGCCTAAAGCTCCTTCTCAGCGCTTCAGATGGGTTCCATGAACCCCTTTCCAGCCGCTGAGCACTGATAAAACAAAATGTGGGAGTTTGGGGAGGAGGGGAAACAGCCCTTTCTCTTACAACAGAAATAACTCCACTGGTGCCAAGAGAGTGAGCCACAAGTATAGACACGAGACTAAAAAGTCCCTGGCATCATCCTCGCCAGAGGTAAAGGGGGAAAAAATGAAAGCAGAAGCCGAGGTGTTGGAGCTGGCTGGGCCCCAAGGCCTCACCTTGGATTTCACCAGCTCACGGCACATGTTTCTTTGACTACCAAAGGCTCCCTGACAAGCATTAATGAGAGTTAGAGACGGATTTGTTCCAGAAAGCATTTTACCAAAGTAAAAACTCATAACGACCTTAACTGACCACAGAGCCATTCCTCCTGGGTTTTTTTTTTTTAAGATTCTATTTATTTATTTGACAGATACACATCACAAGTAGGCAGAAAGAGAGAGAGAGAGAGAGAGAGAGGAGGAAGCAGGCTCCCCGCTCACCAGAGAACCCAATGCAGGACTCGATCTCAGGACCCTGGAATCATGACCCTAGCTGAAGGCAGTAGCCTCAACCCACTGAGCCACCCAGGCGCCCCTCTCCAGGGTATTTCTTCACTACTTTTTGCCTCTGGCTGAACTTCTGGAGCAAAGCAAAAGTATGAGCTTCTTGTCACGCCTATCACAACACCTTAGCTGAATAAGGTTTGTTTTCCCTTTATCCTAATCGAGTCTCTTAAAGCACAATAAATGGGCATGATGCCAATTCACTTCTGCCTGGCAAAGCATTTTCTAGCTCTATCTATATTGTGCTCTATTTCTTTAACCACTGCCAAGAGCCACAGGGATGTTGACTATTTTGTTCACTGATGAATCATTACGGTCTAGAACACCTTCTGACTGATCAGTAACTAGTTGTTGAAAGAATGAACAAACGGATGAATGGATAAATAGCATGCTTTCCTAATAACATAGAGAATAATTAAAAATTGCTCTAAACCAATAAAAGGGGACATGTAACTAGGGAAATATATCATGATTAGTAAGATACAATTTTTGGAGGAAAATCTCTGAGGAACTCATTAAATTCATTCTAAAGTTGTACAAAAACTCATTGGCTATAAGAATGGGATAATAAGGGGCACCTGGGTGGCTCAGATGGTTGAGTGTCTGCCTTCAGCTCAAATCATGATTTCCAGGTCCTCGGATCGAGTCCCACATTGGGCTCCTTGCTCAGAGGGAAGTTTGCTTCTCCCTCTCCCTCTGCCTCTCCCCCTGCTTATAGACTCTCTGTTTCTCTCTCTCTTGCAAATGAATAAATAAAAAAATTTTTTAATGAAAAAAAAAGAATGGTCGGGGGGGTGGGAGGTTGGGGTACCAGGTGGTGGGTATTATAGAGGGCACGGCTTGCATGGAGCACTGGGTGTGGTGAAAAAATAATGAATACTGTTTTTCTGAAGATAAATAAATTGGAAGAAAAAAAAAGAATGGTATAATAAAATACACAACAATGAAAAATAATGAATTAGAACAATATATATTGGCCTGAAGGTCTGTTCATGATATAAAGCTAAGTGAAAAAAATCAAACTACTCAAGTAAGAAGACTAGTATCATACCGTTTTTTCAAAGTTTCTATTATTGCGGTTTATAAATACATAGTTTTTGACCATAGAGAACATAACTTCAAAAGGGCAGGATTAAAGTTGGAAACCTCAAACCTGAGTTATAAACCCATATATTGCCTATCTCACTGAAATAAGCATTTAATGTTGCCATAAATTTTTTAACCAATAAGACTTTAAAAGTCTAATGTGAAAAAGCATTTATTGAACACAAAGTTTTTCCTGGAATATAATGTGGATACCAAGCAGCTTTTGGATTTATATATGACATATTATTATAATGCAAAATTAAGTATTAAATACTTGAGTCAGTTAGGAAAATAATTAAATCAATTAAAGAACGTCTATATTTTCCTGCATTGCTTATACAACTCAAGATATTTCCAAATAGTTCAACTAAGTTAGTGTGAAAATATATCCAAATTGCAAAAGACCCATTTATCTGAAGAAGAAAATAAATGGATGTCAAGGAACCATTTCATGATTTTGTTGCTATGGTAGATGGTTTGACTTGCTGGACTGACATTAATTTCCTATACTGTTGACTTCAGCGATCTGGAGCGTTCGATATGTCACAGGCAGGACTATGGTTCTGAATAAATGGAGTTTATTCAGCCTCAGAAGCAGCACACACTAGTTGGTCTAGAATCTCAATTTATTTACTAATAATCAGTAAGTGAGTATCAGAAGTATCTCATTAGTTCGACATTTTCAAAATGCACACTGTTTTTTACCTACTTCGTGAATTCTTGAAGCAAGCCTCAAATTCTGAGAAATTCTGAGATTTGTCTCTATACTTAAAAAATTAAGGGGCACCTGGGTAGCTCAGTCATTTAAACATCTAACTTTGGCTCAGGTCATGACCTCAGGGTCCCAGATGGAGCCCAACATTGGGCTCCCCACTCAGTGGGGAGTCTACTGGTCCCTCTGCATCTCCCCTACTTGTACTCTCTCTCTCTTTTCCAAACAGATAAATAAAATCTTCCTTAGAAACTAAATGCCAGGGACGCCTGGGTGGCTCAGTTGGTTAAGCGGCTGCCTTCAGCTCGGGTCATGGTCCCAGCGTCCTGGGATCGAGTCCCACATCGGGCTCCTTGCTTGGCGGGGAGCCTGCTTCTCCCTCTGCCTCTGCCTGCCACTCTGTCTGCCTATGCTTGCTCTCGCTTCTCTCTCTATGACAAATAAATAAAATAAAATCTTTAAAAAAAAAAAAAAGAAACTAAATGCCGAACAAATCAGTGGTCCCATTCCATCTGTAATTGCTTTAAAGTCATTGTAAAAAAATCTCTGAATTAACAGAAGATAATGAAATTTCTTTGGTTGTTTGGATTAATAATGATACTCAAAAGTTTTATTATTTACAATACTAATGGAAAAATCTTACTGAGCAATATAATAACGCAATAGCGATGATTTTTATCTCAAAAATTGTAACTGAGGGATGCTTGGGTGGCTCAATCGGTTAAGCATCTGCCTTCGGCCCAGGTCATGATCCCAGGGTCCTAGGATGGAGCCCCGCATCGGGCTCCCGCCTCATCAGGGAGCCTACTTCTTCCTCTGCCTGCCATTCCAACAGCTTGTGTTCTCTCTCTCCCTCTAGCAAATAAATAAATAAGATATATTTTTTAAAAACTTGTACCTGATGCTTAACAGCCTTTATGCTACCTAGAGACATCATATAATCAAGTTTTTAAAATAAGAAATCGCTTTTAAAATAACTATTAAGGAAGCAACATCTACTGCCCTGAAATGGAGCATAAAATGTCAGTTTTTAAATAAACAAAGTATAAATCATCCTTTGACAAGCTAGCAGTGCAGAAATGTATATTAAATTTAATACTATCCATAATTCCCTAAACCATATTCACGATAGTGCAAATGACATAGACATCACTTACTCCAGAAAAATGGTTGGAAAGTCCAACGTGAGGAATTTAGAGCAACACAAAAGAAAAATCTTGTGACTTAATGTTATTACCAATATAATTACAGCTTCATGGGGCACCTGAGTGGCTCAGTGGGTTAAAGCCTCTGCCCTCAGGTCAGGTCATGATCTCAGGGTCCTGGGATCGAGTCCCACATCGGGCTCTCTGCTCAGCGGGGAGTCTGCTTCCCTCTCTCTCTCTGCCTGCCTCCCTGCCTACTTGTGATCTCTGTCTGTCAAATAGGTGAATAAAATCTTTAAAAAAAATAAAAGTTACAGCTTCATGTAAAATTAATCAAAAGCAGTATTTTCAGAGGTGCCTGGCTGGTTCAGTCAGGAGAGCATATGACTCTTGATCTCGGGGTCATGAGTTCGAGGCCCACATTGGGTGTGGAAATTACTTAAATAAAAAAACTTTTTAAAAAGCAATATTTTTTTCGAAGAATATAAAATAGTATGCATTTAGACTCTCCCAATTGCTTCGGTTTTAGAAAAGCTACCAAAACTCACCTGTAACTAGGGCAAGCAGAATGTTTTAGAGCAGTGGTTCTCAAAGTGAGGCCCCAACACAACAGCTGGTAGCACCACCTGGGAACGTATTAAAACAAGCCGTCACCTACCCCATCCAGGTCTGATTCTCGACCTGCCGAATCAGAAGGGAGTAGGGTCTGACAGCTTGTTTCTTAACAAGCCCTCTAGTGATTCGGATGCATGCTACAAGTGGGCAACCAACGGGCCTAAATCAAGACAATCCAAAAGTTGTGTTTTTTTTAATTTTTTAAAAATATTTTATTTATTTATTTGAAACAGACACAGTGAGAGAGGGAGCACAAGCAGGGGGAGTGGGAGAGGGAGAAGCAGCCCTTCCCACTGAGCAGAGAGCCCAATGTGGGGCTCCATCCCAGGACCCTGGGACCATGACCTGAGCCGAAGGCAGAAGCTTAACCCACTGAGCTACCCAGGCACCCCCCATAAAGTATTTTTAAAAAACCATCCTGTAGGACAAGAAGCAAAAACAGTTAGCACATCTCAGCATAGAAACCCAATGGTTGAAAAAATGGAAACTAAGTTGTCATTTTTCCCAACGTCAAATAATATCGAAAACCACTGTTATATTAAAAGAATGCTGTCTTTATTTTGTCGATTTTAGACCTAAAGTTTCAAAGTTTGTTCATGTGACGGGTCTATTTCATCAAATAGTGCTATCTGTCTCTTAATAAAGTGATGTACAAATTCGTCAACCTAAGCTCGCTACAAGGATTGTAGAAGGGATGTACAAGGGATTGTAGAAGAATATCACTTTTTTGAATTGGGAATTACTTCAAATGGGGCCCCAATTTGCTAATGCCACTGGCCAAGCTCTTCATTGGTCCATTTCCTTCAAATCAATGATCACAACCTTTACACCCCGAGCAGAGGGATACCTTTTTAATGTTTAATTATTACAGTTACCTAATGACCGTGCACAGCTGGGATTCCTTCATACTCTCTAAAATTTCTCATTTTTTCAAGTTAGAAACCCCTTGGTTTGGGCCAGAATGACGCTTCAATAAAGTAGTGGTCTCTAAATTTGGAAGAAAATACGAGAACTTGAGCACTAGAACTTGACATCGTAAAGAAGAACTAAAACCTTACTAAGCACCTGGGTGGCTCAGTGGGTTAAGCCTCTGCCTTTGGCTTAGGTCATGATCTCAGGGTCCTGGGATCGAGCCCCGCATCGGGCTCTCTGCTCAGCAGGGAGCCTGCTTCCTCCTCTCTCTCTGCCTGCCTCTCTGCCTACTTGGGATCTCTGTCAAATAAATAAATAAATTTTTTTTTTAAATAAAAATAAAAATAAAACCTTACTAATGTTTAGTATATGGCTTGACTCTGCCTGAACTTGGTCCACAGGAAATAAGGTCATATGTCATACGTAGTAGGTGAGGGGCAGAGAGGAAAAGTCGGAATTCTACCATGAGGAGGACTTAGAGTAACACCTCACCCTCTCACGTCCAGAGAATGGCTATGAATTACAGTTTACCAAAGCTGGGTAAGTCAATTTAAGAACTATCTGGGTGGCTCAGTCAGTTAAGCGTCCAACTCTTGTTTTCAGCTCAGGTGGTGATCTCGGGGTCATGGGATTGAGCCCTGACTGGGGCTCGGTGCTCACAAGAAGTCTGCTTGAGCTTCTCTCTCCCTCTCCCTCTGCCCTTCCCCCCACTCATGCTCATGATCATTCTCTCTCTTTCTCTCGAAAATAAACAAAATATTTTTTTAAAATCTTTTTAAAAAAAGAATTATCTTACATAATGTTAAATAAATTAATCTTTACTAAATACACAAGTGTCTTAAGATATATCCTTTGTTATGGATTGACTTTGTCATCCCCAAAATCCGTGTGTGGAAGTCCTAATCCCTCATAAATCAGAATGTGACCTTACTTGGAGATAGGGTCTGTGCAAAGGTCATCAAGTTAAGCAAGGTTATTGGGGTGTGGGCCATAATCCAATATGACTGGCATTTTTATTAGAAGGAGAACTTTGGACACAAATACAGAGGGCAGACCATGTGAAGAAGGAGAAGGGAGAAAACAATCACCTACCAGCCAAAGAGAAAGACATAGAATGATTCTCCCTCACAGCCTTCAGAAGGAATCAATGCTACTGACATCTTGATCTCAGCTCTAGCCTCTAGACGGTGAGACATTATTTAAGCCACTCAGCCTGTGATATTTTGTTAGAGAAGCTTCAGCAAACTGAAACCAAACTCCCATCCATGAATAAACTTCAGATGAAAGATGTTATTTATCACTAATACTAGACCAAGGGCATAACAAGAAAATGATAGAGTTGTTGCTTTCCTCATACAAGTTCTTTATTAGTCATCATTCAAAGTGAAAATAATAACCATCTAATCAGATCTGGCCAAGAAAAATTGATCCTCTCCCCAAAAAATCAGAATTACCAAAACAAAACAAAAAAGATTTAAATGTGGGTGTTGAATGAGGCGCCAGGGTGGCTCAGTGGGTTAAAGCCTCTGCCTTCGGCTTGGGTCATGATCCCAGGGTCCTGGGATGGAGCCCCACATCTGGCTCTCTGTTCAGTGGGGAGTCTGCTTCCCTTCCTCTCTCTCTGCCTGCCTCTCTGCCTACTTGTGATCTGTGTGTTTCAAATAAATAAATAAAATCTTTTAAAAAAATAAAAATAAAATGTGGATGTTGAAAATCCTGATGATTCTGAGTACTTGAACCTCCAAAAGTTCTGAGTCTCCTTCTCCAGGAGAAGCAACCATTCTCATCTGCCTAATGAGGCTGACCCTACCTTGTCTGAAGGCCCAGTAATAGCGTCTTTTGAGAACGCCTTCTGGCAGCTGCCCTCCTGTCCCACTCCCCGTCACGCCCCCAAGCCTCCACAGAGTCAGAGCCCACTCTGCCCCCTCGGGAGACAATTAGAAAGACAGTTCCAAGGAAAGAGTCAGCTTCACGCCCAAAGGAACACCTGGTTTGTGGCGGGTCTGAACCCTCAGGGAGTGGGTGTGGATATGGATTCTGAAGAGGTTTGTCTCCAGAGGGAAGAGCTCAATGAGAGCGAGCAGAGGCCATCTCTATGGTGACCGTCCTTCCCTGAGATTCCTGGGAATCTGCCAGTCCCAGTGGTGAGCAGGGAGTCTGCTTGAGCTTCTCTCTCCCTCTCCCTCTGCCCTCCCCCCCACTCATGCTCGTGATCATTCTCTCTCTTTCTCTCGAAAATAAACAAAATATTTTTTTAAAATCTTTTTTAAAAAAGAATTATCTTACATAATGTTAAATAAGTTAATCTTTACTAAATACACAAGTATCTTAAGATATATCCCTTGTTATGGATTGAATTTGTCCTCCACGGAAAGGGCCTGCCCCTTGGCCTGACTAAAACCTGAGCCCAGAAGCAGACTTGACCAAACGAAGCTGAGATGCCAGACATTCCCTCACATCAGGTAGAAGAAGGAACCTGAGGACTCAGGGAGGTGGGAACAGGCAGCGGATTTCCGCTTGCCCACCCCTACCGGTGGCCCTCAGGGCACCCAGAGGATGAGAAGTTCTAGAACTCTGAGATTTAGAAGAGTGAGAGCAAGCGCCCCCCTCTGTGGAAAGCAGGGTGGAGGCTTTCCTCTCTGCGACGCGCGCAGGGAAACTGAGAGAAGCGTCTGGATGTGGATCCCAGTTCCGAAACTCTCCGGCCTGGCACCCCCCACTGAACTGCTCCACATCTCAATGCACTCCTCTTTACATGGGGACAGTGAAACCCTCTGACAGGGTGCGCTGAAAGCTACTCTCATTTGTTTTAATCAGATACGATAAGACATGCAGACACAGAAATTACTGTAACGAAGAAAGAAGTTTATACTCGCAGAGCCCTGGAAACAGGACGCATGCCACACAGGGTCACATGGGGAAGCGCCAGGGACAGTCAGGTAACAGAAGAGCGGTGAGAGGGGAGAGCATAGCTTAGGGCCCTTATTGAGGTTTTCACAGGATACACATGCGGAGTAAGTTTGGGACTGGGTCATTGGAAGCAGGCTCTGAGTTTTAGGGGTGGTCCCCAGTTGTCCCACAGCTAGCCCTGGGGTGATTTAGGGCAGCAGAATATTGGCTTGGTGTTTGAGAATTCGATAGAGGAGATGGTCAGAGCCTAGGACTGCTTGGTTTGTATATCAAAGGCAGGGGACTTCTTTGCTAGCCCTAGGAAGTGGTTAGCCCTGGGTGGGGCTGTCTCTCCAGGTTCAAGGCCACACATCCCAGAACATCAAGGATATGGAAAGAAAAAAAAAAAAGAACAAAGAGTCAAAACGCAGGGCGACTGTCAGGTTGAAATGATGCAATGTGTGTAAGAATAAAGAAGAATACATTTTCTTAAAGACGGTTAGAGACCAAAGCCTGAGTGTTGAGGGAGAAGGTCCTGTGTTTCTCTCTGGTCTCTGATCCTTGAACCACATGGATTGCTCTTTTCAGAGAATGTGGCCTCCCAGCACGCCCTTCTCAGCTCTTTCTAGGTGCTCTGAGGGGGGGACCTGGGGAACATGGGATGTTTTTCCCATGCCTCTGGTTCAGATGCCTCTACGGCATCTGCTTCACACCTGCCACAGCCGAAAGGTAGGAGGAGAACTCAGCAAGGCACACATGGGGTGTACACGCAGGTGATCTTCCTGCTCTCTGAGAGACCGAACACACAGACAAGGACCAGACTAGTGATAAAGTTCGATCTCTGACCCACAACCAGCCGCCACCTGCCCAGGACACTACCCCCTTCTCTACAGACCCCAGCCCAGGGAGGTCAGCCTGCTCCAAGGCAGAGCTGCAGGAAGTCAGCCGGTGATCTGGAGTGACAACCCGGGAAGCCTGACAATCAGCCCCTAATGGCCAGGACTTGATTAATAACAGACAGCTTCCCTAATTTTTGTCCCTGCTTCCAACTCAGGACCCAGCAGAGGAAACCAAGTATGCATCCCTTTCCAATCCCATAGGAAGCCCCACTTGTGGTTAAGCTGCCGCCACCTTCCGAGTGCCCACAACTTCCAATGAGGCCATACTGGTGCATGTCCTTTTTCCTACTCTCAGCCTTTCTCATGGCTCTGCCTGCCTCTGAGTCTGTCCAGTTACAAGTCACGGTGGCTGACTCTCTTCCTATGGAAAGATCACTCACCTGCAATTTTCTCATGTGGCTATTCTTTATTTCCATACCTCTGATCCCCAGACATATTTAGGACTTCTGTCTCCACCCAAGCCTCCCCACTGGCAGACACGGCAGAGTGGACTCGAAGCAGGCTCCGAGCTAATCCAACTCTGACCCTTCTACCAGTCCTTGGATGTTTTCAGCCCCCTGAGGAAGGGGGCGGAAAAAGATGGCACACCAAGCATTCCTCCACGTGTGCTGTTGATGGTACGAACACCATACTCTGAAAACTTAAAAGACAGGATCTTCAGAAACTCATGATGCTTTCCCCCCACTGTCCCTGAGGCAAGACTGAAAGGTCTTTTGGGAAACTCATAAGCAGAAACTTGACTCTTATCTTTTCTGTGTGTCTCTACTGTAACACCCCTGAGGAAGACAATTTAGAATGAACAGAAAACCTAAGTGATCTATCCATCAAGTACAATGTTTGCACCTTCTGCGTGTCCCAACATGAACCAACAAACTTTGAAAAACGTGGTGAGACAAGGGAAAACATGAAAGTGCTAACTGGATAATTGATGACAGCAAAGAATTCATGCTAATGTAGTAATGTATGACAAGAGTGTTATGTGTGGGGTGTTTTCTTGTTTGGCTTTTTTTTTTTTTTTTAAGAATTCTTTTCTCAGGGCGCCTGGGTGGCTCAGTGGGTGTAGCCTCTGCCTTTGGCTCACGTCATGATCTCAGGGTCCTGGGATCGAGCCCTGCCCCTGCATCGGGCTCTCTGCTCAGCAGGGAGCCTGCTTCCCCCTCCCCTACTGCCTGCCTCTCTGCCTACTTGTGAGCTCTCTCTTTCTCAGTCAAATAAATAAATAAAATCTAAAAAAAAAAAAAAAAAGAAGAAGAAGAAGAATTCTTTTCTTTTAGAGAATAGTGAAGTAGTTATGGGTAAAATAAGACATCTGGAATTTGCTTCAAACTGTCCAATGCTGAGGAAGATGGAGAGGACGTCGGGGCTGGATGAAATGAGATTTGTTGATAATTAGGTTGAACCATGACTAAATGGGGGATTGTTACCCTGTTTTACCTGTTTGGGGATCCATTTGAACATTTTTATAATTAAAAAAATAAATTTCAAGTTAGGCCGCTCATGCCTTTTTATTTTCTGTTTTTTCATGCTTTGATCTTTTAGGGTTTGCAGACTCAGAGAGACCGCCCCTCCCAGGATTAGCCAATTCCTAGAGATAGTAAAGGACTCACAAGAGAGAGTGCCTTTCCAGTGTAAACCACCAACCCAGAGCTCACCTCCCCTGACCTTCTCCATCAGGCTCGCTCACTGAGGGCCAACCTCCCCCAGCGCTAATCACCTGGGGCCAGGTGCTGGACAACTCCGGACAACCCTACACCCAAAGCCCACGAAATTATTCCAGCAAGCCAACCCTATGCCTGCTTACCCTGCCTTCCTGTTCCTCCCCCATAGAAACCACAGTAAATGTTCTTGCCCACACCTTCCCCTCACTCCCTCTGTCTCCTGACGGCCCTCACGCTTCTCCACGGCATGCCTTCTTTTCGCAGAATCTGCAAATACAACAAATCATCTTTTCAGTGGCAGGTAGCTCCTCATCTGTTGGTCGCACCAACCTTGAATAATAATAAAACCTACATTTTAAAACAGAAGTCTGTTTTGAAACTCAAAAGCATAGGTTTACTTTTCTTTCTCTTTATACTGCTACTGTTAACAACTCTTCCCTACGGGACTGAATTTGGACAACCCTTCACCCTGAGCTGGGTGAAGCAAGTTGGAGAGGAAAAAAACCTATCAGCAATGATCTCACGCTCACAATAATAATGATAATTATCTTGTCTTAATTGCAGAGTAAGTACCCAGTAGGCATTGCTGATTTACCAATTTTGTTGCTTAACCAGGTTTACTTAAGTCAACTTTTCATAAAAGTATTTATATTTACATAAAAGTAAATATGCTTTTATTTCCCTCCTTCCCTCCACTACTGACCAAGTGCCCCTAAGTATTTTTAAGAACTTGAAATCCATTTTGATCAATTACTGCTATAGGATTCGTGGGATTCTTCTACTCTCTGTAAACGGCTTCGCTGATTTCTCAGAAGAGAAAATATTTAGACTATGCTTTTGTGAATATATACTTACTGGATTTGTATCATGTCATTTCTTCCAAAGGAGAAATATTCAAATAAAGAATATTTAAGTTCAAAATAGCCAAATGGATTCACACAAGATTATGGGTTTTGGTAATTTTTTTTCAGCTCCAAAGCTGGCTGAAGGAAACCATCTAGACATGTTCATGTAGAAATAAGAACTTGTATGCTGGAATAAAGTCCTATGTTTACAGATTAAAATATGTATATTTATGCATAATTATGTAAAGTTACAGAGACAAAATATAAAAGTAGCACCGCTGTGATTAAGAGATCTTGCCAATTGCCTAGAAGTGAAAAAAGAAAGAAATTTAAGCATCTTCTTTACATAAAACTTAAGGGGTATATTAATTTTCTAGGATGGTTACAACAAGTACTACTAACAAGTTTGCTTAAAACCACAGAAATCAATTCTCTCACAGGTACAGAGGCTAGAAGTCCAAGACCAAGGTGCTGGCAAGGTTGGTGGCTCCTAAAGGTCTAGAGGAAGCATCTGTTCCACGCCTCTCTCCTAGCTTCTGGTGGTCGCCAACAACCCTTAGTGTCCTTGGCTTGTAGATATATCTCTGCTATCTCCTATGGTCTTCATGTGGCCTTCCCTTGCTACATGTGTCTTTATTAACATCATCTTTTCTCTGTCTGTCTCTCTGTGTCTCGGCGTACTGTTCTTCGTAAAGACCCTGGCCACTGGATTAGGGCCCATCTTATTGTCTTAACCAATTTTATCTGTAATTTCCAAAGAAGCTCACTTCTGGGAAGACATGAATTTAGGGGAGACCCTCACTATTTAACCCAGTACCAGGGGGAAATATAGATGAGTAAAAATACCTAGAACCACATTTCATAACATAGGAATATGGGCTAGGTCTATCCCTGGGATACAATATAAGATGTATTCATCCTAAAGTATTTTCCCATAATTTGGGTTGCTTATCTGTATGATCTAAAGTGAAATGAAATTTGGTCTCAAATCCATAGCATCCACTTTTCCAGTTAACCTACTAAGTCGGCTCCTCCCACCTGTTTTTCAGAAAAAGGAATTAATCATTTATGTGATAGGCACTACACCTCCATGCTAAAGACAGAATGATAAATAGGACATGGTCCTTACCCCATGAGTTTGCATTCTAATGGAAAGATGGATGTTAAATTGTTCTATATATGGCAGATGTAACAACCCTGTTGATGAGTTGTTATTACTGTACATCTGAGAGATCCCCAAGACCACCTCTACATTCAGTCGTTAGTTCAAAAGGAAGACTCCAGGGACCCAACACATAGTCATAGTCATGGCTGATTTATTACATCAAGAAGAATACCAAGCACAATCAACAAAGGAAAAAGGCATAGAGAGCGAAGTCTGGTAGAAACCAGGCACAAGCTTCCAAGTGTCCTCTCCCATTGGAATCACACAGATTCCCGAGCTATGAGCTGTGACCACAGATGGGAAATGTTGTCAGTAGAGACTCAGTGCCCAAGGTCTTTTTAGGGACTGACCACGTAGATAGCCTCTGCTTGACTTGGACCAAAGAAAATTCCAGACTCCCAGAAAGATAGCAGGTGTTCAACATAAACCCTACTGTTTCTACAATCAGGTTAAGCACAGTGAGCTACACTTGCCACTTAACAATGGGACCTCTCCTGAGACCCAAGTTCCCAGACACCACCCAAGTGTCAAGCTAGTAAGCAGGACTTCCCCAGGGTCCTGGGATGGAGCCCAGCATCAGACTCTCTGCTCAGCAGGGAGCCTGCCCCTCCCTCTCTCTGTGCCTGCCTCTCTGCCTACTTGTGATCTCTGTCTGTCAAATAAATTAATAAAATCTTAAAAAAAAAAAAAAAAAGTAACTGAGAGTGGGGTTGGGGCATGCTCTGGCTAGCCTGCTGTGCTGGGTCTCTCCAGGGCCTTGCAAAGGAGGTGGCCTGGTGCTTGTGTCTCAGACAGGTCATGGTGAGGTAGGTTGTAGTTTTGTGATGATTAATCATTTCCATAACATATAATTTTTTAAACAACACAGCAAAATGGCACCAATAGGATTATGAGAAATGGTGCCTGGGGCCTAAATATTAGATCCAAATGATGTGGTTTGCAATCCTTTAAGATTATTTTGCCCGAGTTTCTGGATGACCTGATTGGAGTTATAAGGGACTTCGTTAATTTCCTATTCGGGGCTTCCTGTGGTTTAAAGGACAGGGCCCTGGTTAGGCAGATTGTATGACCATCAGCCTAGTGCCTGTCTGGTGAGAACACTGGGCACTAAGAAAGCCATGCTCATGAACTCTAGTCCATCTTGACGTCTCCTGACCTCTTTGCTAAGAATATGTATTTTGTGCTTACCACACTATCTTTAAGATGTATCGCTAGGGGCTCGTTTTCTCCAGGACCCAACACCAGAGATGGTAACCCCTGAAAAGTCGGGATCTGGGGAGGCTCCCAGTTAAAAGAGGCTGATTCTGGAAGTGGTCGATAGGCATGAAATGAAACCGATCAGCACTTGGAGGCAGCAATGAGATTTTTCCGCCTGGCTTCCGTGAGTGAACAGAATTAAAAGAAATAGATTGCAGTATTGTTCACTAAAGAACCAAGTGTGTGTGTGCGTGTGTGTGTGTGTGTGTTCTTTTTCTGGCAATATAAAAAAAAATTTCTCTTATACTTTGTGCCAGAACTATTTGTTTCCTTCTAGCATTCTGTTCTCCCTCTCTTTCAGATAGGACTAAACCTCACCCCCCAGGTGTTAGTGAGATTAAGGCCACTCAAAATAAAGACTCTACTTCCCAGACTCTCTGTCCCCTGGGTTTGGCCATTTAACTCTGTTCTGGCCAATGGCATGTATGTGAAAGTAATGTGTTCAATTTCTAGGTTATGGCCCTCAAGGGACGAGACACCACCTCTCCTTCTGTTTCTGCCTGTTTAGAATGCCAGACCAGCTGTGGCTTATCTTGGCAGATAACAGCAATGCTCTAGGGTGAGTCAACCAGTTTGTCAACCCCACACAGCCACCATATCCACCATATACTATTTCATCTTGTTTGTGGGTCTCTGTTTTAGATGCTGAACCTATATCCTAACACGCCAGTATAGCTAGGGTACTCGTCTGCCTGGGATGCCGTGACAAAATGCCATTGATGGAGTAGCTTGAACAAAAGAAATCTATTTTGGGGCGCCTGGGTGGCTCAGTGGGTTAAGCCGCTGCCTTCGGCTCAGGTCATGATCTCAGGGTCCTGGGATCGAGTCCTGCATCGGGCTCTCTGCTCAGCAGGGAGCCTGCTTCCTCCTCTCTCTCTGCTGCCTCTCTGCCTACTTGTGATCTCTGTCTGTCAAATAAATAAATAAAATCTTTTGAAAAAAAAAAAATCTATTTTTTCACCAGTCTGGAGCCAGATGTTCTAGACCTAGGTGGCCGCTGACTCAGGTCCTGGTTACATACACCCTTCTTCCTGGTTTGCGGAGAACCGCTCTCTTTCTGTGTCTCCCCACGGCAGTAAGAGCGCGTTGGTGTCTCTTCCTCCTCTCACGTGGTCACTAATCCCATCAGGGGACTCTACCCTCCTGAGGTTATCTAAACCCAGTTACCTCCCCAAAGCCCCATTTCCTTACACCATCACACTGCGGGTTTAGGGCTTCAGTCTAAGAATTAGGGACGACTGGGTGGCTCAGTCATTAAGCGTCTGCCTTTGGCTCAGGTCATGATCCCAGAGTCCTGGGTTCGAGTCCCACATCAGGATCCCAGCTCGGTGGAAAGCTTGCTTCTCCCTTTGCCCCTTCTCCCCGCCTGTGCTCTCTCTTTCATTCTCTCTCTCTCTCAAATAAATAAATAAAATCTTTAAAAAAAAATTAGGAGTACAGGGACACACACATTCAGCCCATAAGACTCCACCTCTAGTTAAGCAGGAAATGAATTGAATCAAGACTCCTAAGTAGGTTACAAACTTTGCAGAAGGATGGGAGCCAGGCTCGCAGGGTAGGGAGATGGGAACATTTGCTGAGCCCATACTGCAGTACTCTGCCTGCAAAGACCCCGCAGGTCACAACGTGGTGCTGTGCATGAGACAGCAAACCGCTAGCCCAGCTGCCCTAGCTAACAGCTCTGCCACCGCTTTTACCTGAACAGGGGTGCTTGCCTTCACGGGGCTCACTTCCCACAGTCTGCCCCGAACCAGTGTATCTGGTGGGTGGAGATCAGGTCACACATCTAACTGCATGGGATGCTGTGAACGTCTGGCTTCTCTCCTGGAGAGGCAAGTGGGGCCACAACACGGCCGAAGAAGCTATGCACAGCACACTCTAAGGGCGCCATAGCCCTCCTGGTCAAGAGAGCAGCTCTCCGTGGAGTCAGATGGTGGGTGGACGCGTAGCGCTCTGCAAACGCTGCTCATACAAATGTCCCCCGAATCTCAGAGACCGCAAGAGTCGAGGTGGCATTTGCCACTCGTGCCCCAGGCACAGATCAGTCATGTGCTCAGCAGGTCAGCCTTCCACGTGGTGGTCTGGGAAGCCTGGCTCCTTCTATCTGGGGGGTGGGGGGTGGGGGTGGTCCCGCATTTGGGTGGGCGGAGCAAAAACCCACGATCGTCCTCTCCCATTGCATTGAAGGAGGCACACACAGCTCATGCTCAAGGTGAGAGACTCTCCTTGAGAAATGAGTCAAAGCCCTCACAGAACTATCCGTTCCAGCCATTACTGACACCAGAGGGGAGGCTGAGAGGGTGTAAGGCAGCGGACAGAAGGTACCAGACACACCTTCACATCATTGCTTGCCTTCAAAGGACATGAGTAAGCCTCACTCTCAATCCACAGATCTCTTGAGTTTTGTGGAATACCTAAATACACCTCACGTTGGGGTATATATATAGGACAGATAGCAAAAGTAACCTTAATGTCCTGGTCAGTGTTAAACCAATCATAAGCCTGCGTCCAACTCCCCTTAGGTCTAGGATGTGGCAAAGCCACATAACTGAGTAATCTTGTCATTTCTTGCCCTCACTACAATGAAGTCACTCCCCACTGTTCCCATGCTCTTCTGGAAATCACTCTTCTGCAAATCCCATTCACTGTTTCTCCCCGATTCTTCCAGGATCCTTCTAATTGCTCTGCCTCTGATCTCATCCTCTTTCTCCATACAGCCATCCGTTTGATTTCCTGCCAGCTTCTTTAAACATTTGAATTTGATCATGTTGTTCTCTGACTTCAAATCCTACCATGGTGCCATATAATTTTCTTCATTTGGCAAACAAAGCTTTCTTGAGCCTGCCTCTGCCTATCTCTCTAGTCCTGCTTCACTTTAGATCCCAACATAGATCCTACGGCCCAGTCCTAACCAGCTCTTCAGGATTCTTTGAATCATCTGTGTGGTCTCCTTACCTCCAGGCCTTTGCACACATTTCCTCTACCTACAATATATTTCCAACGTTGTTCATGTTCTAGAATCTTCGTCATCTTTCAAAATACAGCACCAGAGTCACCTCCTCTGGGCAGCCCTTCTTGATTGCCCAGTCTGACCAAATACACCCCCTCTCTATTTCTCCCACAACATCACGTGCCTATCCTTATAAACAGAATATCATATTGTGGGATGCCTGGGTGGCTCAGTTGGTTAAGCAGCTGCCTTCGGCTCAGGTCATGATCCCAGGGTCCTGGGATCGAGTCCCACATCGGGCTCCTTGCTCGGCGGGGAGCTTCTCCCTCTGCCTCTGCCTGCCTCTCTGTCTGCCTGTGTTCGCTTGCTCTCTCTCCCTCTGTCTCTGACAAATAAATAAATAAAATCTTTAAAAAAAAAAAAAGAATATCATATTGTTGGACACGTATGTGTTCCTCTACCACTAAAGATGGTGACCGTGCCAATATTATTCAACTGTGTAGTCCCAGTAGCATTACAGCCGCTTGATGGATGTCAGTGAAAAGGAACAGAGCCCCTTTCCTTCTTCCAGCAACTTGGCTAGAAGCAAAACCCTTATGCATGTACTATGTCCTGAGACTCTAGTTTCCCTAGGTCCCTGGGGTATAGAAATGACCATCTCTGTTCTCCAAATTATTCCACATCTTTGTGACAGATGACATAGGTTGTATCAACACCCATTCCCTACTTTTGCCTCGTTCTCATGCTCTTTTCTTCCTCCTGAGGCATAGGAAGTAAATACTTGACTTTTCAGCCTTTAAACCAGGTTTGGCCATGCGGGTCAACCCCATCCAAGGAGAAATGAGCAGTAAGCCCCGGGAAGGGCATCAATTTATGAAATAAAAGACACATTGTTACAATGGGAAGGTCTTTGGCCCCTTCTCTTTTCTCTTATTTTCCAGCCTGGGATGTGGTTGTGAGGCCTATTGATGCTGCAGCTCTCTTGTGACCATGAATCCAACAAGCCTGAGAATGAAAACCCCACACTGAGCTAGGCAGAGCAGGAGGACAAAAGGAGTCTGGACTTTCATGACATTGCTGAGTACCGAGTCAGTCCCAAACTGACCATCTCCAGATTGTGTTCTTTAAGTTAGAGAGACCCCTAATTGTTTGAGCTGCCGTAGGCCAAGGTATCTGTTATTTGCAATCAAAAAGGTTTCTACAATACACACTACACTATGGAAGTATACATTTCTTACCAACTCAGATTCCTTGGATTTATATATATAATGGCCAAAATAGGTACTATTTATTGAGTACATATTATACACCAAGAATGGTAGTAGGTTTTATTCATTACTTCACTTTCATCCTCTCCTAGGAGCTGGATGGTATCATTGCAACAGAATCCTCTTTAAGAATGGGATAATTCGGGGCACCTGGGTGGCTCAGTGGGTTAAAGCCTCTGCTTTCGGCTCGGGTCATGATCCCAGAGTCCTGGGATCGAGCCCCACATCGGGCTCTCTGCTCAGCGGGGAATCTGCTCCCTCCTCTCTCTCTGCCTACTTGTGATCTCCATCTGTTAAATAAATAAATAAAATCTTTAAAAAAAAGAAGAAGAAGAAGAAGAAGAAGAATGGGATAATTCAGGGGTGCTTGGGTGGCTCAGTGGGTTGAAGCATCTGCCTTCGGCTCAGGTCACGTTCCCAGGGTCCTGGGATCGAGCCCCACATCAGGCTCTCTGCTCAGCAGGGAGCCTGCTTCCCTTCCTCTCTCTCTGCCTGCCTCTCTGCCTACTTGTGATCTCTGTCAAATAAATAAATAAAATCTTAAAAAAAAAAAAAAGAATGGGATAATTCAGTGTGAGAGAGGGGAAGAAATTCACTTCTAGGCACTCAGTCAGTAACAGTCAGAGCAGGCACCCAGGGTCTTAACCCCATTTCACTGGGGGTGGGGGGGTAGACAACATTCCAGGCTTACAGCTTTTCTGATACCTGAGAATCGTTGATACAACAGAGCTTGGCTCATAATGTGCATATGCCACCTGTCCACAAACAAAACTAGTGTAACCTAGGGAAACGGTGTCCGTGTAAAAAGCTCAAGGAAATTTGAGCAGTTTATCCTTTCAGAAACCAACAAAAGGAAACTCTTTGGCTTTGAGATGCAAGGGAACCTGGGCAGTCTGGATAGAAGATATTTTGACAGATTATTCTGCATGGTAAAGTCTAAAGAAATTTTGGAGTTGTGAGCTGGTGCGGAGGAGGAAATTGGACCCTGGAAAAAAGAAGGCGGAGAGGAAGGGGCTACAGTGGGGGCAGGGCCTGCTGGAGGAGAGAGAAGTTCCCTCTAGTGGAAGGGCAGGAAAACTTATAGGGAGAGCAAAGAGGAGCACACAGTCTGACCTTGCTTTCTACTTACATTGTGATTATCCTCTGAAGCTTCGGGAACATCTGCTAGTCCAATAGCCTTACTTTAGCACTGTTTTGGAGAAAGAGGGAAGGGGCATAGTTTCAGAAATCCACACATAGTGACCAAGAACAAAATGAACACTGTTCCCAGCAATACATATCGCTCTCTTATTAGTAATCATAGATCGTGTACAAAATACAATGTACAGGTTTCTCCCGCCATCCAAAAGTACAGCGCTTTTATGAAGCCTTTCATAAGCCAGAATTGCATATAACAGTGAAGCAAATACCACTAATTCACATGGAAAAGGTTTTGAGTCGTCCCAGATCAAAAAAATGACTTCTTGGGCTTTTCTGAGACTTTAGACACATCTTGTTAATGGATGTGCAAAAATAAATCCAGGTAAAGCCCAGATGCTCACAGACATAGCTGAAAGTTTTGGCAGCTTGACGCTAAGATGCTGGGCGTTATCTGGGGTCGGGAACTTGGTGGGGCCACCGCTACTTGGAATGCGTGCTACCTCTTGAACAGTTCCCTGCAAAACAGATGCTGAATGGCTGTAGCTTTTTTTTTTTTTTTAACCTTTTCCTGTAGAAGCAAAAATGCTCCTCAGATTTCTTAAGGTCAGTGAACACAGGTACTAACATAGGTCTTCTGTATATGCAAAAAGGTGTTAAAGCATTTTTTTTAAAAATGAGGGGACAGGGACACCTGGGTGGTTCAGTGGGTTAAGCCTCTGCCTTCAGCTCAGGTCATGATCTCAGGGTCTTGGGATCAAGCCTCACATAGGGCTCTCTGCTCAGCAGGGAGCCTGCTTCCCCCCCTCTCTCTGCCTGCCTCTCTTCCTGCTTGTGATCTCTCTCTCTCTGACAAATAAATAAATAAAATCTAAAAAAAAAATAAAAATAAAATAGGTGATATTTGTAATAATAAATACTATCATATTATTAATATAGTAATTATATATAATACTATAGGTCATGGTATATATAGTATTATATATAATATACATTATATTAATAATAAATGTGGAACAGATTGAGATTGTACGATACATGCAGTGTTATTTGCTTGCTTTTTCACTTTTGAAGGAGTTGGATGCCCGAACCGAGTTCATCTTTTTCTGCACATTCAAAAAATCAATACGGTTTTCATCACATAGCAGACAGCATTATCAATTTTTCAGTCCCCCACGGTTAAATAAATTTTGTCTATTCCCAATCCTGGGTTATCTACAGCTCTTCTGTCACTGAAGATTTGGGGTTTTTCTCCCCCCTCCAAAGGTGTTTCACTCTTTTTCCTTCCCACTCAGTGTTTTCAACCTGATTCATTTCTCACCTTTACCGTTGCCTCTCTGGTCTCCCTGAGTCCAACCTCCTCCATTTCAATCCACCCTGAGTATTGATGCCAGACTAATCTCCCAAAAATGCCTTTTCCCAGCTATTGGGGGAAGGCAGGTTAAACGGGGGTGGAACTATGACTCTCTCTAACAGAAACACGCTGCAGGGAAATCTGTCCTTCCAATGGAAATACAATTACTCCTTCATCACCGCCTCCTCCCCACCCAATCCATCAAGAGGAAGCCAAGTCTGTTGATAGATCTGTCAATCAATAAAACCTCAAAAAGATACTAGCCCAGTCTCTCTAAGAAAGGCTCCAGGCAATCTCAGCTGAGCTGTCCCTGTCAGTACCAGGACTTTAGGCTACAGAAGAGTAGAGCATGAGAACTAAAACCCTCCAGGTATGGTTCAGAGGGTAAAACGAACAGGGTTCACGTAAAAATGAGAAAATAATTTTTGAGGAGAGATCACCTGCATCCAAGTAAATTAAAGTAAATTAAAGCCACCTACATAAAAACATGAAAATATGAAATATGAAAAAATTTTTTAAGGGCAAGAAAGAAACAAGATTAGCAAGAAGGATTATAGAGGGCACCTGGGTGGCTCAGCTGGTTAAGAAGCATCTTCTTCAGCTCAGGTCATGATCCCAGGGTCCTGGGATTGAGTCCGAGTGGGGCTTCCTGCTCAGCTGGGAGTCTGCTTCTCCCTCTCCCCTGCCCCTCCTCTCCATTCATTCTCTCTCTCTCAAATAAATAAATTAAATCCTTAAAAAAAAAAAAAGAAAGAAAAGAAAAAGAAAGAAAGAAAGATACAGAACCCAGTGTCAAAGAAAATATAACTCAAAGAAGTAAGGGTAGTGTTCTGTAATGGTTTCTCAATAAAGCAACTCAATAAAATAAGAGTTTTATAAAATAAGAACTCAAAGACAAGATGAGCTAAATGCAATGATATGAAAAAAGACACTTTTCCTTTTCCACTAAATGAATTAAAGACAGAAAGAATACCATAACTCATAAATTCAGTTTCTTATATATACCGTTACATAGAAGCAGAAGAGATGCTGGCCCGTGATTTTAGAGGACAGATGATATCTCAAAGATCCAAGAAAACAAAATCAATAAATGCATGCTGCTCAGGAGTGTAAGAAGGGTTTGAGATGAAGTCTCTAGGAAAAATAAAGGACCAACTATCTTGTCCAGTACTTAGTGTCAGATATGATGCATCCCTGAGACTCTTGCCTAAAGCAATGTTGTTTGCTGGTAAAGTCAAGCATCCTTTCATCTTGCTCTCTACATCCAATTCTTTGGTTCAGAAATATTAAAAAATTAGAGCATTATTCACAATTATGGCACATGGTATCAGGGAACATTTTGTAGTATTAAACAAACCAGGGGCGTCTGGGTGGCTCAGAGGGTTAAGCCTCTGCCTTTGGCTCAGGTCATGATCTCAGGGTCCTGGGATCGAACCCCACGTCAGGCTCTCTGCTCAGCAGGGAGCCTGCATCCCCCCGCCCCACCTCTCTCTCTGCCTACGGATGATTTCTGTCAAATAAATAAATAAAATCTTAAAAAAATATATTACATCGTATTCTTAAATGTGTTCCTATGTAGATTCAAGACATGGAAACATGGTGTTATTTTTTTTTTTTTTAAAGATCTTATTTATTCATTTGTCAGAGAGAGTGAGCACAAGCAGGGAGAGGAAGAAGAATGCCCCCTGCTGAGCAGAGAGCCCGATGTGGGGCTCAATCCCAGCACCCTGGGACCATGACCTGAGCCGAAGACAGACGCTTAATGACTGAGCCACCCAGACATCCCTATGGTGTTAATTCTTAACATTGGTAATCCGTGTCTATTAAACACTAAAACTGAGAAAAGTTTATCAATATAAAAATATTTACTTTGATCATGTTAAACATTTTTTAAAAGATTTTATTTATGTATTTGCCAGAGAGTGCACAAGCAGGGAGAGCTGCAGGCTGAGGGAGAAGAGCAAAGAGCCTGTTAGGGTCTGTTATCAAAGGAGTGAAACTCATACAAACCGAAGGTCAAGTAAAGCTTTATTTCGCTCCAGCATCAAGAATCGAACCAACCAGTCGGGGCCGCCTCTTACAGAGAGCGACCCCTTCCAGCCTCACAGACTAGCTTTTATAGAGCAAAGGCCGTGTGGTTGGGCCTGGCCACACACAGGTAACACAGAGAGAAAGCTGCACAGTCATGCTAGATCACACACGGGCGGTCAATTGAATTACAATTCACCCTATAGTAGGTATTCGAACTAGCCTATCACCTTGGTCAGAATTGGTGCCCCAAAGGGCACCAAAAAGGCAGGGCCCACATTCTTTGGTAGTTAGGGAGACAGTATGTGCGCTTTACTGATTGGATGTCTCCACCTGGCCTGACTCATCCTTGTATTCTGGGCTCTGTTATCAGGGACTGGTCAACCATATTTTACTGGTTTCCCAGATTTGCTTTTAAGTAAGTTCCCCTGGGGGTGGGGGCGGGGTCAGTTTAAGTTTTACTGCATAAACAACAAAATCACTGTTTAACCGAGATGGAATTGCTCTGGCTAAATAGGTCCTTACAAGCCAAATGTGGGACTCGATTCCAGGAGTGGAGGGGTTCATGACCTGAGCTGACCCTGACTGAGCCACCCAGACATCCTGATTGTGTAACATATTAAAATGCCAACTTTAATTTTTATTTCTGTTCATTGTAATTATATCGTCTTTCAGTAGGGAAACTTCAGTTTTGGAGAAAACTATAAAGACCATTGAAACAATTTATTTTGCAACTTCTTTTCCATTTACTTTAGATTTTCTATGTAAACTATTAAATTTTCTTTAATTTGAGTACACTTGATTTTTTAATCCTTTAGATCTTTCCTGTCCTAATGATGTAATTTAAGGTATAGGTGAGGTTTGATGGGGTGAGTTCTGGAGGCCTCAAACAAGAAAGAATTCTGGAGGGATGCCTGGGTGGCTCAGTTGGTTAAGCAGGTGCCTTCGGCTCAGGTCATGATCCCAGTGTCCTGGGATCGAGTCCCACATCGGGCTCCTTGCTCGGCGGGGAGCCTGCTTCTCCCTCTGCCTCTGCTTCTGCCTGCCACTCTGTCTGCCTGTGCTCGCTC
The DNA here is from genome assembly GCF_020171115.1 of Neogale vison. Lineage (NCBI taxonomy): Eukaryota > Metazoa > Chordata > Mammalia > Carnivora > Mustelidae > Neogale > Neogale vison. The sequence continues at coordinate 136,689,958 of NC_058091.1, read as the reverse complement.
TCTCCCTCTCTCTCTCTGATAAATAAATAAAATCTTAAAAAAACAAAAAAAGAAAGAATTCTGGAGACGTCTTTGGTGCAAAATGGTGGCTCTATTAATAGACAGAGACAGGACCCTTAGGCAGAAGGAGTAGCAGAGTGGCTGGGAGAGGGGTGAGGGGTGGCTGATTATATACTTGGGAGTTGGGGGTAGGGAAAAAGGGAGGTTTTCAAGAGAACTTTCTCTTTTTTTTTTTTTAAGATTTTATTTATTTATTTGACAGACAGAGATCACAATCAGGCAGAGAAAGAGGAAGGGAAGCAGGCTCCCTGCTGAGCAGAGAGCCCAATGCGGGGGCTCCACCCAGGGACCCTGGGATCATGACCTGAGCTGAAGGCTGAGGCTTTCACCCACTGAGCCACCCAGATGCCCCTCAAAAGAACTTCCATATGCTGAAGAGGACCTACAAGATACTGGAGGCCTTGCCATTGTCAAGGCTGTGTTTCTCTCTAGTAAGGCATTAACATTAAGTAAGTTGGCACTTCCTGGAGGAATGTTACACATATCCCACCCAGGAGGTGGAGGAGGGGAGGTTGCCAGGTGTTCTCATCACTAAGTAAACAAATCATGTGAAAATCTTCATTATTACCACATACCTAGTGATTTTGCTGAAATGAAGGAAATAAATCGTTTAGAGTAGATAAAAAGGTATTAACTAGGAAAGTCTTTATTTTAGCATTCATCTACATGCTGCTGACCCAGGAACAGAACACCCATATGTGCCCAGTGACAATGACATTCATCATCTTCATTGATTTGGCAAATTACAGTCATGTAGAAACAACATAAAACCATGAAAACCATTGCTTATCCACATATTTTGTAATTTGTCAATAAGAAAGTGTATTTGTCAAGCGTGAGAGAGGAAACTCTGCTTTCCCCTCCTCCAGCTTAAGGTCATTGGTTGGGGTCCGTACATTAGACTGATAAGAGATTTACAAGAAAAAAACAAGCAAAAGTTTATTAACTGTTATGCCCCAATAATGGGTCCGTGATTAAAGGAGCGAGACTGATACAAAGTGAAGGTCAAGCAAAGCTTTATTTCACGCCAAGCATCAAGAATCTAACTGAACGTTCGGGGCCGCACCTCTTCCAAGAGAGGGCGACCCTTCTCTGTTTCACAGACTAGCTTTTAAGGGCAAAGGCCATGCGGTCGGGCCTGGCCACGCACAGGTGGCCAATGAGATTGTAACACACATGGGAAACTCCACAGTGATGCTAGGTGACCAATTGAATTACAATTTACCCTAGTACACATTGGAACCAGCCTATTACACCTTGATTGGGATTGGCGCCCAAAAGGGCTCCCAAAGGGCGGGGCCCATACTGCTTGGTAACCAGGGAGACAGTATGCATGCCCCCCACTGATTGGATGCCTCCACCTGGCCTGACCCACCTTTGTATCTGGGCTTTGTTACCTGTAAATCCCCTGGGGAAAGGGGAGCAGGGATAGTTTCTAAATAGGTCCTTACACTAACTACACAGTTTATAAGAAACTCATTTCTGTTTGAAGGATGTAAATAGGTTGGAGGGATAAGGAAAGAGGGGATTCTTCTTAGTGCTTCCCTAGGAGGTAAAAATCCCAATGAATGTACCTTCTAATGTGGGCTGAGATGAACTTGATAGAGAGTTCTCCTTGCTATTTCCTTCCTCTTCCCTTTTAGGGAGGCCATATTTTTGACAATTTCAGAGTTTAAGAACATAACCCTGAAACTGAAAGTGAAGGATGGCTCTGAGTTATCAACCCTGAGCTCTTTATGCCGCACAAAGGCCTTTGGACACTCATTCTGTACCCATTTACCCTTCTTTTGTATGATAGTAAATACATTAGCCCATCTCACAGTCTTACTGGGTGAGAAACAGTAAGTTAAAAGGGAGGAGAAAACACGGCTTGCATGGAGCACTGGGTGTGGTGAAAAAATAATGAATAATGTTTTTCTGAAAATAAATAAATTGAAAAAAAAAAGGGAGGAGAAATAAGAAACTTATGCATAAGGTAAAGTAAGAAAGGTATGTGACAGTGATGTGGGAAACAAAGGCAGAAGGAAATGTAGATAAAAATTAAGTGCCCTTATAACCTGCAGCCCATTGACAAACACCAGAGGTGAGCAGAGTATACAGTTCCTCCAGAAAGCTGCCAACAGTCTTAATGTTAATGCCTTGCTGGAATGAAAAACAGCCTTTGTTTGACAATAGCTAAACCTCAGGTTTCCTGAGTCGTCTTTTAGCATATGAAAATCCTTTTGAAACTTCCCTAATCTTTCCTTCCCCCAACGCCAAAGTATATCTTCAGTTGCTCCTCACAATCCCGTGGAGGCAGCAGCTCTTTCTGCCCATGGGTCCTGCCCTGGTGCTTTAATTAGACCACCATTTTGCACCAAAGACCTCTCAAGAATTCTTTCTTGGTTGTTGGCTTGCGACCCCACCAACACACCAACATCACCAAAAAACACTCAACAACTACATCAATAGGGGAACCTGGCTGGCTCCATTGGTAGAGCGTGGGACTCTTCATCTCGGGGTCACAAGTTCAAGCCCCACGTTGGGTGTGGGGATGACTTTAAAAATATAAAAAATAAAATAAAATCTAAAAGAAGAAAGAAAGGTATGTGACAGTACAGTTGTCACTGAAGACTGTGATGGCAACTTAGAGGATTCAAGGAAAGGTTAAAACATAACCACTCTTGGCTGAGTTTCTATTTCAGGGATGACTATCATATGTTGGATCACTTTCATTTTCCATATCTGTTCTATTCTTTGGAAGGGCTATGATTGCTTTTTGTTCTCCTGCATTTACTTCGATCACCTCAAGTCTGCTTCTCCGAGAATAATTTTATTTTTTGCTATACCAATTCTGTTCCTTACTCTGTGCTCTCTACATCTGTAAGGATCAGAGCAAGAGAACAAATGAAGGAGCCATTACCCATATACCCAAATATTTAGACATTATCAATCAAGCCAAGAGACCATTAAATACAATATGGTCCAACCTCTTTTTTCGTGGAGGGGAGCAGAAAATGCCATCCCAAATATGCCACTTTGACACAAGGATTGTTTTGAACTGAAGGCAACTGGGAGGAAGTCAATGCAAGGAAAGTTCTCTGCTTTCCCCCTATTTTCTAAAAGCAGGACAAAGATCTGTAATGGTGTCCCCTCTCTTTTCACTACCAGGAAGGACAGAAATGAATCATCAGAGGGAACTCTAGATCAGCCGAGACTGAATCACAGGACTACATTATAAACCTTTTCTACAACTAGCCCTTAGCTACCATTACTTCTCCATAGATTCGCTTTCCTACAATTTGCTGTCCCAGGAAGCTCAGAAGTCCTCATCCTTTGTCTTGCTACTTCCCTACAAAATAAGAGTTCTTTGTTAAAATGCTGTGTAAGCCCAAATTCTAACCCACGCCTATTTACTCATCTCTGACCACTCCCATGTGTGGGCTTGTACTGTTAATGTAAGGACCTATTTAGAAACTGTCCCTGCTCCCCTTCCCCCAGGGGATTTACAGGTAACAAAGCCCAGATACAAAGGTGGGTCAGGCCAGGTGGAGGCATCCAATCAGTGGGGGGCATGCATACTGTCTCCCTGGTTACCAAGCAGTATGGGCCCCGCCCTTTGGGAGCCCTTTTGGGCGCCAATCCCAATCAAGGTGTAATAGGCTGGTTCCAATGTGTACTAGGGTAAATTGTAATTCAATTGGTCACCTAGCTTCACTGTGGAGTTTCCTGTGTGTGTTACAATCTCATTGGCCACCTGTGCGTGGCCAGGCCCGACCGCATGGCCTTTGCCCTTAAAAGCTAGTCTGTGAAACAGAGAAGGGTCGCCCTCTCTTGGAAGAGGTGCGGCCCCGAACGTTCAGTTAGATTCTTGATGCTTGGCGTGAAATAAAGCTTTGCTTGACCTTCGCTTTGTATCAGTCTCACTCCTTTAATCACGGACCCATTATTGGGGCATAACACCTACCTCCGTTTTGGGAGAAGAAGAATATGCCGCAGACATTGTATATGGCCCATAAAGTCAAGAATATTTACTATCTGGCCTTTTTAAAACTTTGTTGACCCCTGGTTTATATCATTTACATTTAATGTAATTATTGCTATGTTTGGATTTAGATCTTACTATTTCATTATTTGCTTTTAGTTGATTCCCTCTGTTTTTTTTTTTTAATTTTTTACTTCCCTTTTCCTTTCTCTTTTTGAGTTATTTGAACATTTTATTATTATATTTTATTTATTGTGTATTTTAACTCTATTTATGTAAACAGTGTGTTTATGGGTTGCGCTAGGCATTACAATGTCCATATCAACTTTTATAAGTCTACTTGGAATCAGTATTTAGCCCTTGCAGTGTAATGCAGAAAACTTGCCACCATATAAATCTCTTTATTCTTGCCCCTTTATTTTGTACTTATGTTATACATTATCTCCACGGATACTGAAAACTCCATCAGATATTGGAGGTTTTCTTTTCTTTTTTTTTTTGCTTTTTTTTTTTTTTTTTTTTGCTTTCAACCATTAAGCATGTTTTAAAGAAGAAGAATAGTGCATTACATTTACCTAAGTATTTACTATTTTTATTGCTCTTCCTTCGTTCCTAATGTTCCAAGCTTCCTTTTGGTATCATTTTCCTTCCACCTAGTGAATTTCTTTTAGCAGTTTTTTTTTAAGATTTTTTTTTTTTTAAGATTTTATTTATTTGTTTGAGAGAAAGAATGAGAGAGAGAAAGCAGGTGAGGAGGGAGGGTCCGAGGGAGAAGCAGACTCCCGGCTGAGCAGGGAGCCCTGGAGACTCCAGGATCATGATCTGAGCTGAAGGTAGCTGCTTAAGCACCCGAGCCACCCAGGCACCCCTCCTTTAGCAATTCGTTTAGAACAAGTCTGCTAGCAAAAATATCGTCTTAGATTTCCTCCATCTGAGAACATTTTTTTGACATTTTTATTCTAACTTCATTCCTGATGAAATTTTTGCTGGAGATAAGATTCTGGGTTGACAGTAAAGGCTAGAAGGATGCCACAGGGGAACAAATCCTATGAACTGAACATCAGTTAGATGGTACTTTGAATTTTTGTCTTCAATGATCTGCTTGCTACTATTCAGTTTTCAGAGTCCCCAAATACCCGCTCTATGCTTTCCGTCCAGATTTTATAGCTGTGTTGAGTTGAAGAGACGGAATGGGGTGTGCATTCTCCATCTTACCTGGAATCAGATTCCTCTTCTGCCCTTTACTACTCTTCCATTATGGAGAAGAGTTAATCTGATTAGTATAAGGCGATCTCTCCTGGTCTATGTTTACTTGTAAAAAGGGTCATTCTTTATGTTAAAAGTCATACTCCACAAGTTCCAGTTCCTTTGTTCTGTCTTTGACTTGCTTGCAACAAGACAATGAACCCTGGATCTTTCTGTCACCACCGGGTAACTATATAGAGGGCAGGCCCAGGGCCTCTTCCAGAGACAGCTCTGGCCATCATTCCTTTCTTCTCTGCTGGTACAGCAGAGTATGGGAGGCCCACCTCGAGTTCTCACTGTATTTTTTTTTTAAAGATTTTACTTATTTATTTGACAGAGAGAGATCACAAGTAGGCAGAGAGGCAGGCAGAGAGAGAGAGAGGAGGAAGCAGGCTCCCTGCTGAGCAGAGAGCCCGATGCGGGACTCGATCCCAGGACCCTGAGATCATGACCTGAGCCGAAGGCAGTGGCTTAACCCACTGAGCCACCCAGGCGCCCCTAGAGTTCTCACTGTTATGCCCCAATAATGAGTCCGTGACTAAAGGAGCGAGACTGATACAAAGCGAAGGTCAAGCAAAGCTTTATTTTGCGCCAAGCATCAAGAATCTAACCGAACGTTGGGGACCACACCTCTTCCAAGAGAGGGCGACCCTTCTCTGTTTCACAGACTAGCTTTTAAGGGCAAAGGCCATGCGGTCAGGCCTGGCCACGCACAGGTGGCCAATGAGATTGTAACACACACAGGAAACTCCACAGTGATGCTAGGTGACCAACTGAGTTACAACTTACCTTAGTAGACATTTGAACCAGCCTATTACACCTTGATTGGGATTGGCGCCAAAAGGGCTCCCAAAGGGCGGGGCCCATACTCTTTGGTAACCAGGGAGACAGTACACATGCCCCCCACTGATCGGATGCCTCCACCTGGCCTGACCCACCTTTGTATCTGGGCTTTGTTACCTGTAAATTCCCTGGGGGAAGGGGAGCAGGGACAGTTTCTAAATAGGTCCTTACACTCAGAGTTGTAGTGTCTCAGAGGGTCTGCTCTGTGAACCCAACTCTGCTCATGGAAGGTCCCCAAGTCTAGATGTGGGGGGGAGTAGAAGGGACCCACTTTGGCTGTAGGTCAAAGTGTATTCTCCAATTCAACTTTGCCAGAACGTCCTGAACCTTGGATGTTGTTCGGCCCCTGCCTTAAGTCTTAAAATGTTGATACTTCTTTTTTAAGTTGGCCATTAGATCTCTGCATTTAGCTTCTCCATTCATTAGATTCCCTCTATTAGAATAAGAGACACAAAGCCTACTGGTTTAAACAAAAGCCGTTTGTTGGTTTCTATAAATAAAAAGGTCAATTTCAGGTTAAGCTAGAACCAAGACATTGCTCTTCATCCTTCAGGTCTGTTTTCTTCATAATGCCTTCAGTCTCAGGCCACATGGTAACCCCAAGAGCTTAAGCTTCAAAACATCCTACACCTACCTAGGTATCAGCATAAAATAAGCCCTTCTCCTTCCCAGCAACTCCTAAAAAACTCCTAGTCTCAAAGCTCATTGATTCTCATTGGGTGACATACCCTTGCCTGTGGCCTGGAGAAAAGTTGGCCAACCCAAACTACATGGACTGAGAGCAGGGACAAGGGGCTCCCCATGGAAAACTGGGTTGCTGAGACAAAAAAAAAAAAAAAAAAGAGGAGATGCTTTGGAAAGTGAGTAACATGTATTACACATTTTACCCAGCAAAGAGTCTTATCGAACCTATAATTGGTACTGACACTTACTAGTGCCTGCATGGCAGGCATTGTGCTAAGCACTTGACTGCATTTCATTACTGACAATGACAGTTTTTAAAACAACATGAAAAGGTACTCTACATCATTACTCATCAAGGAAATGTACATTAAAACCACAGTGAGATACAATTCCATTAGGAGAGAATATACCATAATGTGGCTAGGAGATAGAATGATTGAAATTCAGCTACTGCTGGTGAGAGTATAAAGGGGTATGATTACTTTGGAAAACAACTTGACTGTTTCTGTAGCGTTAACCTACACTTGGGGCACTTGGCTATCTCAGCTAGGAAAGCCTGTAACTTTTGATCTCGGGGTCATGAGTTTAAACCCCATGTAGAGTGTAGAGATTACTTAAATAAATAAATTTTTTTAAAAATTTAAACTACACTTAACATATGAATCAGCAGTTTGACGCTTAGATCCTTTCCCAAGAGGATGACAAAGATTTTGTCATTAACCAAATGTTGTTCAGGTTCTACAGAACTCCTTTCCTTCTTTCTTTCTTCCTTTATTTCTTTTTAAGATTTTATTTATTTGACAGAGAGAGAGAGAGATCACAAGTAGGCAGAGAGAGGGGGAACTAGGCTCCCCGTTAAGCAGAGAGCCCAATGAGGGGCTCCATCCCAGGACGCTGAGATCATGACCTGAGCTGAAGGCAGAGGCTTAACCCACTGGAGCCACCCAGGCGCCCCTAGAGAATTCCTTTCAAACTAAGCCTGTTCCTTTCTGCATGGTCCAATTTTAGCAAAATTCCCCATAAAAGAATTTAACCAGGATCCCCCATCCTTCATATCTGATCACCCTGCTCTGCCTTCAGTAAGAATCCTGGAGGTTGGTCTAGCCAGAATCCAGCCAGAATCTTAGTCCTGATGTTTTCTCATAGTAATTCCCCATCCATTGACCCCCACATCATGCTCTGTGGCTATAAATTCCCACCTGTCTCCGCTGTACTTGAAGTTGAGCCCAATCTCTCCCTCCATCACTACAAAATTCCATGGCACTGCTCCCAAAACCTGTGAAGATCGTCCTCTACCCTTGAACAAAGTCAAGGCACTTTAATTTAAAGTTAATGCACTTACTGTGCATTAACAAGTGTTACTGAATATTTATTTCTTTAATGAGAGATAAATAACATATGTCTACACAAAGACTTATACAAGAATGTTCATAATAGCCTTATTCATAATACCCAAAAAACTAGAAACAAACTACATGCCATCAATTTATGAACATAAAAGGCTGTTGATACATATTGCTAAATTGCTTTCCCTACCAGTTCTACAAAAGTGTAACTCCTACTTTTAATGAGAATGTCTATTTAAACATTAATATTTCTAACTGTTTGTATCTTGATAGCAGCTTAAACATCTCTTTCACCTCTCCCATAGCCTTATGTACTCTCCTCTGTCTAAGCAGCACTTTGTAGCTCTTAAGGCTCATAACATGTTTTTCTTCTATCACATATGTGGACAAATAGAAGTGTATCAGAAAACTCCCGGAGGACAAGAACAGCCTCATTTTTCTTCCATCTCCAAGCCTGCAGCCCAGCGCATATTTCATTCATTCACTCAGTGAACATTTACTGAGTTCACATAATGCAACAGTACCTGAGACTGTGCATCACACATTCAAAACGCTTCCTGAACTGACCACCACTAGTTTCAGATCTCCTACGCCAGGAGAGCTCAGTTAACATTCATGCCCCATGTTTTAAATTCCCCAGATTGAGACTTTATCCTTTCTTGATGTGCTAATCTGGAAACAAAAGCTCTGAAGTTTAGCCTTTTAATGTTTTGTCTATGTAAACGCCTCTCCTTTGCCCCTGCTAATTCCTTAGCATGCACCCCAGCGCCAAGTTTTGGGGAACTTCAAATGAGGATGGTAAAATCTAAGCAACCTGGCGGTGCAGGGACTTTCCTGGGGACTCTGAAGGGCGCCCGTGGCAGCAAATCGTGGCAGCCAAGAAGGCATTACAGACCAGGGAGCCCCCGCAGCCTCCACTCCACGGAGCGGGTCCCAAGCTCGCGCAGGACCCGCGCTCGCTTCGCTCTCGGGGCCTAGGATGGAGCCCTGCCCATCTGGCCCCGCCCCTCCGGCCCCGCCCCGGCGCGCGCCCGGACCCCGCCCGCCCGACAGGAAAGGGCGGGCCCGGCGCCACCCTCCACGCAGCTCCTGCTGTGGACTCGGGCCCGCGCGGCGCGCGAGCGGGATGAGCGCGCGCCCGGGCCTGTGACCGCGGTGGCGATGGACTGCGGCTTCGTCGCGGGCGGGAGACCGAAGCGCCCGGCAGGCAGCCGGCGGGTTGTGCTCTTCCTGCCTTCAGGCCGCTGCGGAAGCCCGGGCGGCCGCGGCGTCCCGGCGCGCCACTGCCTGTCCGCGCTGTCCGTGGGTCTGGGGGCGCTGAAGCCTCGCGCCCCGGCGGCCCCCCGCGGCGCGTCACGTGCCTCCCCGCTGCTCCTCCTCCTGCTGGTGCCCTCCCCGCGCCTGGCCACGGTAGCCCCGCGCCGGCCCCTCGCGGACCGGGAGCGCTCGCGCCCAGGGCCCTCTGTCCCCGCGGCTGGCCGCGGCGGCGCGGGAAGGTGCCTGCCGAGCCTCGCCCCGGGCGTCGCCTGGGCCGCCGGCGCCCTCCACCTGTGCCGCGGCCGAGTGGCCGCCCTCACTTCGTCCAGGAGAGGTGAGGGCCGCGCGGCCGGGGCAGCAGGGGGATCTTCTCTCCGGGCTGGGGGCGGGACCAGCTTTGGCTTTGACCTTCCGGGCAGCACGGGACGGGGAGGCTCGGCGACCCAGAGGTCGGATGAGCCGAGGTCGCCGCGCTTCTCCGGGCGTGGGACGAAGGTCTGTCTGCCCCCGCCCTGGTGACCCGGAGTCCGGGGCACAAGGTGTGTTGGCTGCGGTTGGCGGGGATGCCGGGAGGGCCGTGCGCGCTGGGCAGGGAGCTGGTGCTCGCCGGCGGGTGGAGCCGCCGGATGGGCGCCGGTGACGCGTCCCTCGTGTCACCGCTCGGGTGCGGGCGACTGCGGGAGATTCTGCGAGACTGAGGAGCGAAGCTCTGGGAACTGCAGTTTCACTTCGACTGTCGTGGATTTATTAACTCACTGGCACTAGTTGCCTGTTCTGCGCTTGGCTGGCGCTTCTCTGGGTGCTTGGGAAAAACCAGAAAAGTCTGGGACCTTCACTCTAGTACCGGAGATGATGTAGATAGATAGCTACAATTTATGTGTACGCATGTGATTTACATATGATTGCGTACGGAAGTGAAAAGTACCGTGGGGGAAAAATGGAGGTGGTGAGGCTTAGGAAGTGAGGTGGGCCTCCAGCAATGAGCTTAAATGGGGTTATCAGAATAGTTTATATGGAGAAGGTGGCGTTTGGTTAAATACTTTGAGAGAGGTGAGAGCAGTCACAGCCTTGCATAGAGATGAAGTCTGAAACAGGCTCATTTTTCTAAATAGCAAATTGTTGATGAAATTATCATTTGGGGTCATCTTTACTAGCAAAGGGCAAAAATACCACTTTGGGTGGTCTGTCATATCAGTCCATAGCCATCAGTAATCATACTGATGGCTCCCTCCTTTCTCTTTTTCTTAAGAGAAAAGCCCAGTAAATGTGGACTGTTGTGTTTTTTTGTTTGTTTTTTTAAAGAAATTTTCCCCTCGTGTCTTTTTTTTTTTTTTTTAAGATTTTACTTGTTTATTTGACAGAGAGATCACAAGTAGGGACAGAGGCAGGCAGAGAGAGAGGAGCGTGCAGGATCCCTGCTGAGCGGAGAGCCTGATACGGGGCTCGCTCCCAGGACCCTGAGATCATGACTGGAGCCAAAGGCAGAGGCTTAACCCACTGAGCCACCCAGGCTCCTGTTGACAGTTTCTAAAGTATAAAAATATCCACATCTGGGGAAAGACTGGAAGGACAAAAAAGTGAAGGAAGGAAGCTTTACATACAAAGTGTGGGGAATGTGTGGTGAACTCTGTCAGTGTTATGAAGTAATTAGAAGTTAGAGATGACTTTGAGCTTTATTTCAGTACTTCTGTCTTTTGTTGTTGTTCTTTTTTTTTATAAGCTCTGACTTTTGATTTATTTTTATCCCCTCATTCAAGACTGTGGGGCAAAAGGGAAGAGTTCTCATGAGTTTTCTGATTTTGTCAGGAAGGTGGTACTTACTAAATTAGGCTCAGAGGATCTCCTTTCTTCAGAGAGTGAGGATGGATGAATAAATACAGGGAAACAGCCAAGACACAGTTAAGGAACCACTCAGCCAACTGAGTTTTGTTTCTTTGCTTTCAGCCTAGTGATTGGTTCGGTGCCGCAGTTCTCAGTAGGGCTACTGAGACTTAAGGATGTTGTGAGTAGTAAGTTTGTACTTGGTTTCCTCCTCCGTTCAGGCCTAACTCCGGGCTGCTTTTGTGTGTGTGTTTTAATATATCCTTTTGATATTCTGAAGGTCCCTCCAAGGGAGAATTACGCTTTGCACTTTAAACTCCATTTACTTGCTTCCTGGTTATTAGTGGGAATTCATAGTTCTTGGGCCTCACTTTGTTGTCACAATAAAGGAGGAAAAATGAGTCAGAGGTATTCTAAATGCCAAGAGTATTGCTCCTTCTCAGGCTTCGCCCTTTGACAGAAGGCAAGATGGCAGTTCAGCTTCCATCAGTGGGGGTTGGCCTGCCAAGTGAGAAGGGGCCAGATCTTTCAACACTTTTCAGATGACAGTACATAGTTTGTTGAAGTAAGCTTACAGTTGAAATGAATTCCAGTTGTTGTTTTATTTATTTATTTTTATTTGACAGAGAGAGCACAAGTAGGCAGAGCAGGAGGGAGGAGAAGCAGGCTCTCCACTGAACAGGGAGCCCATGGAGGGCTCCATCCCAGGACCCTGGGATCATGACCTGAGCGTAAGGCATCCGCTTAACCGACTGAGCCACCCAGGTGCCCCTAATTCCAGTTGTTTTGAGCAAGAAAAAAATCTGCAGTGTCTAAATTGGAATTAGCTCTTGTTTAGAAAGTAGTCATGATAGTTTATTTTTGGGATGTGTGTGTGTGAGAGAGAGAGGGAGGTGTTCTAAGTCACACAGATGATTAATTTGGTACTAGAAAAATCCCATCACTCTTCACTAGCTAGTTCTAGACTCAAATTGTTTTCAAGCTTCCTGACCCATGGGACAGTTGAGCACAGTTTTAAATATGGGTGGCTTAGCCTCTAGAGGGCCCCTTGAGAGATTCGTTCGTTCATTCATTCATCACTGCTGTTTCTCAAGCTCGGTCTGTTCTGTCATCAGGCAGACATTGGGGGTCTCTTCTCCTGGAGGCCAGTTTTGTCTCAGACTGGGGTTAATGAAAAAAAAAAAAAAAAGGAGGGATGAATGAAAGAAGAGGGACCAGATTTAACTGAGTTAATTTATGTACAAAGAGAAGGTCGTAGGTAAGGAGGTGAAAGGGGTTGATTGCAAATTTTCTTTCTAGACAGTCTCATGATCCAGATCGAGAGGTCTCTTACACAATTATTTCTGGCCTGCACTTGGCCAGGCCTTCGGCTAGATGCTACTAATGTGAAAATGACTAAGACTGGCTGCTCTTGGGATGTTTGGGCCTAGTAGATGATACAGATGTGGAAACAGTGTGGTGAGTGCTGTGACAGAGGTGTCCGGGCTGGGCAGAGAACACAGATAAGGAGCAGTCAAGGCTGCCCTCTGACCTGGGTGGAACTAGCAGCTGGAACCACACAGTGTAGCATAATTCCCTACCCAGAGCATAATGTTTACTTAGCAGATTGTACAATTAAATGAAGAGGGGTTGAAATGATGCTAAAATTTGCCAGTTGAAAAAGGGGGTCAAGCCAGACATCAGGATAGAGTACCAAGATATACAAGTACAGGACACAGAATAACTTAGGTGTCAAGAAAGAAAGATGAAAGGGTAGGTGTAGGCTAAATTAGGACAGGCTTTGTATTTGTGGGCCTTGCCAAGGACCTGATACTGTGGGCTAGTGTTTCCCTGAATGTAAGGACTTTTTTTTTTGTTTTTTTGTTTTTTTAAGATTTTATTTATTTATTTATTTATTAAAAAGATTTTATTTATTTATTTGACACAGAGAGATCACAAGCAGGCAGAGAGGCAGGCAGAGAGAGAGGAGGAAGCAGGCTCGCTGCTGAGCAGAGAGCCCGATGCGGGACTCGATCCCAGGACCCTGAGATCATGACCTGAGCCGAAGGCAGCGGCTTAACCCACTGAGCCACCCAGGCGCCCCGATTTTATGTATTTATTTGATGGAGAGAGACACAGCAAGAGATGGAACACAAGCAGGGGAAGTGGGAGTGCTCTAGGCTTCTAGACAAACATCTGATCTGTAGGATTCTGTCCACGTCGTGTTTTTGCTTATGTGCAATTTCCTTTAGAGCGTTTAGAGGTGGAGGATTGCCAGTAGGAGCTGATTCTATGAAGTAGCTTTCCGTTCACTTAGGGGATTTACCTCAGACTTCTAAACTTCGAGTTAGTAGTGATTGTTTAGTAGTCACTATTATTTCTTTTACCACTCTTCTATGAACTTGGCATCATAGAAAAGTAAACACAGACATGTAGTAAAATTTTCATGTAGCTATGTTTATTACATTTAAATGAAAGTTTTTAAATTTTATATTGCCCATCTCTTTTTTTTTTCCTTCTGCAGTCAAAATGTCTTTTATAGTATGATTGTAAGAATAAGGAGCTATTGTGTTTAATTGCCCTTTCTAGATAGAATTACTAGTTGGCACTGCAATTGATACATATTTTTTAAACTATTTTTATGGTTCATGAAATACAAAAGCCAGAGAACCATTACCATTGCTACCGTCTTCAGATGAGCACCTTGAAGCAAGTTTACAAGATGAGTTGGATCCTTGGCTAAATGCACAGAAATTCATAAGAAAGGTTAACATACAAATTATTAGAACGCATCCCCCTAAAGATAGGTTTTTATAGAGGCATCACAAAGATAACTATTGACCAATACCTCTTATGAATAAAGATAAAAATCCTCAACAAAATACTCAGCAAATCAAATCCAGCTATATGTTAAAAAGGATTATACATCATGACTGAAGGGGATTCTATCCCAGGAACAACAGGTTCATTTAACATCTGAAAATCAATTCCTGTACCGCACCATATTTAAAAAAACAGAAGAAGAAAAAAAACCCCATGTGATCATCTCAGAAGACAAAGAAAAGGAATTTGGCAAAAGTCAGCACCCTTTATGATAAAAAACACTTGACAAGTTAGGAATGGAAGGAGCTTCCTCACTAATAAAGGGAATCTGTGAAACACCCATAGCTGACATCATACTTAATAGTGAAGGATGAAAGTTTTCCCTCCAAAGGTCAGGAGCAAGGATGTCTGCCATCACCAGCCATGCAGCATTGTACTAGAAGTTCTAACCAGTGCAAGACAATGAAAAGGAGGAAATAAAACTATCATTGTTCACAGATGACATGACCCTGTAAGAGAAATCTAAGGAATTCACTAAAAAACTACTAATTAGCAAGCTAAAGAAGATCGCAGGATATGAGATCAACATAAAAAATATAATTAAAAAAATCAGTTGCATTACTCTACACTAGAATGAATAATCTAAAAAACAATTACCTTTATAGTAGCATCAAAAAGAGTAAAGTACTTAGGGACAAATTTAACAAAAAACACACAAAATTTATAGGATTAACCCTTGAACAGCACAGGGCTTACGAGTGCCAACTCCCACACAGTTGAAAATCTGTGTATAACTTCTGACTTCCCCAAAATTTAACTACTAATAGCTTACTGTTGGCCAGAAGCTTTACCATAACAGACAGTCAATTAACACATTTTATATATCACATGTGTTGTATTCTGTATTCTTAGAATAGTGTAAGCTAGAGAAAAGAAAATTTTAAGAAAATCGTAAAGAATAAAGAAAAGGAAATACAGTGTGGAAAAAAAAATCCGTGTATAAGTGGACCCATGTGGTCTAAACCAGTGTTCCAAGGGTCAGCTGTAGTGTGAAATCTACATAACACTATTAAAGAAATTAAAGAGCTAAAGAAGTGGAAAAACATCCTATGTTCATGAATTAGAAGACTTTGTACTCCACCAAATTGCTCTACAGACTTAAAAAAAAAGGAAATTGATAAGCTGATGCTAAAGTACATATGGAAATGCAAGGGAGTCAGAATGGCGAGTGCAATCTTGAAAAAGAACAAAACTCGATATAAAAACTTAACCACAAAGCTATAAGTCATCAAGAAAATGTGTCACTGGCATAGGACAGATATAAATCGGTGGCATAGAGTGGAGAACCCAGAGAAGATTTACTCTCAACTGATTTTTGACAAGTTCCAAGATAATGCTGAAACAACTGGATTTCCACATGCAGAAGAAGTCGAAGCCTCATCTCACGCCACGTAAAAGTTAACTCAAATGGATCAGAGACCTATATGTAAGTGCTAAAACTGTGAAATTCTTAGAAAAAAAATGGTGTAAATCTTTGTGTTCTGGAATTAGCCAGTAGTTTCTTAGATATGACACCAAAAGCACAAGAACAAAAATAAGTTGGACTTCATTAAAATTAAAAATTACTGTGTTTTGAAAGGCACCATCAAGAAAGTGAAAGCCAGCCCACAGAATGGGAGAGAATATTCGCAAAGTATATATACAGTAAGGAACTTGTATCTAAAATGTATAAAGTAGGGCACCTGGGTGGCTCAGTCAGTTAGGCATCTGCCTTCTGCTCAGGTCATGATCCTGGAGTGGCTCAGCGGTTTATCTGCTGCTCCCTCAGACCCTGCCCCTTCCCATGCTTTCTCTCTTATGCTCTCTCTCAAATAAATGAATAAAATCTTCAAAAATAAATAAATAAAATGTATATATGTCTTTAGATTTTTATTTATTTGAGAGTGAGCGTGCGCAAGAGAGCGAGCACCAGAAACCACCAACCAGGGGAGAGGCAGAGAAGCCGCGTCCCTGCTGAGCAGGGAGCCTGCCTTAGGACTCCATCCCAGGGCTCTGGGATCATAACCTGAGCTGAAATCAGACACTCAACCAACTGAGCCACCCACATGCCCCTAAAATTGTATAAAGAGTTCTTAATGACCAACTCAATCACAGAAAGATAACCCAATTTTTTTAAACGATTTATTAGAGCATGAGCGGAAAGAGCAGAGAGAGGGAGAGAGAATCTTAAACAGACTCTGCACTGAGCTTGGAACCTGATTTGGGGCTCAGCCTCACAGCCTTGAGGTCACTACCTGAGCTGAAACCAGGAGTTGGTCGCTTAACCAACCCAGGCACCCCAAAAAATAACCCAATTTTCTAAATGGCCAAAGGGTCTGAATAGATGTTTCTCCAGAGATAGACAAATGGCCAATAAGCAATGAAAAGATGCTCAACATCATTAGGCATCAAGGAAGTACAAGTCAAAACTGCTATCCCCATGTTTATTGCGGCATTATTTACAATAGCCAGATTATGGAAGCAGCCCCAGTGTCCACTTACTGGATGGATAAAGAGGTGTGATGTATATATATATATGTAGATAGATACATATATGTGTGTGTGTAGATATATATATAAAGATACAGATACACAGATATAAAAAAATCTATATATGTAATAAACTATTAGTCAGTGATAGAAAAGAGTGAAATCTTAACCATTTGCAATGATGTGAAGAGTTGGAGGGTATTATCCTAAGCAAAATAAGTCAGAGAAAGACACATACCGTAAAATTTCACTCATATATGGGATTTAAGAAACAAATGAACAAAGGAAGAAATGAGAGACAAGCCAAGAAACACTTTTAATTATAGAGAACAAATAAGTAAATACCATAGTTGAAGAGACATCTAAAAAATAAAAACAATTGCAGTGGGATACCACTTTATACCCACTAGGATGGTTATAATAAAAAAAGACAGACAATAACAAGTGTTGATAATGTAGAGAAATTGGAGCCCTCAGACACTGCTGTTGGGAATGAAAAATGGTGTAGCCACTTTGGAAAATAATCTGGCATAACCTCATAAGGCTAAACACAGTCACTGTGTGATGCAACAGTTCATTTTCTGGGGATATACCCCAGAGAACTGAAAACTTGCTCACACAGAATTGCATACACAGACGTTCCCAACAGCATTGTTCAAAGCAGCCAAGTGGAAACAATTCCATAGTTAAGAAGAAATTGGTATATTCCTAAAACAATGTGATTCAGCAATAAAAAGATACAAAGTACACATTAATTATAAGGTAGATGTACCTTGAAAACCTCACCTAAGTGAAAAAACTACACACAATACCACATCCCTTATTCTATTCCTATGTGATGCCCGGAGTAGGCAAGTCCATAAAGATAGTAGGTAAGGGGTTGCCTGGGTTTGAGGGAGTTGGGAGATTGGGGCATGATAGCTAAAGGGTATAGGGTTTCTTTTTGGGATGAAGAAGATGTTCTAGAGGATTGTGCAGAAGGTGGCAGAACTCTTTAGTAAAGATAAAATTGGGGGCACCTGGGTGGCTCAGTGGGTTAAGCCACTGCCTTCGGCTCAGGTCATGATCTCAGGGTCCTGGGATCGAGTCCCGCATCGGGCTCTCTGCTCAGCAGGGAGCCTGCTTCCTCCTCTCTCTCTCTGCCTGCCTCTCCGTCTACTTGTGATTTCTCTCTGTCAAATAAATAAATAAAATCTTTAAAAAAAAAAAAAAGATAAAGATAAAATTGAACCCTTGAAATGGGCAAATTGTATGGTCTGTGAATTTCATCTCAGTAAAGCCCGAGCCAGGTAGGCTTTTGAGGTATGCCATATTCTTCCATGGCTTTTGTTTACCATCATCCTGTTTTGAGCCTAATTGTTCTTCACATTCTAGAGTTAAGCCTGTCGGCTGGGAGCCTGCAGTTGGAGCACAGGAGAGATCTGGAGCACAAAAGGCGAGATTTCCCCTCCTGCGGGAACAAGAAGCTCTACTTCGACACCCACGCCTTAGTGTGTTTACTGGAAGAAAATGGTAATCCTTCTGTGGGTTGCTCAGGGCCGGGAGTGCCGTGGAAAAACACTAAATGATAAGTTCTCCTGATCTTATCGAACTTCTCCTGTTTCTCTTTGACATTTAAGTCTACAGATGATCTTTTGGTTAATCTCCATTTTTTTAAGTTCTTTTTTTTTTTCTTTTTAAAGATCTTATCTATTTATCTGACCGAGGAGAGAGAGAGATCACAAGTGGGCAGAGAGGCAGGCAAAGAGAGGGGGGAGCAGGCTCCCCGCTGAGCAGAGAGCCCGATGCGGGACTTGATCCCAGGACCCCAAGATAATGACCCGACCTGAAGGGTTCTTTTTTTTTTTAATTTATTTTTTTTTTTTTTAAGATTTTATTTATTTATTTGACAAACAGAGATCACAAGTAGGTAGAGAGACAGGCAGAGAGAGAGAGGAAGGGAAGCAGGTTCCCCATTGAGCAGAGAGCCCGATGTGGGGCTCGATCCCAGGACCCTGAGATCACAACCTGAGCAGAAGGCAGAGGCTTTAACCCACTGAGCCATGCAGGCACCCCAAGGGTTCTTATTTTTTTTTTTTTTTAAGATTTTATTTATTTATTTGACAGAGAGAAATCACAAGTAGATGGAGAGGCAGGCAGAGAGAGAAAGAGAGAGAGGGAAGCAGGCTCCCTGCTGAGCAGAGAGCCCGATGCAGGACTCGATCCCAGGACCCTGAGATCATGACCTGAGCCGAAGGCAGCGGCTTAACCCACTGAGCCACCCAGGCGCCCCGGGTTCTTATTTTTTAAGGACATTTTGCTTCCGCTAGACCAGTTGAGACTTCTTGTATACATTTTCTCTTTGTCCCTAGGGAATTCTTGTATACGTTTTCTCTTTGTCCCTGAGAAGCATATTTTTACAACATCTCTCTGGAGGTAGAGTGTTACAGATAACAAGTTAGACACAAGTTAGCAAAACTCAGGAATGTTTCCTAGGACACTTGCTTGATGCACAAAAGTGGTAGTTTTGTTCCTGGGCGTGTTGTATGCTTTTAAAATTGTTATGAAATTAAAATGTTGCTGAGCAGCCATTGCTAATTTCAACTTGTAGGTTTTTTTAATAGTTCAACTAATATTTTCTTAATCACTATTAATGCAAAAGATGCTTCAACATATATGACGTTTATTGAAAGTGGATTCAGTGCATAGATAACATTCTCTTTGAATCTTCTCTAGACAGACTGATTCTAATTCTCTGTATTATGAGTGTTCTTGACGCTCTAGATCTTACCCCAGCTGTACGTGTTCGTATCTGCAGAGCTGCTCTCCGGACCTGGGCTTCACTCGCCAGGGCCAAGCAGGTGGCGTGAGCTCTGTGCTCGCCTGGGGAGTTAGAAGCTCTGGGTTCAAGCTCCACCAGGGCCCAGCTGCAAAGCGGGGCAGTTCTCTCATCCTTCCTAGTTTCTTTTTTCTTTTTTTTTTTTTAGTTTCTGTTTATTTGAGACAGAGATAAAATGCATGAGCAGGGGAGAAGCAGAGGGAGAAGCAGACTCCCTGCTGAGTGGGGAACCCAGTGCAGGGTCGATCCCGGGACTCCCGAGATCACGGACCTTAAGTGAAGGCAGACACTTAACTGACTCAGCTACCCAGGTGTCCCGGTCCTTCCTGGTCTCTGTCTCCTCATCTCATTAGCAGTGTGGGCACAGTAAAAATTCCAAAGGGTCCTTTGAGTATTAAAGAAAATACAGTGTACCTGAGTACACTTCAGAAAAACTGTTAAGTACCATATCATAATCTTCATTGCTTTCGTTCTCAAACTTGAAACACTGGGCCTTTTTTGACCAAAACCTCTTTCGGTTCAGAATTTAGAAAAGTAGAATGGAAAGGAGAGGCATCAGAAATTATGTGGATAAGCAGAAGCTTCCTGCTTTTTCCTTTATTCTGTGGATCTAATGTTCTTGCATTCAAAGTAACCCATTGTAAAAAGCCATATTGGAGAGAACGGGGTGTTTCTCTACACACTGGGTTTGATGAGAGTAAGGGAGCATCATAAATCTTGTTAAATGGCAAGATAGCAGCAGTGGGCTCGAGATGGCCACAGATCTTTCTCCCATTAACACGTGGGGTTTATTTCTCCTCCCCCACCAAAAAAGTCTGTTTATTTACTTTTGATAAATAAAAATTGTTCACCTTAAAGTGTGATGTTTTGATAGATGTACTTCCTGCTTTTCTTCATTTCAAACATTTGATAGATGTACTTCCTGCTTTTCTTCATTTCAGACACATGAATTTTGGGGTATCTCAAGACTGGTGTTATGGGGACCCTGCCAAGATGTAGGGCCAAGGCCTCTTAGACGAATGATGGATATTTAAGATGCTATAGGGGAGGGCCAGAAGGACCTGTCCAGGAGCCCTCCCACCTTCCATCCTTACCTTCTCCAGAGCTGCGTCTCCTGCGTCACAAACCTTTCTGTGTGTGTATAATCTCTCTAACCCTGATGGTGTCTTGTTCTCTCATTCCTACAGAACATTATTTTTTTTTTAAAGATTTTATTTGACAGACAGAATCACAAGTAGGCAGAGAGGTAGGTGGAGAGAGAGGAGGAAGAAGGCTCCCTGCTGAGCAGAGAGCCCAATGCAGGGCTCGATCCCAGGACTCTGGGATCATGACCGGAGCCGAAGGCAGGGCTTTAACCCACTGAACCACCCCTACAGAGCATTATTTTGTATCTGGTAACCTGGTACGTTTTCAGACCTAACTCTGCTTTTTCTTACCCCTTTCTCCTCCCATAGGTGGTTATAAATTATAAGGCTGTGGAGTATATTAGCAGCGTAAGTTCTCCACTGGTCTCTTTTTCTTTTCTTCATAATTGCCAAACCTAACTATGTTTAGCTATGAGCACGTTTTCAAAAGTTTTCATTTTCAAAAAATGTAGGCAGAAAAGAAAAAGGAAAAATATTCTGAATCCCAGTACCCCAGAGCAAGCCAATGTAACATTTTGGTTGGTAACCTTTTGGATGATTTTTCTAGGTGCACATGACACACATGTTGAAAATCAAAGGAGTTTGAATAAATGAGGAAATAGATCTTTGGAGGTCTTTTTGTCTCTTTCAGATCTCTTTGTTTCTTATTATAGTTGGGGGCTACATGGGTGGCTCAGTCCCTTAGGACCCTTGATTTTGGCTCAGGTTAGGATCTCAGTGCTCAGAGCTGGAGATCTTGGCTTCGAGCTCAGCAGGGAGTCTGCTTGAGATTCTCTCTCCCCTCTCCTGCCCACTCCCCTTCCCACTTGTGTATGTGAGCAAGCACGTCTGCACTCACACTCAATAAAATAAAAAAAGAAAAAAATTATAGGCAGGGCGTCTGGGTGGCTTAGTCGATTAAGCCTCTGCCTTCAGCTCAGGTCATGATCCCAGGATCCTGAGATGAAGCCCCACATCAGGCTCCCTGCTCAGCGGAGCACCTGCTTCTCCCTCTCCCTCTGCCTGCTGCTCTGCCTGCTGATACTTGCTCTCTCTCTCTCTCTCTCTCTCTCTGTCAAATAAACAAAATCTTTAAAAAAAAAAAATACATAGTCGGGGCACCTGGGTAGCTCAGTGGGTTAAACCTCTGCCTTCAGCTTAGATCATGATCTCAGGATCCTGGGATCGAGCCCGACGTCGGGCTCTTTGCTCAGCGGGGAGCCTGCTTCCCCCCACCCCCCTGCCTGCCTCTCTGCCTACTTGTGATCGCTCTGTTAAGTAAGTAAATAAAATATTTTTTAAAAAAATACATAGTCTTAACTTAATCTCATCCAAATTGTATCACTTACAATTTATGCAAACAAATGTGCCTTTAATTACAAGAATCAGTAAATTCTTCTGTAGTTCTTACATACAGGTGGAAGTATTTAATGAAAAAAAATTACTTTTCAGGGTCTTGGTTTAAGCATTTTATTAGATTTGCCAATGTGGGGACGCCTGGGTGGCTCAGTGGGTTAAGCCGTTGCCTTCAGCTCAGATCATGATCTCAGAGTCCTGGGATTAAGCCCCGCATCAGGGCTCTCTGCTCAGCGGGGAGCCTGCTTCCTCCTCTCACTCTGCCTGCCTCTCTGCCTGCTTGTGATCTCTCTCTGTCAAATAAAAAATAAAAAAAAAAAGAATTGCCAATGTGAAATATAAATTACTATCTAAAGTTATTTTTTTATTTCTAGCTTTTTAAAAAATTTAATATAAATTCAATTAATTAGCATACAGTGTTTCATTAGCTTCACAGGTAGTACTATCTAAAATTATTAAACACAGTAACACTGCTGAGTTAGATCTTTCAATTCAGCATCTGAGTTTACTGGGTATCAAAGCTTCTTTTTTTTTTTTTCTATCCTGGTCCTCTCTCTACAAGTGACTGAAGAGACTTGTGGAGGAAAAATAAAAAGAACAAATTTTTCCTTTTAACATCAGATGAATTGATAGCTAAATTACTAGTTGTCTTTATATGGTCAATGATTTGATGGATTTATGCTGGATGTGAAATAATTGAGCTTTCCTACTTAAGTAAATTATTCTTTACTAACATGTACACTTTAAAATAGGGAAATCAAGGGTGCCTGGGTGGCTCAGTGGGTTAAGCCGCTGCCTTCGGCTCAGGTCATGATCTCAGGGTCCTGGGATCGAGTTCCGCATCGGGCTCTCTGCTCGGCAGGGAGCCTGCTTCCTCCTCTCTCTCTCTGCCTGCCTCTCTGCCTACTTGTGATCTGTCTCTGTCAAATAAATAAATAAAAATCTTTAAAAAAATAAAATAAAATAGGGAAATCAAGTCATAGAAAATTTAAGCCACAGGGAAGGAAATAAAGATTACCTAGAATTTTTGTTAAGTTACAAAAGCAGTAAATTGCGTCTCTAATTTTGATCTTGCTTTCCTTTCCTTGACCCTGCATTGCAGGCTTCCCCTATGTCATGAGACAGTCTCAGGAAATAGGATTTTTTGCAGCTAGATAGGATGGTAGAGGACACCAGCCCAGCCCTTTATCTTTACATGTAGAAATAGATGTGTCATGCTTGTCCAGAGAGACAGACAAAGCATAGCCTGCGATTCCAGTCTTCCTGAATTTAAAACATTTTCTCCCCTTCTGTGAAGGGTTTTTTTTCTCTTTTTTTTCCAACAAATAGAGTCTCCAGAGTGTGACTATCTTTGTATGTTTGCTTAGGCTTCACCACCCAGCAAGCAGAAATCACTGTCTCTGCATTGGTCAAGATCACCGACGCCAACATGGATATTGTCTACAAGGATATGGTCACCAAGATGCAGCAGGTTAGCTTTGTCGGGGCATGGTAGCAAATTTAAAGTCTGAAGGTTGTTGTTTGTAATACGTATTTTTGGATAATATTGTATTGAAAAACATATAGTACTTTTTAAGATTTTGTTTATTTATTTGAGAGAGAGAGAGAGAGAACAGAAGCAGGGGGAGGGGCAGAGGGAGAAGCAGGGCTCTATCCCAGGACCCTGGGACCACGACCCAAGCTGAAGGCAGACACTTAACCAACTGAGCCACCCAGGCGCCCTAATAAGCATATAGTACTTTTAACCGTAGTTGAGAGGGAAATGATCCTAGTGGTATAAAAAGTAGTTTATTCAAGGGGCACCTGCGTGGTTCAGTCTTCTAACCATCCGACTCAATCTCAGCTCGGGTCTTGATCTCAGTGTCGTGAATTCAAGCCCCACATTGGGCTCCATGCTGGGCACGGAGCCTACCTTAAAATGTATATACTTGTATTTCTTTTTTCAAAGCTATCTTCTCAACTGTTGTAGAGTCATATTGGAAAACTCAGCTGTGTTTGAAAATGGGCTCTTCCAGTCCACTGTACCGAACACAGGGAGATGCGACTGGGATCACAGCAGTGTGTTCTTGAGCTGCTGGTCCTCAGACCGCCACCCTTTGAACTGGCTCACTTGATGGTGATACTGGACTTGAGTCTTTATTCTTCTCCTTTCTTCCTTCTGGAATAGAGGACGACTGTGCTGAACCTCTCTCCTTGTGTCCATGTTCTCCTGGTTTCTCACTAAGATGATTCCAGGTGGGAGGCAGACGTCCTAGGCCAGCCTAGGTTACATGTTTCGTTTCTCTTTTCCTAGGAGATCACTGTTCAGCAAATAATGTCTCAGATTGCCAATGTGAAAAAAGATATGATTATTTTGGAGAAGAGCGAATTTTCGGCCCTCAGAGCAGAAAATGAGGTAAAACTAAAGAGCTGCTCGTACTAATAAAATGCTCGCTGTCGAGACGTTGAGACATAAATGCACAGACAAAAGTGGACAGGTTAGATGTGTTTTCACCAAGTGTCCACCACCAGATCAAGACATGGTATATTCTGGCACCCTAGAAGCCTGCTAACCCCTGCTAGGAAGACCCCTATATCCTGTGTCACCGTTGACTGGTTTTGCCTTTTCCAGAACTTCATCTGGGGGAATTCTGTGGTGTGTCTTAATGGTGGGTTGGTCTTGCTCATTGTCTGTAGTGTTACATGAATGTGCCTCGTTACTCTACTGTGATGTATGCTTGACCCCTGAACAACACGGGTTTGAACCAACCAACCAACCACTTACACAGTTTAGTCAGTGTTTTCTCTTCCATATGATTTTCTTGATGATACTTGCTTTTCTCTGGCTTTCTTTATTCTGAGAAGATGGTATGTAATACACACAACATTCAAAATATATCTTGTTATCAGTAAGGCTTCTGGTTGACAATAGGCTATTGAGTTTTGGGGGAGTGAGAAGTTACATATGGAGATTTTTATTTTTTTTTAAGATTTTATTTATTTATTTGACAGAGATCACAAGTAGGCAGAGAGAGAGGGGAAGCAGGCTCCCTGCTGAGCAGAGAGCCCATTGCAGGGCTTGATCCCAGGACCTGAGATCATGATCTGAGCTGAAGGCACAGGCTTAACCCACTGAGCCACCCAGGCGCCCCTATATATGGAGATTTTTAATGGGGAGGGGGTGATTAGTGCCCCTAACCCCCTGTGTTGTTCAGGGGCCAACTGCATATTAGAATTGTTTCTAGCTACTGGTTATCACAAAGTCTTGTAAAATATCCCTTGGTTTCTGGGGTGGGGTTCTCTTCTTTGTTTGTTTGTTTAATTCAGTTTAGTTAACATACAGTATATTACAAGTTTCAGGGGTAGAATTTAATGATTCATCACTTACATTTAACACCCAGTGTTCATTACATCATGTGCCCTCCTTAATGCCCGTCACCCAGTTACCCCGTCCTCCCACCCCCACCCCCAGCAACCCCCAGTTTGTTCCCACGTTTAGGAGTCTCTTATGGTTTGCTTCCCTCTCTGTTATTATCTTACTGTATTTTCCCTTCACTTCCCATATGTTCATCTGTTTCTTAAATTCCACGTATGAGTGAAATCATGGTATTTGTCTTTCTCTGATTAACCTAGTTCACTTAGCATAATACCCTCTAATTCCATCCACGTCGTTGCAGATATATCCCTTGGTTTCTTAAGTGTGGCATTCAGCACTGAAGTGAGTGCTGTGTTTGCATCCCTCCTTTTGTTTTCGGTCCTAGCTAAAGTCTCATAAATGAAGTCCATTTATTAGTGATTCATCTTAGTCTTATGAACGGCCTTCTAGCAAGAGAATCCTTTTGCTAGAAAACAGTAGTTGGATACTCTCACATTTGCCCTTGAAATCGGGTATTTGAAGGCAGAATTTGTTAAAAGAACAATTGAAGAAGGTATAAAGACAGCAGGGCCTCTGGAGACAAATGTGTATGTTAAAAACAATGTGTTACTGGGGTGGCTCAGTCAGTAAGCCTCTGACTTGATCTTGGCTCAGGTCTTGATCTCGGGGTCATGAGTCATGATCTCGGGGTCCTAAGAAACATGAGCCCCGCGCTGGGCTCCACACTAGGGAGCCTACTTTAAAAAAAATTAAACTGTATTACTGATTTTATGTATCCTTCAGGATGAAACTGACCTCAAGATAGGCATATGCGGGTTTTTTGTTGTTGTATTTGGTTTTTTTTTTCTATTTTTAATTATTTATTTGGACAGAGCAAGAGAGAGAGGGAACGCAAGCAGGGGAGTGGGAGAGGGAGAAGTCATTTCCTGCTGAGCGGGGAGCCCGATGCGGGGGCTGGATCCCAGGACCCTGGGATCATGACCTGAGCCGGAAGCAGATGCTTAACGACTGAGCCACCGAGGCCCCCAAGTAGGCACATGCGTCGTAATACCATCCTGGTAGGACAGATAATCGTGTCTGCTCCCAAGACTTTTCAGCTCATGCTTCATTCTAAATGCAGCTAGAACTGTGCACGAAAATATTTTCTAATGTATGTTTATTACCAAGTTTTAGGTATTTTTTTCTAACCTTCTAGCCATATCCTTGACTTGTTTTTTTTTTATGTGTTTTTAGAAGATAAACGTGGAGCTACATCGATTAAAACAACAAATAATGGTGAGACCCTCACTCCTCCTCGCGTGCTTGTAGGCAGTTACTTAAACATAGTAATAAATACCATGTCAGAAGTTCTTTAGGTGTTCTTAAAAACTTAATCCCATGTTGAGCATTTGTGTAATATGTCTCAAAAGTACACACTGGAAGGTTTAGCTAAGAACACCGTGAATAAGTTGGTGAGGTCTGTAAACAAATTCATTAAGAAAATTGTGTTCTAGGATGAATGGAGTTATCTTTAAATTAAAATGTTGAAGTTGCAACATATGGAGTCTTTAGGTTCTGTTAGAACAGACTGGGTTTAGAGAATTACATGTGATTTCAAAATGCTGACTTTGCCAGCTGTTGCATTTCTTTTTTTTTTTTCTTTTTTTTCTTTTTTTTCTTTTTTAAAGTAGAAAGGACATGGATGTTAAGGAAGAAAAGGTTGTGATGAGTGTTAGAAAGAAGGCTTTATTTAAACCAGAATTTCATATTTTCCTCCTTTGAGTCCTTCTCTGCTTTCCAGAGTTGGCCAGGGAACAGCTTCAGTCATAAATTCCATAAGGAGATTCCACTGGGAGTCTCAAGATTAAAAGCAGCAGGAACCCACTCTGGCCTGACTTATGCCTAAGCAGGCGTTCTTTGTATAATGACTGGGAAGTCCCAGGCTTCACATCCCAAGAGGGTTTCCATTTCTCACTTTGGATTTCTTTCTCTCTTTGTTTGCCCTCCTGCCAGGATGAAGTGGTCAAAGTCCGAACAGATACCAAGTTAGACTTCAATCTAGAAAAGAGCAGAGTGAAGGAATTGGTATGTCTTTATTCAAAACAGTGTGTGAATTCATCGCTTTGTAGGATGGAATGCTCGGTCTGGTCTGAGTATATAGACAGTTCATCTGTGCATCGTTGATAGACACGGTTTTCTCTTTAATTATATTCTAGCTTAGAGCTTAAGTTTGATACTTTGAAAAATAAGATGAAAATCTTGGGAGGCGCCTGGCTCCCAATCTTGGGTCGGTAGAGCGTGTACGACTGTTGATCTTGAGGTAATGAGTTCAAGCCCTGCATTGTGTAGACATTACTTAAAAGTAAAACCTTATTAAAAAATGAAACTCTTGGTCAAATCAAGTTTGAATCTCATTTTATTTCAGAGAGGGAGAGAGTCTAAATTATGTGTGATTTAGATATTACCAAAGAAATCAAACCAAATCTCACCCTATTTCATCTAACTTAAACCTCCACAGGTCCAAGTTTGCACAGCAACACTTTTCAATTTTTTATTTTATTCAGTTATAATTGACATCGACGGCATTATGTTAGTTTCAGGGGAACAACATGACGATCTGCTACTTGCATACACCGCAGGGTGGTCCCCACCGTAAGTCTAGTTACCATCTGTCATTACACGTAGGTACAAAATTTTTTTCTTGTGATGAGAACTTTTGAAATCTGTTCTCTTAGCAACTTTCAAATAGTGTATTGTTACTCACTGTAGTCTCCATGCATGCCATCCCAGGACTTAACTTATTTTACAGCTGTAAGTTTGTACCTTTTTTTTTTCTAAAGAGTTTATTTATTTGACAGACAGAGATCACAAGTAGGCAGAGAGGCAGGCAGAGAGAGAGGGGGAAGCAGGCTCCTTGCTGAGCAGAGAGGCCCATGTGGGGCTCGATCCCAGGACCCTGAGCTGGTGACCTGGGCTGAAGGCAGAGGCTTAACTCACTGAGCCATCCAGGCGCCTCTCTAATAATAATGTTGAGTTGCTGTAGTGACTTTTAACCCATCTGTCTTCTTGTTCAGGCTTTATTTGAATTTGATAGCAGTGGTTAGATACCTTCTTTATTCTTAGAATAATGAGAAATGGGCTGTGTGAGGCATATTTTAACTAACACGGAACTGGATTCACGTGTAGAAACTGGGTATACACAGTTGTTCATTGTCTCCTGGTTTTTCACAGTTTGCTTTTAACCAAAATGTACTACAGTGATAAGTGAAGCTAATACTGAAATTCAAATAAGTACTTAACTCTATTTTGGAACCACCTCTGGATTTCAAGAGTTAAGCTGAGCTTTGTTGTACAAAATCATTATTCCCATATCACCTGTCTGTCTTGTCTCAAAAACCACTTTTCAACAGTAAAGATTAATTCACTTAGCATCACTAAAATATTTAACAGGTGCTAGTGTATGATTAGTCTCTAGAAAAGGAAAAAAATTTTAATTAGGATGAATAATACTTCAATGCAGTAGTAAAATACTTAAATTAACATAAAACCTATGACAGATGAAATATCCAAACTTTCCTTTTGCCTTAGGTGTCAAATGTCTCTGCATAGCACTGTTATTTAGAATTTTAATTTCAAATTCCTCTAAAATACTCTTTTTTTAACCATCTTAACAGATTAGATCTTTTAAATTTAAATTCAATTAATTAACATATAGTATATTACTAGTTTTAGTGATTCCTCAGTCTTATTTATATATTACCCAGTGTGTATTACATCACGAGCCCTCCTTAATGTCCATCCCCCAGTTACCCCATCCCCCACCCCCATCCCCAAGGAGAAACTCTTCTTTTTTTATTTATTTATTCAGCAGACAGATCACAAGTAGGCAGAGAGTGGGGGAGAAGCAGGCTCCCTGCTGAGCAGAGAGCCTGATGCGGGGCTCCATCCCAGGACCCTAGGATCATGACCTGAGCTGAAGGCAGAGGCTTTAACCCACCGAGCCACCTAGGTTCCCCAAGGAGAAACTCTTCTAATTAACTTTGATCTTCCGGGTTTTGTACTTAGCAAAAAATCTGAATGCACTTGATTTAGGAAGATGCCCATAGCTAAGAGCTGTGCACCTGCTGAACATGGGTGAAAGCCCATGAGTCGATGGGACTTTCTAACCTAGCTGAGAAGTGGTTCTTGGTCATCCTAAACTGAGAAGACTTGAGTACAGGACAGCAGTGTGTATTCACTGCGCATTGGTAAAGAGGAGTGATGGGACCTTCCCTCTCCTTGTTGAATAAAGTTCTGTTTCAGTTCTGTAACTGGTGCTACTTACAGCCAGTTTCAGAGCAGCGTGGCCTCTAAGCCACTGTGCGGTACAGGGAGATAGAGTCACATAGATGTTAATTTAAAAATCACTGCAGGGCCAAGATTGAGGCTTGGCTTTTCTCTTGTGGTGGGTGAATACTGACTGAAAATCCGGTCCACCCTGCCCTCTTGTGGCATTTCGATGCATAGCTCCTTCCTCTTCTAAAACCCTGAAGTTCAGACTGAGATCAACATTCTTTGGTCGTGATGGTGCTTGGTTTAGGGTTTGGGGGGTTTTCTCCAACTTTTTTAAAAAAATTAAAAAAAAATTTTTTTTTAATTTAAAAATTTCTGAGCAATATTCTTTTTTATACCCTAGCACCCTGGTAGTCCGGGGGAACATTTATAGCTAGAAAGTTTTCTAGATACATAAACACTAATTTTCTCCCCTATCATAGCGTTACCTTACTGAAGAATTAAATGCTAAGTTTTCATTTGCTCAATTAAATCCTAATACCCACTGCTAAGGAGATGTGTCTGATATTGGTCTCAAGTCTCAACAAAATTGCACTAAATTTTTGCATAAATGTCAATACCCCCCCCAAAAGTCAATAGCCAAAGGCAAGATACCACTTTGATTCTGGGGAATCAAAGTGGTTAGTTCCTTCAGTAACACTGGATTGTGACACACCCAAGTGGGTTGTTGTTTAATTTAAATCAACATGTGATGGATTAATGCTTATCTTGTACCAGTATATTTATATTTATCTTTAGGCAATGCCTGTCACATAAAAATATTCCTTGAAACTATTTTTCCCCCAATTTTATAACATCCCTAACTTTGTCTAAGCCTCAGGTAGTGACCAGTTTTGTGATTGTGACAGGTTAGCTCCCAAACTAAATTGTTCCCCACTTTTGCAACCCTCTCAAAAGCAGCAGAAAGCACATGAGTCAGCAGCCATGCAAACTGGTGCCTGGAGAATGCCGTTATGGTAGGGGGAGGGGCCACATGGTATCACAGAGAACAGACGACAGGAGCAGAGAGGTGAAAGGTGACAAAGGGAACCCAGATACCGGAGCAGTGAGTGGCTTAGAAATAAGACACTTCGGGGGCACAGTCAGTTAAGCATCTGCCTTTCCCTCAGATTGTGATCCTGGACTCCTGGGATCCAGCCCCATCATCAGGCGCCCTGCTCAGTGGGGAGTCTGCTTCTCTCTCTGCCTGCCGCTCCCCCTGCTTGTGCGCTGACTCTCTCAAGTAAACAAATAAAATCTTCAAAAAAGAAAAGAGAAAGGAAAAAAACTTCAAAAAAATACATCTAAAGGAAAGGGGCAAGTAGGGGCTACTTGATTCCAGATGTGATGTCTAGTGTCCTATATTCTTGGAAAGTACTGAGACCAGAATATTTAAGGCAGCAGGAAAGGAAAGAAAGGAATAAATCAGAATCTGACCTGTGATCCATGTTCATTGGTTTCAGTACTCGTTGAACGAAAGGAAGCTGCTGGAAATGAGGACAGAAATGGTGGCATTGGTAAGAAATGAGACTACTTTTCGTGGTCATTGTTTTCATCTTGGCTTCATCCACGTGTGGTTATTGTCCTTTGTAATGATACGTTATGGGGGGGGTTCTCCAGTTTTGTGTCTTAGGGTGTGTTTTGGAGTTTTTTTTCATTGTGGTAAAGTACACATAAAATTACCATCTTAACCATTTTTAGGAGAACAGTTCAGTGGCATTAAGAACATTCACATCCTTGGGCGCCTGGGTGGCTCAGTGGGTTAAGCCGCTGCCTTTGGCTCAGGTCATGATCTCAGGGTCCTGGGATTGAGTCCTGCATCAGGCTCTCTGCTCAGCGGGGAGCCTGTTTCCTCCTCTCTCTCTCTGACTGCCTCTCTGCCTACTTGTAATCTCTCTCTGTCAAATAAATAAATAAAATCTTTAAAAAAAAAAAGAACATTCACATCCTTATACAGCCATCACTGGCACCCATCCACAGAGCTCTTTACATCTTGTGGCCCTGAAATGACTTGTCACACGCTAACTCGCATTCCCTTCTCCCCGGCCCCTGCCTGCCGCCGTTCTGCTCTCTGTCTCTATGAACTGACTGCTCTAGGAACCTCATATAAGTGGAATCACACAATATTTCTTTTGTGACTGACTGACTTCACTTAGCATAATGTCCACAAGGCTCATCCATGTCGTAGCCTGTCAGAATTTCCCTCCCTCCTTTTTAAAGCTAAATAACATTCCATTTGCCGATAGACCCCAGCTGGATTATCCTGCCAGTGGACACGTGGGTTGCCGTCATCTTTTGGCCATTGGGAGTCACGCTGCTGTGGGCGTTGTTGTGCCAGTATCTGTTGGGAGTCCGTTTTCACTTCTCTGGGGCAGGTACCCAGAAGTGGGGTATCCTAGAATTTTCTTGGCGCTTAATAGAATATTTGTTTATGTTCATGAAAGTTTAAATCCCAGTGATTGAAGAATAATAAGGAATGGCGATTTTTTAAATTACTTTTCAAATTTACAACATGCTTGACTTTTTTTCCGCCTTCCGTTACTTGGGACCTCTTAAACATGCAAGACACTTCCATCAGAGAATAGTAGAATATTCCTCTGGAATATGTTTCTGCTCATCCAGACTTATATTTCCTTGTTCATTACCAGACTTGTTAGCCATAAGGAACTACATACAAATGACCCTTGAACAGTAGGGAGGTTAGGGACCCTCCCACATAGTCAAAAATCTGCATATAACTTTTTTTTTTTAAAAGATTTTATTTATTTATTTGACAGAGAGAAATCATAACTAGATGGAGAGGCAGGCAGAGAGAGAGAGAGAGGGAAGCAGGCTCCCTGCTGAGCAGAGAGCCCGATGCGGGACTCGATCCCAGGACCCTGAGATCATGACCTGAGCCGAAGGCAGCGGCCTAACACACTGAGCCACCCAGGCGCCCCAAAAATCTGCATATAACTTTTGACTCCCCAGAAACTTAACTACTAATAGTCCACTGGAAGCCTTCCTGATAACATAAACAGTCAATTAACACATATTTTTTATGTTATGTGCATTATACACTAAAACAAAGTAAGCTGTTATTAAAACCATAAGAAAGAGAAAATACATTTATAGCACTGTACCATATTGAAACAAATCAGGTGTAAGTGGACCCATGCACTTTAAACCATTGTTAAAGGGTCTGGGCACCTGGGTGGCTCAGTGGGTTAAGCCTCTGCCTTCAGCTCAGGTCATGATCTCAGGGTCCTGGGATTGAGCCCCACATTGGGCTCTCTGCTCAGCAGGGAGCTTGCTTCCTCCTCTCTCTCTGCCTGCCTCTCTGCTTACTTGTAATCTCTCTCTGTCAAATAAATAAATAAAATCTTTAAAAAAAAAAAATTGTTAAAGGGTCAATTGTACTTACTTGTCCTGGGATATTTAGTGAATTATTTTTGTGCATTAATGAAATGTTACAACCCCTTTATAACATCAACCAAACTTGCCACCCTTAGAGGATGGTTGTGTATCTAGTTTAACTGTATTGTATTTGGAAAAGAACAGAAATAAGTCTTTGGTATAACCACGCCTCATACTAATAAAATACTTGGTGTTTGAACTATGAAAGAAGAAAAGTTTAAAATGTGAATAGGAATTGTGTCAAGGCAAATACTTTTAGATTATCTAAGATTATATTCACTTTTTATTTTTGTTTTTGTTTTTATTTTATTTTATTTTATTTATTTATTTGTCAGAGAGAGAGGAAGCACAAGCAGGGAGAGCGGCAGGTGGAGAGAGGGAGAAGCAGTCTAGTCTCCCCGCTGAGCTGGGAGCCCAAAGCAGGGCTCGATCCCATGACCCTGAGATCATGACCTGAGCCAAAGGCAGACACTCAACCGACTGACAGGCATCCCTGGGTTCACTTTTGAAAGCATTTTTTGTATACCTCTCCCCAAGAGGGAAAAAATGACGTACCTTTATTGTCTTTGAGTACAGACTGCCTTTTAACTTTAACCTTCATTTGTACACCAGTGTATCCTTTACAGAAGCTTTTTTTTACATTATCACATTTGGTTGTCCTGTGTGAGGACAGGGCCAGTGGTGTTTGTTTTGGGGTTTTGGTGAGTTTTTTGGCTTTTTTTTTTTTTTCCAAATTAAAGTAAACAGGCCCAGAGACAGTAAAGGCCCTGACCAACGCAACATAATGGAGGATACTGGAACTAAAGCTAAAGCCCAGGTCTCCCTAAGCGTAGGGAGCATGGCCCTTCTTGCCTGTGGGACGGCGGGAGCCGAGGGGTCGGCCCGTGTATCCCAGGTGGTCTAATGCTGTGAATCTCTTTGTTTTGAAAGCATGCCCAGCAAGATCGGGCCGTCACCCAGACAGACAGGAAGATAGACACTGAGGTCGCTGGCCTCAAAACCATGCTGGAGTCACACAAGCTTGATAACATTAAATATTTAGCAGGTAAGCTCTTTTGCGTCTGGATAGTTCAAACGAGCGGAAAATACATAAAATTTGGAAAAACTGCGTTTCTTTGATTCTAACACTTTTTTTTTACCTTTTAATGTCTCTGAAATTAGAAGGCAGGTGATCATTTCCGATAGGTGGAGTATCATACAGTAATCGGTATTTTTTTTTTCGTTAGTAGTAAAATAATGTGCTTTACAACCAGTGGAATCTTAAGTTTTATAAGATACTGTCATTGAGGGCGCCTGAGTGGCTCAGTGGGTTAAGCCGCTGCCTTCGGCTCAGGTCATGGTCTCGGGGTCCTGGGATCGAGTCCCGCATCGGGCTCTCTGCTCAGCAGGGAGCCTGCTTCCTCCTCTCTCTGCCTGCCTCTCTGCCTACTTGTGATCTCTCTCTGTCAAATAAATAAATAAAATCTTTAAAAAAAAAAAAAAAAAGATACTGTCATTGAACTGTCATTACTTGGGATTTTTTTTAGTGAAATTCAAGACAGTATTTTTTGGATGGAAGGAAAGGCTTTTGAGTTGCGATCTTTCTGCTTTAATCAGGGACACTCCTTGTAAGGAGTTATTTTGGTTTTGTAATTTTTGAGCCAAAAAAGGGAATGAAAATTCACATGTGAAAACAACCCGGTCATTATTATAACTCACATCTAACATTTTGGATTAATCAATATATTCAAGTTCTACTAGCGGAAGTGGAATTTTGTTGGTGACCATTTTAAAGGGTGTGGCCCTCTATAGTACATACACTTACCCTTTGTGATCACAGAATTTCTGAGGTTCATTGAAAAGTTTTCGCTGACTGTTGGATACTTTACTACTTTGAAGACTGTTGCAGAGAGCGGAGTGTTTTAGTGGACGGGTGTCTCGTCCAATGTGGCACCTCACATGCGATCTGAGTTTCCTGGGTTGGTTTTTCTGTTTGGTGGATAGGTAGAAAAGCACCTGTATGTTTTCTTAATAAAACGTTTTTCTTTTAAGTAACTCTTAACACAACTAATACTATGCTCAATTTTTTTTTTCTTACAGGATCCGTATTTACGTGCCTAACAGTAGCTCTGGGATTTTATCGCCTGTGGATATAATAAAGTGTCTATTTAAAGAGATCCCTATTGTTCAGCCTTAAGAACACCAGATTGCTGGGTCTCTTTGCCCCTCCCTCATTTCCAGATTTTAACCCTAGTTTTGACTTAATATATATTATTTATTTTATGCAGATTATGGACATACAACCAAGGAATAATGGTTCCTTTGGTCTTTTCTGTTTAGTTGCCTTTGTACCGCTGAGTGGTGGTGGACAAAACACGGAAGACCCCACTCAGCCGGACCAGTGAACTTGGTCTAACCTGTGGGACATGCCAACAGTAAATATTTATATAACCCTACAGTTTTTAATCTTCTGTCACATAGAGGATTTGGGGAGCCTCCATTTAAAAGGCACAACGACTTCACTAAGTGCTAAAGGATCACGGAAACTAAACCGAGAGCATCAGACCCTCTGTCCCTCCGACCCAGCCCTTCCCCTCAGCCAGTGCCTACGTTAGGGGGCAGCCTCAGTGGGTTGGTGTGCTAATGATTCACCTGTACTATCCCCCTAAAGCAGTTATTTTTCTCTTAATTTCCATTGTCTTAGTAAGTTGTCATGGTTATTTTTCACGTGCCTTTCAGCCAGAAAATCTTGTTGCCTAATGAAATTTTGTAATCATTACAAATGGGGACTCTGGTTTTGCCTCTCAGAGTGCTAGATTTCTCTCCCACCCTTGCACTTTGTGTGTGTGTGTGTGTGTGTGTCTTCCTGCCGGGGTTCTTACAGAGAAGGACATTCTCCCGTTATTTGAATGATTGGTGTGGGAGAGAATAAGCATTTTAAAAACGAGAATGTGGAGAGCGTGTTTGTGTCTTTCTCTGCATACACGCACATGCACGTGACCTGGTACAGTGGAGAAACCACATGTGCACTTGTTGATCGATGTTGATCGAATCGGTAGGATAAATCATCTGCTGTCACTCTTGTAACCGCATTAGCAAAAAAGTTACCTTTGTCCTTTGGATGTCTTTCTAAACTTCAGAAAATGTAAGTCAGTGTCTTTTTTTTTTGAAACATGTGTTTAGCACAAAGCTGCTGAACTCCAGATGAGCCTGAAAATTGAGTACTTTGGCATCAGTGGTATCAGTTTCAAAGTGAATAATTATTTGATTGTTTTAAACTTGATCCAAAATTATCTCAACGGCTTCGTAAAATACTGTAGCCATTTGTGCTTCTTCTTTCAGAAAAGGATCCCCAGAAAATACTGCACATTGAGCAGTTGCCTTAAGTATTACAAATTTAAGTAAATGACATCCCATTAAGACCACATTTGCAACTACTTAATATAACTATTGTTAGTAAGAGCTTGGAGAAAGGGCCTGGAGCACAGACACTCCTCCAAAATCAAAAGAATCCCAAGAGGAAAAAAGCACTGCATGCAATTATGTTTCAAAGCAAACACTAACTTGCATAGGTTAGAAACAAGCAAAGTGACCTTACTTCCTGATAAAATATTTGAAAATATCATTCAGTGGGGTGACACTCTTTTATCTTCCAAAAGTATTCCAGATGACATTCCTACTGGTTTATACTGGCTGCAGCAGTCACTTAATTTGGGCCTTGGATTTTGATGTGTAGTTTTCTGCAGTACAGAACAGACTCCCAGTATCCGCAGTGTCGGGAACAATGAACTTGCCTTTTGGTGGCTCAGATTGCATGCATAGATGGAGGTTAGGAAGGTTCGGGACTGTGTTCCCTTTGTTTGGTCAAATGCAATCTGTTTCAAAAGCATATAAGGCAGAAATACAAGCATCCCCTTCCCACTGCTGGCTGGCCCAGGCTTCTGCGAACACCAGAAGCATGCTGCGACTGGACATGGGACGGCTTTCTGAACTAGCTTGGTTCAGAGGGATTCGGATCACCTAGAACTTCCGCCTTAGCCCAATTTCAGAAGGGGGAGGATGCCTGGCACAACTTCCAGGTAGCCCAGGCCGTAGCACCTGGGAAATTCACCAGGGCCAGGTAGCACACATGTAACCTGCTACGCCTTTGCTACAAATGCCCAAAGCAGACCGTCAAATGGACAGACTCTGGCTTTCCTTTCCATTCTTGGGGGTGCCTCTGCATTCCTATACTCTGCTCTCCCCTGCCCTTTCCTTGTTTAAAGAGCCTAAACTCCCAATTCTCTGTCGTTTCCTGTTCCATTAATAAGCAAAACCTGTCTGTCCATACCATTCTTTACAGGACACAGGATTTTGATTTCTGGACTGTTCTTATTCCTTAAGCTGCTTTTCTACCTTAATATCTAAGAAAAATAAATCAGAGTGTATTCATTTTTTCCCTTAAGTATGCCAAGTACCTCAGTTGTGAAGTCAAGTTCAAGAAGAAAGGCTTGACTCAAACCAGACATCTTGCTGGAATTTGTCTCGGAACACTCTAAAAATAAAAATCCCGGGCCGGGCTTTTCCCTTTCTAGCTGCACAGAGTGACGTGAGCTTCCCTCCCCGTGTCCCGGCCTCCAGCCGCCTCCTTCGCCGCCTCTGCCTGTTACTTAACCATCCAGCATGGGCGCACTTCCCCCCCCACCCCGCCCCCACCCCTCTCTCCCGCGGTGCTCTGTTGATAGGGTTGGCATCATTTCTGAACAAATAACACATAAATGGTACTGCAGAACTCATGTCTAGAAAACTTGGGCTTTACCATATGTTTATCAAATTTGTGGCTTTCCTGACACTAAAGAGAGAACATGTTAAACAGAAACCACTTATTCTTGATGTACTCTTTGTGTTTGAGAATGTTCAGCCCTTCACTGGAATTTTGTTTTGAAAATATCTGTCCTTCTAGATTTACATTCATGTTCTTCTGATTCTGTTCTTTTGATTATAACCCAAATCAATTTATTAAGCATTGTATCACTTAACTGAATAGTTAGTTACATATTGTTATATGAGTGGGTATGATATTTTTATTATGGAAAATATTTAATTGTTTCTATGTAACTACTACACCTTTTATTTGAATTACTCAATGGATTGGCAAATTGAAAGCAATTTCTGCCTGCACTGTATTTTAATGTTACTCCCTCCATTGTATATGACAGCACTGGTGTATTACAAGAAAACCTAATACCCTAAAACGGGGTTTGTATAGACGATAACTTTGAAAGTGCTTACTTGATTTGCAAAATAAATTTTTTATTCAAAAGAATTAACATGCTCGTGTAAAATACTTGAGGGGAAGTGCTTTAAGAGAAAAAGATTTTTTTTAAAGATTTTATTTATTTATTTGACAGAGAGAGATCACAAGTAGGCAGAGAGGCAGGCAGAGAGAGAGAGAGAGGAGGAAGCAGGCTCCCTGCTGAGCAGAGAGCCCGATGTGGGACTCGATCCCAGGACCCTGAGATCATGACCTGAGCCGAAGGCAGCGGCTTAATCCACTGAGCCACCCAGGTACCCGAGAAAAAGATTTTTTTCACTCATCTGTGTACATTGGAATTCACAGAAAACTGTGACTCGAGATGGTTAGAACCGGAGGCTTACATAGAGAGGTAAATGAGTTTTAATTACAAGTTTTTAGAAGTATCTGCGCGGACTCAGTTTTCGAGTAATCGAAGTCCTGATCAGGCTAGCTGGAGCAAGAAGGAATTTGCCTTTGGCTTATGATTAAAGTTCAAGAAGGGCAAAAGTCAAAATGCAATCAACCCCTCTCTGCACCTCTTACCTCGCCTTTGGGTGGGCAGAATTCTCAGACCAGCTTCCACTGTGCACAACTGAAACACCTGCACATCCCTGACCGCTTAGTGATTGGAGGGTTCATTCACCTAAGAAGAAAGGATCGGAAGCGAGCAGCCGCAGTGGCAGCCTGCGGACTTGCTGCACAAGGAGGGAGCTCTTAAGGAGAGTCAACTCCGTGGAGGTGGTCTTTTGTGTAACAACGTCTGTCTGCTCCAGAGAAAAGCAAACCTCTTGAGAACGTGGATGAATGAAATAGCCCAGAAATTAATGTTAGGTACCTTTCATTTTCTCCAATCAGAAGTCTACCCAAGTTAGTCAAATAAACCAGACCTGAGGTGAGCCATAAAGGTCCTGAAAGTCCCCAAATTTTTGCAGACAGATTTGCAGACTCAGCCCCTGTATTTATAGAGCAAGTGTGGGGTGCAGGGTGTGGGGCGCTGTGCACAGCCTCCCACCTGGTCCTGCTTTCACATCTGAGGGTGCGGCAACCTGAAAACCTAATCTTTGCCTGGGACCTTTGATGGCTTTCAAAATAAGAACACACTTCAAAGAATGACATTTTCTAGAAACAGCTTTCTCTCTGGAACCAAGACCTCCGGCTTTCCACAGCAGAGCTCTGACCACACAGCGTCCTGCTAGTGGCATCTCTACTAACTCCGCAGCTTCTGGCCGAGGGTCTGGGATAGCAGGATGCTGGGGAGGAGTGCAGGCACTGGGCATCTGCATCCTTGACATAAACAGGCAACACCCAGCTTCAGGTCGCCTTTTACATGTTGCAAACATGCTCTTGACTGTTACTACTCCAGCACTCTCAGGAACAAGGAATGGAACATTTTACAAAGTCCTAATTCTTTTTCTCTCAGTTTAAATTAATCCCCACCCTCACCCCCCACTCATCGGTTCATGATTCTGAAGCTTCAGGTCAACTTAATATTAAAGCCCAGGGAGCTGCGCTCATGGTTTTCCTCAGCACGTCCTTCCCGCACTTACTGTCTCGCACAGGTGCTTGAATTCTTCCTTGGCCACTTCTGACTCCATCCACAACGTGTGTTCTCCCAGGAGGGAAGAAACAGCTGCTGCGTGGCCTCTTGTCCCTTGCATGAAAATCAGTGTCTTTACCTACTACAGAAGCATTTTTTACTATTTCTCTTGCTTTTGTAGAAGTTTATAGTGTGCATGAGCCTCACATCATCCTGAAAGATGCTGTAACAGGTGGTGTCTCTGGGCTATTCGTGAAAAAGTGTGATGAGATTTTAGGGAGAAAAGATGGAAGCCTGCTTGCTTCCAAAAGATCGAGATACTTGGTGAACCCATGAGAGCACTTGTGAATTTTTTTTCTTTTTTTCTTTTTTTTTTTACATCATAGCTGTTGGATGCTATCAAATGTAAGTAACACAAAACAAACAGCAGCTTATACCAAATGACATTTACTACTTAATTGAGTCTAGAAATAAAGGTGATCCTCAGGGTTGGTTTGGCAGCTCAACATTGCTTTCAAGGACCCAGCTCTTTCCATCTTGCCATTGTTAGCCTCCTCCGTGTGTTACCTTTCAGCTTCAGCCTTGGTATTACCTGGTCACAAAATGGCTGCCACAGCTCCAGGCCTCACATCCTCACATGGCAGCGTGCAAAACAAAAAGAAAGCGAGGTGCACAAGGGCTCTTTTCATAGGTCTCTCTTCTTTTAGTCAAGGAGAAAGCTCTATCCCACTCCCACAGAAAACCCTGGATGTCTCATAGGCCAGGATGAGGTCACATAGCTACCTACAGCAAGACAGGTTGCAAAAGAGAATGTTTAGCTTTTGCAGCCCTTCTGGTGGGAGCAGGACAAGGAAGAGGGAAGCTGGAAGTCTTTGTTGGGTTGGCATTCAACAGTGTCAGTTACAGTGTTTGTGTGATTAACACAGGCTGTGCACTAGGGAGAAGGATATAATTAAGTTACCACCTTTCGTGGCTAGAAATGCTTTAGGATGTCCTTTCCCTTTATTTCCAAGAACCTGTGGCTAATTTTATTTTATTCTATGCCACAGAATATTTTTACTGGTTCTCTGACCAAATTTTAATTCCTATATATTTTTAATTCTAAAACTAATTCTTTGGATTTGTTCCAAATAACTTGCATATTTGAGGAAAAATAAATCTGTTAATGAACAAATTCACATACATGCTTATTTCTCAAAACTCCTCCCCAATCTGCAGGGCAATATAGCCTCAGTTTTTTTGTTTTTTTTTTTTTCCCAATTTATTTATTTTCAGAAAAACAGTATTCATTATTTTTTCACCACACCCAGTGCTCCATGCAAGCTGTGCCCTCTATAATACCCACCACCTGGTACCCCAACCTCCCACCCCCCCGCCACTTCAAACCCCTCAGACTGTTTTTCAGAGTCCATAGTCTCTCATGGTTCACCTCCCCTTCCAATTTACCCAAATTCCCTACTACTCTCTAACGCCCCTTGTCCTCCATGCTATTGGTTATGCTCCACAAATGAGTGAAACCATATGATAATTGACTCTCTCTGCTTGACTGATTTCACTCAGCATAATCTCTTCCAGTCCCGTCCATGTTGCTACAAAAGTTGGATATTCGTCCTTTCTGATGGAGGCATAATACTCCATAGTGTATATGGACCACATCTTCCTTATCCATTCATCCGTTGAAGGGCATCTTGGTTCTTTCCATAGTTTGGCGACTGTGGCCATTGCTGCTATAAACATTGGGGTACAGATGGCCCTTCTTTTCACGACATCTGTATCTTTGGGGTAAATACCCAGGAGTATAGCCTCAGTTTTGCTGAATTATTTTGGCCAAAGCACAGCATAACCCAGATAACCACTCCCCTTCCATTCAACAGCGCTGTTGCCCCGTATCCTGAGGTTTATTTTTTTTCCCAATTTATTTATTTTCAGAAAAACAGTATTCGTTATTTTTTCACCACACCCAGTGCTCCATGCAAGCTGTGCCTTCAATAATACCCACCACCTGGTACCCCAACCTCCCACCCCCCAACCTGAGGTTTATTTTTGCCTCCGTTGCCTTTGGCTGCATGGCAGAAGCACGCATTTCCCCCAACTGTCCTATCTGTTCTTGACCTCTGTTCCCAGTTTCTTGGTTCCTTCTTTTCCAACTATCTCCTATAAGAGAACATACATACTAGATCTGAAATTCACATGGTTGAGGGACAGTAAAAAAGTGAGTCTACCAAAAAAAAGTGAGTTTACATCTGGTAGAAGTCAGGGTTGGGGAGGAACGGCTGTGGCACAGTTGGTGACCATCAGGCTTGCGAAGGGGGCAGCAGAACTTACTGAACATCATGTTCTTTGTGGGATCCTGCACATTCCCAGCGAAGCCAATTCCTTCATGCAACCCAGGACAGGTGCACCTGCAAAAAGTCTGCTTAAGATGTGGGAATGCAGTTAAACCAGAAGGCAGTGAGAATGAAAAAGCTGTTGAACTGAGCGTGGTCAGGTCATTCCGAGTCTTCCCCATTAATACTTATGTGAAAGCCTTTGCTTAGTTATGAACACCGCAAGTGCTGGGAGACAGAACAGCATCCAAGTCCTCCAAGGTTTAGCAAACACTAAGGCAAAAAGTTTAAGGTTTGGAAAAATCTATTAACTTCTGCCTGCCAATTAATAAAACCGTGATGATTTTGTTTTAGCGGCCCAGTATCTTGTTTTGGTTGCTAACCACCAGTTTTTATGGGCAGATAATTTCACAACCACTAATGCGATGAGTCAGGAGATCTGGGTTCAGCTCCCAGCCTGGCCACTTGCTGTGCTCTTGGGAAAACCACTGGACCTTGCCAAGCCAATGGTTCCCACATTTCTAAAATAACAGCAACAATAATAATGAGAATGGGAATCATTATGGAGCTTTGGTTTAGTGTATTTCAGGCACGGTTCTAAAGTCTTTCCACGCTCACTTACTCTTCATCACATCCCTAGGACGTAAGCACTGAAATGATCTCTTTACAGAGGGGGAAATCAAGGCAGAGACAAAGTAACGTGCCCTACAGGCACCCAGCTGATACACTCAGTGACTCCAGATTCAAACCCAAGCATTCTGACTCTGAGGAATAGAGACTCTACCCACTGATAGCACTTGGTAAGCATCAAATGAGGTAATTAAAAAAAAAAAAGCGAAAATGTTTTCTAAAACTATAAATCCATTTGTGCAATTAACTGGAATCACCTACTCGTAATTGCCAGTAACATTGCTTATACCACTACCCAAATAAGTACATTTCCCTTAACTCTACTCCCTCGCAACCTCCCCAGAGTACCAAGACAGATGAAGTTATTGAGAAAGATGCAGTATCCTAGCAAAAAACTAATCCTGGCGCCCTGGGTGGCTCAGTCGGTTAAGCGTCTGCCTTCAGCTCAAGTCAGGATCCTGGGGTCCTGGGATTGAGCCCCATATTAGGCTCCCTGCTCTCCCTCTCCCTCTGCCTCTCTCCCTGCTTATGCTCTCTCTCTCTCTTTAAATAAATAAGTAAATAAATAAATAACACAAATCCTTAGAAAAGCTGGAGTATAGATTATAGCAGGGATTGGAGGAACACAGATTACCTCAAGGAAATAACCATAAGCTCTCAAGTATTATATTATACCAGCCCTTCATATAAATCCCAGGGCGACTGTGAATGTTCATAATTTTATTTGGGGGTCTTTATATAAAAGGATTAATGTTGACATGAAGGCCACTGTCCAAGCCTTAGATTCATCCAAAGTGTAGACCTTAAATAATTCCTTATTATTTAGTTAGTATCTTTTTTTTTTTTTGGTGATATGATAATTAGGATATTTCATTCTTTTTCTTCTTAAAGATTTTATTTTTTAAAAAACATTTTATTTATTTATTTGACAGAGAGGGAGATCACAAGTAGGCAGATAGCAGGCAGAGAAAGAGGGGGAAGCAGGCTCCCCGCAGAGCAGAGAGCCTGATATGGGGCTCGATCCCAGGACCCGGAGATCATGACCTGAGCTGAAGGCAGAGGCTTAACCCACTGAGCCACCCAGGTGCCCCTAAAGACTTTTTTTTTTAAGATTTTATTTATTTACTTGACAGAGAGAGAGAGCACAAGCAGGCAGAGCAGTAGAGAGAGAAGGAGAAGCAGGCTCCCCACCGAGCAGGGAGCCCGATGTGGGGCTCAATCCCAGGACCCTGGGATCATGACCTCAGCTGATGGCAGTCACTTAACCAACTGAGCCACCCAGGCACCCCCTAAAGATTTTATTTTTAAACAATAATCTTTACATCAAATGCAGGGCTCAAACTCCCAACCTTGAGATCAAGAGTTGCACACTCCACGGATTAAGCCAGCCAGGGTAACCTCAGATATTTCATTCCTTTTTTTTTTTTTTAAAGATTTTATTTGTTTATTTGACAGAGATTACAAGTAGACAGAGAGGCAGGCAGAGAGAGAGAGAGGGAAGCAGGCTCCCTGCTAAGCAGGGAGCCCGATGCGGGACTCGATCCCAGGACCCTGGGATCATGACCTGAGCCGAAGGCAGCGGCTTAACCCACTGAGCCACCCAGGCGCCCCAGATATTTCATTCCTAATCAACCAAGTCAACCATCTCTCTGTAGGACTACATGAGAAAAAAAAAAAAAATCAGCACTTTTCAAAATTTCCCAGAAAGCTGGGCTACCCAAATCCTGTCTGGGCCCCTGGTAGCATTCACATCTTATCCAAATTCTTTCTTTGCATAAAACCCTTCTTGCCTGCTTTCGGCTTACCATGGAAACCATGTATGTCCTGCTCTTCCCAAGCAAAGTGGGAATTTAGATCTCAGATGGTAGGAAGAAGGGGCACACTTGAAGGGCACACACGCTTTTTACCCCAGCTTCTTGTATGTTAAAAAAAAGTATATATGTATAAAATGTGTGTGTACACACACACACACACACACACACACACACAGCTTCACCAGAATAAGAAA
The DNA here is from genome assembly GCF_020171115.1 of Neogale vison. NCBI lineage: Eukaryota > Metazoa > Chordata > Mammalia > Carnivora > Mustelidae > Neogale > Neogale vison. Next base: position 136,645,312 of record NC_058091.1, on the reverse strand, counting down.
ATCCATAGAGACAGAAAGGGGATTGGTATCTGCCTGGGGCTGAGGGGGTGGAGCGTGAGTGTAGAGGGTACAAGGTTCCTTTTTGGGGTGATGACAATGTTCTAAAAATGGATTATGGTGACGGTTGCCCAACTCTGTGAATATAACACACTTCAAATCAGTAACTTGTACACTGAACTCATTAAAAAACTGCTTTTTTAAAAACCTTGTCCATACTACATCAATTTTCGGAGGAAGAACCCAAGCCAGAGAATTGTGCAGTTGACTTCCTGGGTCACAGAGCGGGTTGCTCACTGGAGGCCCCACCTACTCCGGGAATAAGTGATTCCAGTTTCTTGCACATAGGGTCTTACAGTTTATTAAACATTTTCACATTTTTGACCTCATTTTTGACCTTCGCATTTTTAACCTTTTGACCTTTGACCTTGGCTGCACACCCCAGGACTCCCACCCAGTCTCCCAAGATGATGTTCTGGCTTCTGATAAATCCTAAATTTTTATTTAGTGATTAAGGTTCAGTGATAACTAAATGAAATGACCTAGTGCATCCCTCTGTTTAAAATGTTGAGGAAGGGCGCCTGGGTGGCCCAGTGGGTTTAGCATCTCCCTTTGGATCAGGTCACAGGATCGATTCTCCATCTGGCTCCCAGGTGGGGGGGGGGAGTCTGCTTCTCCCTCTCCTTTTGCCCCTTCCCCTTCATGCTCACACTCTCTCTTTCAAATACGTAAAATCTTTAAAATAATACAATAAGTAAAATGTTTCATGAGGAGCAGAGCCGGCTCCTGGTCTGCACAAGGAGAGAAACTGAGCTGGTGGGTTTAGAAATGTGTCCCCCCGCCCCAGCCGCCTGGCGGGCGCCCCGCACTCCCGGGCGGGGAGGGGGGGCAGGCTCAGCACGGCGCCCGGGGCACTCCCCTTGGGCCCAGGCCACCCATCCTCACCACGGGCCTCTCTTCTGGGGAGTGAGCGGACATGGGGGCCAGAACCGGGCGCTACGACCGGCAGCAGGCGCAGAGGTCCGCCGTCCAGGGGCCCAGACCAGCCGGCCCCACCCGGAAGGGCCCTTCGCCTAGACCTCCGCCTGCCCCCAGCCCCGGCCTCGGCGGCGCCCGCCGGGAAAGGACGCTGTTGAGGGGGGCGGGGCCTGGGGTCCCGGGCCCGTCCGGAGTGCCTGGGCGTGTGCTCACGAGCGGAGCCGCTGCACGGAAGGCCGCAGCCCGCGGGGAGGCCCCCGGGGTCGCTCTCAGCTGGGGCTCCTTGTCTCTGAAAGAGGACGGCTCAGCCTGGGGACCGGATCGCTCTCCGTCCAGACCCACAGCTCCGGGAAAACCCGGCCCCCAGGGCCTGGCGCAGGCCTAAGGACTGAAGCTACGAAGAAACTTGCTCCTCATTACAGGGAACGGGGGCCAGGGCCGCCTGGATGGGGGAGGCCGGAAGCCACCGACTCTCGGTTTCAGCTCAGGTCATGACCTCATGGTGGGGAGATCGAGCCCCGCCTCGGGCTCCACACTTATCCGGGAGTCTGCTTAAGATTTTCTCTCTCTGCCCCTCCCCGACTCGTGCTGTGTGTGTGTGTGTGTGTGTGTGTGTGTATCTCTCTCTCTCTCTCTCTCTCTGCCCCTCCCCCACTCGTGCTGTCTCTCTGCCCCTCCCCCACTCGTGCTGTGTGTGTCTCTCTCTCAAATAAATAAATATATCTTAAGAAAAAGGCGACATGGCTTAGCAAGAAGGGGAACCTAAGTTTTGTTTTTAGTTGTTTTTTTTTTTTTTACCTCTTGCTCATTCTCATTTACCAACAACATGGCCCTGCATCCCCACCAGTCTCCTGAACCCATACCTCCTCCAGGGGGCCGTCTCAATGAACCCCATTCTTCCCTGCGCTCCTCCCTGTTAGCGTCCTGCATCAGGGTCGGGAGCACGGCCTCCAGAATCAGCCTGCTTCGGTTTTGAAATCCCTTGACCTTGGGAAAATGACTTAAGCGCCCAGTGCCTCCGTTTGCTTATCGGTGCAATGGAGATAATGACAGGACTTAAGGCTGGGGCTCCTGTCCGGCATCACAGTAGTTTAGACACAGTGGTACCTAGGAAGGAGACCGTGCCTTGCTGTCTTTGCGTCTTATCCTCTCTATCTTCATTGTTAACTTGTTTTATAGTCGTTTCTAAGTCTGGAGGGACTGTCCCCTCACTGAAGTCCTTTCCCAGTGCTCAGTTAAAGCCACGCACTAGCATAGGCTTCAAGAAATGCCTGCTGTTTCCCAGAGCCAGCGGTTTCGAATTAGGAGAACATTTATCAGAACTTTTAACAAAGCTGATCTGCCCATGTTTCAAACTCTGGCTGACAGTTAGAGAAAAGAGTTGTCCCCTTCTTGTTTGTCTTGTTTCTCGTAAGCCTTGTTTCGTGTTTTCCCTGAAAGGGGCCTCTAGCTGCAGCTCCCCTGGTACCTTGGGACTGCCCCCAACTGAGCTTCAGATCACAGGTTAAAATTAGGCACCTCACTCTCGTGATCGGTTCCAGAAGAGGCCGGGGTGTGTCAGAAGTGGATGGCGGAGACCTCCAATGGAGACCACAGTGTAGGGGAATAGAGGCAAGAGCCTCCTGCCCCCCTCAAATGTTGGCATCCCCTGAGGGGGCATAGAGCCTGGGGATCCCCGAGGTTAGAAAAAATCCCCGATCTGTGTCATGGCCTGTGTCTCCTGTGCAAGGTCTGCTGCTGCTACATTTTAGCTGTGTTGACAGCTGGAATCTTCCGGATTGTTCCTTTTGTGATTATAAACTGTCTTTGGAGTAGCGGGCTGTGGGTGGATGCCATTTATAGACCTCCTTGGACCAATCAGCCTGCTCCCCAAAGGAACACTCTCGCCTTACCCTCTGCCGGCGTCTTCCCTGCAAAACAACAGAATATGACAATCTGTTTGGGGAGAAAGGAAAGGAGAAAGGACATCATTTAATTTAGGGACAGGAAGAAATACCCAAGCAGAGGCCAGACCTGAGTAGAATTCAGCAGGAATTCTCTTTTCTGCAACCTCCCTCCTCTCCCTGGACCTTTTCCCCATTCTGTGGTATCCCTTCTTCTGTCAGATGCCCTAACCCATGGAGTATATGCACAGAAGCTTCTGATCTCAGGAAGAGGGGAAAGCTCACCCTTTCGGGGCTTCATTATGATGGTGGGCTTTGACAACATAGAGATCCTAGCTTTTCTGCTTCCTAGGGGTCTGAGCTATACTGCAAATCAGCTGGCCTCTCCCACGTAAGAGACAGATCATCATGCTCTGTGTGTTTGGAGGTGCCTTTCAGCTGCAAGAAACCAGAAGCCAACTCACAGGGGTCTAAGCAGTAAGGAAATTGACGGACATTCCCCACCCCACCCGCCCTAATTCAAAGTTCAAAGGAATCACAGTCTGCCTGAATCCTGCTGCCAGGGACCCAGGCTTGGTCGGCCTCCCTGCCTTCCATTCTCGACAGCAGCCGCATCTTAAGGCCGGCTCCTTTCACAGAGTGACTGTCACCAGGATGGACGGACCATGCCCTCGGGCACGGAGTCATGACTGACACCAAGGGAATGCCAGGTGCTGCTTGACTAAGGCCTGGGTCCTTAAAGCAGTTACTAGCAAGGTATGGACAGGGTTACTGGGGTTGGTATATGGATGGGAGTTCTCAAACTTGCGCATATGTCAGGATTACCTGAAGGACGCGTAAAAACACAAATCACTGGACAGATAACTGGGCCTCGGTGCTTGAATTTCTGATTCTACAGGTCTAGAGAAGAGCCTGAGGATTTACCTTTATTTATTTATTTATTTATTTGACAGAGAGAGAGAGAGAGAGAGACAGAGCATAAGCAGGAGGAGCAGCAGACTGAGGGAGAGGGAGAAGCAGGCTCCCACTTAGCAGGGAGCCCGATTCAGGATTCGATCCCAGGACCCTGAGATCATGACCTGAGCCGAAGGCAGAGGCTTAACTGACTGAGCCACCCAGACGTCCCAGAATTTGCCTTTCTAATGAGTTCTGAGATAACACTGAAGCCACAGGATCACACTTTGAAAACCACTAGCATGGTCTGATGAGGGGGTACCCTAGGGGAACCCAGATTGCACAGTGAAGAAGAGTGAAATGGATGTTGGAGCATTCACTGTGGTTTTCAGAATCTTGGAGAGTATCTCAGCAATCTCTGGCTGGATAACAAAACCTTCCGAAATCTAGTGGTCTAAAGCACCAATTTCTTATGATTTCTAATGTTCTGCGGATTGAGTGGGCTCTTCTGGGCAATTTTCACTTAGGGTCATCAGATTCCGGGTCGGGGCCAAATCGTCTGAAGAGGACGTTGCGACTGCATAAAGCTGGCTTCTTCGTTCACGTGTCTCGCACCTGGTGCAGGACGGCGGGACTAGCCGAGGGCCACCGCCGGCATCGCTCTCTACTAGGCCGTTCCACGTGACTTGCTTGGGCTTTCTCCCAACATGGCAGGTTCAGGGGAATTGGATTTCTCATCTGGCAACTGAGTTTCCCCCAGAATGCCTTTTCCAAGAAACCAAGGTGGCAGACTTCTCCCGAGCTAGGCTTGGAGACCGCACAGTATCCCTTCTGCCCCATGCTGCTGGTTACGTGTGCGTCCCAGAGCCAGCCCGGGTTCAAGGGAAGAGCGGTGCACCAGGGCATCTATGTATGTAGAGGCCAGGTCATGGAGGGGTCATCCTGGGGACCAGCCACCACAGGGATTAAAGGAGATCATTCATGTAAAGTCCTGAGTATGAATGTAAGCATCTACCGTAAGTAAGCATTCGGGAAATGAGCATTATTGTGATTGCTGATTTTGCTTCTTTCGCGTTCTCCACTGTTGAGGACTTGGAGGCTTTCTCAACTCAGAAAGGATTTTTCAGGCAGGAGCCAGCAGGTGAGGCAGTATTTCCGTGCAACGTGATTGTTCTAGTGTCCCGGAAACCAGACATAAAAGTTTCTCTTTCCTTAACCAGGAGTAAGACGTGCTCTCCCAGGTGTCTCTGCTATACGATGGAAACGTTCCTTTTCTACTGCTTTCCATATGGTTCCTATTTTAGAGTGTTGGCTTTTGATGAGAAATTTTTACTCGGGTTCCCTGTAGATTGGCTGACTCCGCTAAAAATTAGGACAGCTCTTTTATTACTCTGTATTGGGACTTAGGTAAGAGCAAGTCCTCTGGTGTTCCCCAGTCCCGTGTCAATTATGAAAAAGTCTCTAGAACGGCAGCTTCTCATGTTACTCCGTATCGCTCCCATCAGCCACTGCTATCCTGAAGCCAAAGACACCACTTCCCGATTTGAGCGATACTGTGCGTGACCTAGCTTCAGAATGGCCTCCTAGACAGAATGATTTCCCTTGTTTCTGCCAAACATGGACACATGGGTGTGTTTCTTTATACCTGCTGGTGTTTCTTCCTTTCCTTCCGAGTGCGAGCGAGTTGGGTTTTGGTCCAGCTGCGTGATGGAGAGAAACTTGAGGGGCTTTCCACTTCTGCGTGTTGGCGACAGGAGATGGGCTGGTGTGGTCCAATCCGTAAGAATCTGCTGGTTCGGAGGGAAAAGCACAGAGAGGCTGAGGAACTAAAGTGTCTGTCTGTCGGCCAATGTACCCGAGCAGCCCTGCCAAGCTCTGATGTGTTTAGACTTGAGCTTGAAGGGGAAGGTTGCACAAAGGCAAGTTCCTGGGATTTGTTCTGCCGTCTGAGTAGGCTGGGTGTTCTCACCGGGCTATTTCTGTACAAAAAGCTGTCTGGAACCATCTGAGAATCCACTCACCACTGCGGTTTACTGGAATATACCTACTAGTCATGCTGTTGCATCATTTCCCCTCCATTTTCTGCTGTAGAGGACGACTGTGTATATGTGTACGTGTGTATATCTGTGTAAGTGTGTGTGGTTATGTATGTTCCAAAGCTATGTTGCCATGGAGAGTTATTTGGAAAAGCTATCTTACAAACCACTTCAGCTGAACCTATAAAAACGCATTTCAAAAAATCAAAGCTCCTCTTGTGTGCATAGACTCTATTGGGAAGGACCCACAAAAAAATGGTAACAGTGGTTTCCTCTGGGGAAGGGACCTGGAAGGGGGACAGTCAGTGTGCTGAGGGAGGCTTACTCTTCACTGTGTGATGTTTACTTTTTTCTTAACATGAGCATATAATAGTTTTTAAAAATGAAAACTGGAGGGGTGCCTGGGTGGCTCAGTGGGTTTAGCATCCAACTCTTGATTTCGGCTCCGGTCATGATTCATGTTGTGAGATCGAGCCCCCACATCGGGCTCCATGCTGGGCGTGGAACCTGCTTAAGATTCTCTGTCTCCCTACCCTCTAAAAAAAAAAATGAAAACTGAGTTTAAGTGCTGAAGCTTCTCTTGGAAAACATTCACTGGACTCACACATCCCCTTGGCTTCTGCACTCAGCTCCCCAGGAGAAAACTGGGAATCTTTGAGCCATCTTGGGCTGAGTATGAAGAATGAGTCTGACTGCCTTCTTGGACGCACACTACGGGTTCTCAAGGACACTCTTCACCTCTAGCCATCGCAGAGGACAAAGTATGTTGAGAGGATACTGTGTTACTACCGGATTTAGTAGTAACTTTAAACATATCCCGCCTAGCGATCTCCCAGAGAAAACACAGCAGTTGGACTCGGAAGCTCTGTACCTGGTCACGTAGAAAAATATTAAAACCTTCATGATGTGTCTACACATGTTTCAATTCCCTAACAGATGATGGCTTAGACTTCAGAGAATATGGGGACCTTACTGTGTATTTTTACATTCTCTTTGCTGAGCTCATGCCCTGCTTCCAAACCAAGAGCACAAATTACAAGTGAACACCCCAACATTTCCTCCTCCGTCTTCACTATACTGGGAGTCCATTAAAATAATGAATGTCTCTCATTACACAGCCTCTCTTTGATACCGTGCATGCAACGTGAGCTAACTGGATTGTACCAGACAGGGGCTATTCATTGGAAATCCTTCGCCAACTTGAGAGGGAGGAAAATGGAATAAAAAAAAGAAAAACACTGCCCATCACAAAAATAACTCGAGCATTATGCAATCTGCCAACATTGGTCATTCATGTTGAACTTGCTTTCACCGCTCTGTTAAATATACCACACCCTGCCCCCGAAACGATTACTCCCTTCCTTGGGAGTAGCAAAGTAATGGGAACTAGAAAAGCTTCTGTGAAATTGGCAAGGTTTAGTATAAATGTTTCCATTAAATCTGGCAAAAGCGAGGATAGTGTTCATTCTGTGTTAGGGCTACCTGTCTGTTAAAGGCTGCCGTTCAGTGGAGGCAAAGCCAGGCTTCCGTCGGCGTGAGCTAACTGCCCGGATCTGGTGGACCCAGCCGGACGTGGAACTTTGCCGCGCAGGTTGCTGTTGTATTGTTCCAAGATGTTTGAAATTCTCACAACCCTTCATGTAATGCTAATGTTTTCCCGAGGGAAATAATAGATTTTTGCACACGGGGGCTACCGAGACTCAAAGCTGCCTCTTGAGGACACAGGGCCACTCCACTGAACACAATGGGCCAGATGTTACCGAGGATCTCAGGATAGTCGGGGAAGTTTGCTGACTGCCCGCAACGTGCCAGACGTCTTCATATGTTCTCCTGTGCTGATGACAGCCTCTCTGCAAGGCTGACGTCATCAACTGTACTTTCCAGCGGGGTGGGGAGCTAAAGCACAGAGAATTGAGGGGCTAGCGCGACGGCGGCCCCACAGTAAGCGGCAGAGCTGGGATGTGCACCTCAACGCAAACTTTCTTCCCTGCAGCAGGGACACTGCCTGTCAGTGGCCTTTCTGATGCTGCTGATGAAAGGGTGGCTCATCGTCTGGACAGGGCTTTCAGGGAGGTCGACCAGACCGTGGGTGGCACATGGATGAGAATGGGGTCTTAGATTGCAGGGGGAGGTTCTGATACTCAACAACACAAGGGCACCTGGAGAGTGAGAGGTAGGATTCCTGCTAATCGAATAGCAGATAGAGAGGGACGACGCTGGAGGGGCAGGATCCTGCCTCTAGAAAGGTTGGAGAGGAGGTAATAAGGCAGACCCTCCACCAAGTCGTGGAGGATACGATGGGAGCCATGAAAGACATTGACTCATCATCAAAGAGATCGAAGGAGTCAAGGTGGAAAGCCACACAGCAGGACTTTGTCACAGAGGATAGAACAGTGGCCAGTGACCAGCATCAGGTCAGAGCAAGACCAGCAGCATCCTGACTTGGTGCTGAGTCCCGACCCTGTGGCAGGAGCCAGGGAATCAATAGCAGTGAACAAAACAGGTGAGGTCCATGCCCTACGAAGCAAGTGTGCAATGGGAGAAATAAACAAGGAAATATTTATCACGTGATCACAAAGACGTAGAAAACCGTGCAGCCCAATGAGGCTCCACCACCACACTCATTAAATTGTGTCCAAGCGATGACAGGAGAGGACTTGGTGCTGGCGGTGCTGTTTTAGTCAGGAAGGGCCGCTCTCTACGGGATGTTCCGGAGAGATGGGAAGGAAGGGAGGGAGGGAGCCGCAAGAGCATCTAGGAGAAGAGCTGGGTGAGTTTACTGGTGCGTTCCAGAAAGAGCAAAGGGATCAGTTTCCCAGGTCGGGTTCCCCAGGAAGCAGTGTCTGTCTGAGGTGGCGATTGGTGCCCGGGGAGTTCATGGGGGAGTGCTCTTGGGATCAGCTTGTGGAAGGGAAGGGGGAAGGGAGCGAAACTAGGTTCAGGAGGAGCTGTCTCCCATGTCGGGAGTTCTGAAGATAGGACGAACCTCCAGAGCTGTCCCAGAGCTGTGGAGGGGCCTGGCCCCTTGCACCCCTCTTTCATTCAGCAGTGGCTGCTCTGGGACAGGGGTGGGGTGGGCTGTTGATGAGAGGGGGAGGGGGAGGCCACCCTCCTACCCTGCGGCCATCCTCAGTGCCCAAGGGCTGTCCACGGGCAGCGCTGCCTTGTGCGTGCCAGCGATGGGAGCAAAGTGAGCGAGTGTTGACCAAAAACCAGCTCAGAGAGGCATCCGGGGGCCACGTCATACAGGCCGTGGAGACCCACCTAAGGATGGGCTTTCATTTCACACGAGATGGGGTACCATGGAAGGTCCTAAGAAAGGAATGACAAGGGGCGCCTGGGTGGCTCAGTGGGTTAAGCCGCTGCCTTCGGCTCAGGTCATGATCCCAGAGTCCTGGGATCGAGTCCCGCATCGGGCTCTCTGCTGAGCGGGGAGCCTGCTTTCCTCTCTTTCTCTCTCTCTGCCTGCCTCTCTGCCTACTTGTGATCTCTCTCTGTCAAATAAATAAATAAAATCTTTAAAAAAAAAAAAAAGAAAGGAATGACAAGCTCTAATTTATGTTTTAACCTGATGGCTCTATTAACTGAGTGCCATAGACCGTAGCTGAGCAAGAGGGGACATAGGAAGACTGTGTGAGCCTGGAGTTCAGAGGAGAGGCCCCAACTGAAACATGACTTTGGCAGCTGTTGTGATGCATCTAAAGCCACGTGACCACAGATGCCCCTTAGGAAGTGAATGCAGAGAGGAGGAGAGAAAAAGTCTGAGGACTGAGTTCCGGAATATTCCAGCGGCTGGGGGGTTGGGGAGATGAGGAGGATGCAGCAAAGAGAGACAAGCGAGGCTGCAGGAGACGCATGGGGGAGTGGTGGTCCCGAGGCCAAGTGAGGAAAGGGTTCCACAGCGGGGAAGAATCAGCTGGTGAGAGGTCGAGTGAGAGGAGAGGGGGAGGGGTGCCCATCAGGCCTGGCGAGTGACCTGGACAAGAGCGGTGGCAAGGGAGCGGCAGGGTGAGAGCCTGATGAACTGCATTAAAAGATAACGGGAGAGGAATTGAAGACGATCGGTACAGACAACTTCCTGGAGAGTTCTGCTGGAAAGAGGAGCAGAGCAACGGGGGCACGGCTGGATGCCTTCGGGATCCAGAGGAGACTGAGGGGCCTCGGGTCTCCCAGGGACAGTCCAGCTCCAGAGTCTGGGCTGAGGGGGAGTCCATGGCTGAGCACAGAGGGGCCCGACTGAAGGCTGGAGACGGTGGGATTTCTGGAATCTGGATTTCTGGATTTCTGGGTACCCCCATAACTGCACTTTGCACTCTTGGCTACATCTAGTATGAAACTAAGTATCATTATACAATATTTTCTTCAAAGGCTCTTAAACAAAAACATTGAGGCCATCCCAATCTGACTGTGAGATTTTAGAACAGCCTGTCGTTTTTAAAAGCTAAAAGATGGCGTCGGAAAGTTCTTTTCCAGATGTCCCTGAGGAAGCCTGGCCAAGCCTGGCAATGAGGCAAGAAAACAGAAATCTGGGGCCGGAAGGCCAGTTGTCCTCCGGACCCGAGGGAGATAGATACTCATCACGAGCCCCAACACTTGAGGGAGGGCTTCGAAAATTAAAGGACCAGCCTCTAACGTGAACAGGACCCTGGATAGCAGCATGGGGGCAGGGGGACAGAAGACATGGCCACCCGAGGATGGTTGCCGAGCACGTGAGCATAACAGGCTTGGTCCACACGAAGGAGAAGGTGCCCACCTTGTGCTTGGAGCTTCAAGGCTGTTGGGTGTCACGTGAAACTGACATCTCCAAGATGGAAGTAACATCTCCAAGAAGTGCCGGCCACCCAGGGGCCTTTGACATGTGGTCCCTCTGCTGGGACTACTCAGCCCTCCCCTCTATCCCCAGTGGACTCTTACTCAGCCTTGAGGTCTCATCTCAAACCTGAAAGCCTTCCTGACTCCCCTCCCTGAAATCTCATTTTATTTTTTTTTTGTAGTGCAGATGTGGATTCCCGGCTTCTCCTTCCTTGCTTGGTCTTTGTGCACCTGCCGCCCTCCCCGGTTCCTCTTTCATTCCCTCTGGCTCTGATTTCCTCATTCCCCTTGGCTCAAAGCAAGCCCTTGACGGGCAGTCCGCTCACACACTGCCGTCTCCAGTCTCGTCTCTGGCTCCAGCCGCCATGCGAAGTCAGTCCCCCCTGTTTCACGGGATAGACCGTTTCAGCTGCGCCGTATCTGTTCAGTCAAAGGTGCCCTCCTGCTTTGCCAGTCACATTCTTTTTTTTTTTTTTTTAAAGATTTTATTGACTTATTTGACAGAGAGAGAGAGAGAGATTACAAGTAGGCAGAGAGTCAGGCAGAGAGGGAGGGGGAAGCAGGCTCCCTGCTGAGCAGAGAGCCTGATGTAGGGCTCGATCCCAGGACCCTGAGATCATGACCTGAGCCAAAGGTAGATACTTAATGACTGAGCCACCCAGACGCCATTGCCAGTCACATTTGAAGGAAACCCTTTGGTCTCCTGACAAGACATACTTCTGCAGATAATATTCCAGATAATCACCAAGAAGCAATTTGATCTGCATCCGAGGTCACCCCTGAGACTTCCCATTGCTGCGTGGAGACCTTCCTTCCTTAAGGATTTTGGGAAGACTCCATGAGGTCCCACATCATTGACGATTTCAAATATTCTACTGAAAAAGAGAAGAGTGAGAACGTGAGGACACCAGTTGTCACCTTCTAGCGCCTTCCATCACCTTCCGAGGCTGTTGCATCGGAGCTGTTTGCTTTCCCTCACTGTAACCAGGACAAGACACAGGCCATGTACCTTAGAGTGCCCCATCCAGAAACCAAGCCAAGGCACCCAGCTCAGCTCCCCTAGGCCTGTGACACTTCTATCACGTTTTCCTTTTTCCAGAGACAAGCGTGGCTTAGAAACTTCAGAACCTACATCAAAGACTCACCATGGCTTTGGGTTATGGTTTCCTGAGTCTGCTTCCTGGAATGCCAGGGAGCCATAGAATGTCTTTGCACACCAAGACCCCAAACCACTGCTTATTACCACTTTAGGTACCAAAGTGCCAGCCACCAAGCCAAGCCATCCTTAGCTATGCTTTCAGAGCAGTGCCATCCACAAGTATAAAACCTGGTATTAAGAAGTCCCACCCTTGGGGTGCCTGCGTGGCTCATTCGGTTGAGCGTTTGACTCTTGGTTTCGGCTCACATCATGATCTTGGGGTCGTGAGAGTGAGACCCACATTGGCCATGCTGAGAAGGGAGTCAGCTTGAGATTCTCTCTCTCCCTCTCTCTCTGCATCACCCACCCCTGCATGTGCACAGACACTGTCTTCTTCTCTCTCCCATGTTCTCTTTCTCAAATAAATAAATCTTTTTTAAAAAATATTTTTATTTATTTGACAGAGAGAGACACAGCAAGAGAGGGAACACAGCAGCAGAAGTGGGAGAGGGAGAAGCAGTCTCCCCTCTGAGCAAGGAGCCCGATGCGGGGCTCAATCCCAGGACCTTAAAATCATGACCTGAGCCAAAGGCAGACACCTAACCACTGAGCCACCCAAGTGCCCCTAAATAAATAAGTCTTGAAGAAGGAGAAGAAGAAGGGGTCCTATCCTTGCCTCTGTGGAGGCGAATTAGACAAATTTTAACTTCTGATATTCATATGCATCTGACAAGGGCTTGCTTGTATCCAGATATATTTAAAAAAAAACACAAACAACTCTTACAAATTAATAATAAGAAGACAAGCATCCCATTTCTTTAATGGGTAAAAAAAAATTTAAACATTTCACAAGAAGAGACCTACAATTGACCAATAAGCGCAGGAAAAATGCTCAACATTTTTATTTATCAGAGAAATGCAAACTAAAGCCAGGAAAAGACGCCACTACACATCCACTGGAATGGCTAACATGTGAAAAACTGACACCACCACCAAGTGTTGGTAAGGATGTGGAGTGACAGAACCCTCAGACACTGAAGGTGAAAACCAAAATGGTACAAACCAACATTGGAAAACAGTTTGGCCATTTCTCATAAAGTTACACTAACCATATGATCCAGCAATTCTACTCCTGTTGTTTTTACCCAAGAGAATTGAAAATCTGTGTCTACACAAAGACCTGTACATGAGTGTTCATGGAAGCTTTATTCATAACAGCAAAATAAAATTGAAAATACCCAAAATGTCTGTCAGCAAAGAGATAAACGAATTCTGGTAGATTCACATCTTAGAATGCTTCTCAGCAATAAAAAGGAACAAAGTTCTGGTATACAAGACAGGAGCGAATTTCAGAAACATTACACTCAGTGAGAGAAGCCAAATACCCCAGAGCATACACGATCTGATCCCATTTTTATGAAATTCTAGAAAAGGGGAAAATAACTGTAATGACAGAAACATTCTCAACTTCATACACAATTAAAAAAAAAAGACAAAGTAAAACCACAATGAGGTGGTTTTTTAATCTCCAGGACTGCAAAAAATATGTGCTTTGAGCAGAACACAAGTCTAGATTAGAGGTCAGAGACAGAGTTTGGGGACTGATTGCAGAGAGCCACAAGGGAACATTTTGTGGTGACAGAAATGTTCTATATTTTGATGAGAGAGTGACTACCCAAGAGTATGCGTTTGTCAACATCTACCGAAATGTACACTTAAGATGGGGATTTTATTGGGTACAAATTGTACCGCAACCAGGGGAATAGGGAGTTATTGTTTAATGGGTACAGAGTTTCAGTCAGGGATGACAAAAAAGTTCAGCCTTTTCATGGTGTGATGGATGTCACTTTTTTTTTTTTAAGATTTTATTTATTTATTTGACAGAGAGAGATCACAAGTAGGCAGAGAGGCAGGCAGAGAGAGAGAGGAGGAAGCAGGCTCCCTGCTGAGCAGAGAGCCCAATGCGGGACTCGATCCCAGGACCCTGAGATCAAGACCTGAGCCAAAGGCAGAGGTTTAACCCACTAAGCCACCCAGGTCCCATGGATGTCACTTTTAATGTAAATTTTAAATTCTTCATGTAAACTGTTAAGCAACAATGTGAGCGTACATAATGCCAAAGAATGGTACACTTGAAAATGGCTGCAATGGTAATTTTTGTATTGTGTGTATTTTACCACAATGAAAAATTCTACCTCTTGGGGGGCTTGGATGGCTCAGTCAGTTGACTCTTGGTTTCAGCTCAGGTTGTGATCTCAGTGTTGTGAGATGGAGCCCTTCATTAGGTTCTACGCTCAGTGAGGAGTCTGCTTGTCCCTCTGTTCCTCCCTTCCATGATCCTTCACCCTCTCTCTCTCAAATAAATAAAGAAAACCTTGAACAAAAAATTCTACCTCCCTAACATTAATTTTACAAAAATGGAAGAGGGTATTCCAAATAGAAGTTTGGAAAAGAATGAACTACAATGCCTTGAGAATGAATATATAAATGAAAATGAATGGAAATGAATATACAAAATCTGGAAAAACTGACGGAGGATCTACGGATGCTCGCTGGCCGTCATATGCTCCTGGGCCGTCAAAGAGGATAGACATGGCGGCCATAGGGCAGAGAAAGAGCTGAGATCAAACACGAGAATTGTAGCTCCTGCCCTGTTCACTTGTGTGGCCTGGTCACTTTTCCTCTTTGAGGAACACATAAAACGTGTGAGGGCTGGTATGTGGGGGCTGGTCTGGCTTGCATCCAAGGAGGGCCCCGCCCCAGGGTTGACACTGTTTTTACGTCCATCAGGGATTTCCTTCCCTACAGAGTGAGAGAGTCGAGCAAGTGGAGAAGCTACAGCTTACGTCAGACAGACCTAACGTGTGCTTTAGAGAAGTAAACAGTATTTGCATCCATGATAATAATTATGATTATATAACATTAGATAGTAATTATTATTTCTCTTAAGGAAGTCTTGCCAGTTTTTTCTTTGTTCCAATTAACTTCTGCTAAGCACTCCTGTTTTGTGTCCAGGCCACTCCCTCCCTATTTCTTTCTCTCTCTCCCTCTGTCTCTCTCCCCAACCCCAACCTCACCCCACCCCACCTCACCCCACCCCCAGGGCCTTCCCTCCCTTTCTGGTTTTTTTTTTCTTTCTTGTGACTCAAAAACCCGCCTATCAACAATCCCCCAAACCTGTTCTACAAAGGTCACAGTGACCTGCTTCCTCATTGCTGATTCCAGAACACTATTTTTTTTTTAAGGTTTTGTTTATTCACCTGACAGAGAGAGAGGGAGCACAAGTAGGGGGAGGGGGAGGGGGAGAGGGAGAAGCAGACTTGCCGTTGAGCAAGAAGCCTGATGGGGGGCTCGATCCCCGGACCCTGAGATCATGACCTGAGCCAAAGGTAGATGCTTAACCAACTGAGCCACCCAGATGCCCCAGATTAAATCTTGATCCTTCCTGAACTCTTGGCCAAACTTGACACCGAGAAGCCCTCCAGCTAAGAGAACTGGGGACTCTTCCCTTCGGAGCTGCCATCTGTCTGAGTCCCCTCCTGCCTCCCAGCCTGCGCCAGCCTCCCCTATCCCAGCCTCCTCTTTTTTCTTTTTATCCCTTCCAGCACCAGAAACGCAAATGTTTTCTGCAAGGGGCCAGATCGCCAATATTTCAGGTCTAGGGAGCCATAAGGTCCCTGTTGCACATTCTTTTGTTCTTTCTTTGTTTGGCGATGTAATGTATATTACAACGTATAATACATTGTATAAGCCATGCTCTCGGTCTCTGTGGTGCCTCCCTCACTCCGTGGGTCCCTCCTGGGCCATTCTGCCCACCACTCCCACTCAACGCCCACCTGTAACCCCACGGCCTAATGGGAAGGTTTCTAAGTTCCACCGTCCCAGGAGAGGGGTGTCGAGGATGTCCCATCTCCCACATTCCAAGGAAACTGGTAGATGCACAAGAGCAAACGGGCCAAGTATGGGCCCAGATGATTTACAAAAATAACTGTCAGTGGCTTTTAAGCTTGTTAACATTCTCAACCTCAAACAGGATGAAAGAAAGGCAAACTAAAACCACAAGGAGATGTGTTTTTTTGATCCTGTACAACAACAAAAATGAAAGGGTAATAACATAAGGTGTTGATAATTCAATGGAGAAATAAAGCATCTGTGAAGCTTTTTGTATTGTTAGAATATTTTTATCTTATGCATATAGTATTATTACCAAAAAAAAAAGCCATAAATGAATGAATGGAGATGGATGGATGGATGGATGGATGGATGATGGATGGATGATGGATGGATGGATGGATGATGGGTAGATGATGGATGGATGATGGATGGATGGATGGATGGATGATGGATGGATGATGGATGGATGGATGGATGGATGGATGATGGATGGATGATGGATGGATGGATGGGAATATCTTATAAACAAAGAAGGGACCATGGTGATTGTGTCCTCCAAAGCCATCATTTGCCGATAAGGAAACTGAGTCCGGAGCAGGTCCGTGACTGCTGAGAGCTCACTGTTGCTGACTGAGCTAGAACTTGAGCTCGGGCTGCTAATTCTCAGTCCAGCACTGGTCCCTCTAGCTACAACACGGTGCATCACATCTCTTAGATGACCCTTGGATGCAGGAAGTTTAGCTATGTAATTTGAACTTGAGGAAGAAATAAAAAATATTTGTAAAAATGATCATTTGCTGGGGCGCCTGGGTGACTCAGCCGGTTCTCTTGGTTTTGGCTCAGGTCAGAACCCAAGCTCCAAGCTCAGCAGAT
Source organism: Neogale vison (assembly GCF_020171115.1). Classification (NCBI taxonomy): domain Eukaryota; kingdom Metazoa; phylum Chordata; class Mammalia; order Carnivora; family Mustelidae; genus Neogale; species Neogale vison. The sequence goes on along the minus strand of NC_058091.1, from coordinate 136,628,807 downwards.
GCTCTCTCTCCCTTTCTGTCCCCCTCCCCTCCCAAGCTGGTGCTCTCTTCCTCTCTTTCCCCCTCTCTCGCCCTCACTCCTTCTGCCCCTCTCTCTGCTTGGGTTCTCTCTCACTCTCTCGCTCTCTCTTAAAGAAATAAATCTTAAAAGAAAAAAAAAAGATCATTTGCAATGTATTTTCATGAACCAAAGGAAAAAAAAAAAGGTCTACTGTTGTATTTTTTAAATTACCAAAGTGTTAAATGCTTTGGTGTCTATTGAATTGATAGAAATTTAAACAATGCAGATGTGTGTTGTAGTGTTGTTTCCACAACAAGCGTTCCACCCCTCCCCCATCACAGTCACAGCCATGAGTGATTTATATGGGATCTACCGTACTCCCAGCTCCAGGGGACGCTTTGATCAATCTCAGTAGGACTCTGTCACAGTGGTTTATTTAGAGTATATAGGCCCAAGCTGATACTTCCCTGCCATTCCTCTGGCCCCTGGAATTCATTCAGGCTTGGTTCCATCGACACCGAACCTGAAGACTTTTGCTAAGTAACAGAGGACACGAGCACATCCCTGCTTCAGGATACGGTGGGGTGCTTATGTGAAGCCTGGAACCGCTGCAACCTTTTTGCCACCCTGAGGGAATCTTGCTTATGAATGCAGCTGACACAGCTGAAAGCAGAGTACAAAGATGGAAAGAATCCAGTTCCTTGAAGACATTGCTCCATTGCCAAATCACACCAAACCCAGCCTTGTAAAACTGTCAAATCACACCAGACCTCTGGGCCTTCCAGTGGTATGTGCAAATGTTCCCCTGTAGTATTTCAGCTGGTTTGGGTTAGGCTTTCTGTCACTTATGAAGTCAAGAGACCTAAATGATACATATTTAAAGAAGTGAACGCCCCCCTATTTCCACATTTAAGGAATAACTACTGTAAATGACTTGGTGTGTGTCCTTTTTCTTACATCACTCTGTGGGGGTGGGTTGTTGAAGTGGTATGTGTCCCTTTGTACCTATGCACACACCTAGTTGATTTAAAAAAATCCATTTAACTGCTCATGTCATTTTATAACTTCCTTTTTTTCTACTTAATAAAATGACATGAGTAGTTTCCCTGTCGGTATGAATGAAGCTATCTACTGCTGTAGGGCTTCCCAAGGTAAGACTGTAACTTATTTATCAAACCATCCTTGTGATTTTATTTTCTTTTATTATTTTTAGATATTTTTTATTTATTCATTTGAGGTAGAGCAAGTGAGAGCAGGTAGAGAGAGGGAGACAAGCAGACTCCACACTGAGCGGGGAGCCTGACGTGGGGCTGGATCCCAGGACCCTGAGATCATGACCTGAACCGAAGGCAGAGGGTTAACCGACTGAGCCACCCAGGCATCCCCGACCCTTCTGAAGTCCCCCATCCTTCTAATGCTAGAATCTTGGATTTTGTCTATTATAATAGTACAACCTCGTGCAAGTGTGAGGTATGCTAAAGGGAGTGATGATATGCACAGGGTTTGGAATCAGACTTCCCGGATTTAAATCCTGGCTCTGCTAATCACTCACCAAGAAAACTTAACTTCTCCAAGCCTCAGTTTCTTGGAAAATGGAGGTGATGATAGGTCATCTTGTGACGCAAATGACGTTGTCCTTGTGATGCACTTGGCGTGGCATCTGGTACACAGGAAGTGCTCTGTGAAGGCTGCCCATTGCTGTACCACCCGAATGCTTCTCCAGAATTGTACTTTCTGGACACAAGCTTATTTACCTTTTATATCATGGTAGATGCTGCCAATTGCCCTCCAGAAATAAACCAAGTTATACTTTCTCCCCGAGTGCTTTTCACCCCCAGCTTTAGCAACACTGGATCTTTTCCATTTCTGTCAACCCAGGAGGCAAAAAGTGACTCATTGCTGTTTTAACGTGCATATCTTGGGTCAGTAGCAGACCCTTTCCTTGTTTACCAGCCACTTGTGCAATCTCTCTGCCTCCTGCTCTCCCTGCTTGTGCTCTCTCTCTCTCTCCCTCTGACAAATAAATAAATAAAATCTTGTCAGAGAGAGAGCACACAAGTGGGAGAAAGGGACATAGGGAGAAGGAGAAGCAGATTCCCCACTGAGCAGGGAGCCCGATGTGGGGTTCGATCCCAGGACCCTAAAATCATGACCTGAGCTGAAGGCAGCCACTTAACCGACTGAGCCACCCAGGCGCCCCCTTTCATAAAACATTTAAATACAGGTAGTGATATTGACAAGATTGGTCCATTTAATATTACGGAATACTTTAAAAAATGGATCCAATAAATTATGATCTAAGATTCAACAACAACCAAAGAATTACCTTCTAAATGAGACAAATGAAAATGGCAGGCGTGGAAGGAGGCCTCCTGAACAAGGATCCGTTCCTTGGATTCTGCCCTGGGATCATGCGGGGGACATGACCTGGGGACTCCCCTACACCTTTGAGCTCGACTCTTTCTTCTTTGGCTTTTAGGAACTTGGGGTAAGGGGAGTTTGGGTAAAAGGAGGGCAAGGGAAGGCGGAGGTGCATAAGGATTGTTTTAATGTTTCATTTTGATTTAAAAATCTCGTACTGGAAAACCCTGGCCTGTAGATGAAACTTGTATTTGGTTTATAAAGTACTTTGGTTTATATTTGGTTTATAACGTACTTTGTAATTTGCTCTTGAACACATCCTAGACTCATCTTTTTTTTTTTTTTTAAGATTTTATTTGTTTAGAAAGAGTGCACAGAGTATGAGCCGGGGTGGAGGGCAGGGCAGAGGGAGAGAGAGAGAGAGAATCTCAAGCAGACGAGGCACTGAGGGCAGAGCCTGTCGCGGGGCTCTGTCTCATCACTGTGAGACCATGACCTGAGCCGACCCAAGGGCTGGACGTTTAACTGACGGAGCCACCCGGGCCCCCCACCTCAGGCTCATCTTGATTCTCTTCCCCGTGTGGCCCTGTGCTCTCCGGTCTCTGTAGGGCCTTTGCAGGTGCCTGGCTGGCCTTCCTCCCATGACCACTCTGCCCACTCTTATGGGGTGAATTGTGTCCCTCCCAATTCACGTGCTGAGGTTCTAACTTCAAGTACCACAGAACGGGGCCTTATATGGAAATAGAGCCTGGCAAATGTAATGAGTTAAATCAGGGGGAGGCCACACTGGGGGTGGGGGGCCGGTGGGCCGGGCCCCTACGCCAAGAGGGACTGGTGTCCTTATGGAAAAGGGGAAATTTGGACACAGAGCCCTGCAGGGAGGGTGCCGTGGGAAGACTGGAGTCAGGCTGCCACAAGCCAAGAAGCCCCAAAGATTGCCTGTTAACCCCAGGGAACTGGAGGAGAGGCAATGGAAAGGGGGAAAAAAGCCCAGCTTACAAATCATCTTCAGATGGAATCACTTTTTATAAGTAATTTGGATGCAACTGAATATGGCAGGTTTTGAAGACATTCAGTTACATATGTATTTGATCTCATCTCTTTTTCATATTTTGGACATGATGCCTTTTATTCCCCCCCAAGGATTCAAACATTTTCCTAGTTCCTGGGAAACCTGGCCTTAAGCTCCTGCCTGTGGTGACCAGAGAATAGCCTTTGGCATCCGGGGCTTATTTTGCCGCAGAACCTGGCACCTGCTACGTAACTCTCATCCCGTTGTGTTTTTCTTACGAGGCTATACCTTCCCGGGGGACCAGTCTTGACCTTATCTCTCTTTGTGTCTACGGCTCCCATGTAGCTTGTAGACTTATTTAATAAGCAATGATTTTTTACAAAGTCCATTTTTTAAAACTTACAAAGTGGGGCAACCCTTAGTGTTTCTACTTTGAAGCTTAGATTGCAAGAAATAGTTAAACATGACACAAGGAAAAACCCAGGACACATTTTCTATATTTGAGGATATTTACATACGGAGGCTATGATGACGATGAAACCACATTTCACATCATGAGGACAAAACCACGGTCACTTTGTTATTCCTAAGGGATAGGAGCAGAGGCGAACTGTTGGTAAGTAATTTAGGTGGATTTCTATCTCTCTTGGCCTCTTTTGGTTTTCCCAGGAGATGCGTCTTGTATTGGGTTCAACTCAAGGGTTTAGAACAGCTGCTGGAGAGAAAATGCCAGGCAGGAGAAGACAATGGACGGTCATCATAGTGGCAGGAATGAGTGCCCTCTGGAAGAAAGTAGGCGTGCGAGGAAGTAGAAGGCGAAGTGGAAAGAGAGAGTTGTCTCTGGAATAATAATGATGCTTCTGGTAAGACCCTAAGCAGGCGAGCAAGCAAGGGCTTGCTGGGAGCTCACTGGTGCCCCCAAACAGTGGTGAGTCCTTGTGTGCCTGTCTCCGTCTACCCTCCTGACAGCGATGAAGTTATCATTCTGTTCTGTACTGATGAAAGAGACTGAGATTTAAATTTTTTTTAAGATTTTATTTATTTATTTGACAGAGATCACAAGTAGGCAGAGAGGCAGGCAGAGAGAGAGAGGAGGAAGCAGGCTCCCTGCTGAGCAGAAAGCCCCATGCGGGGCTCGATCCCAGCACCCTGGGATCATGACCTGAGGCAAAGGCAGAGGCTTTAACCCACTGAGCCACCCAGGCGCCCCAGTAACTGAAATTTAAAGGGGGTTCATCTGAGGTTAGCATGAAGGTCTTAACAGCCGGTGATGGTGGGGCTGGTATCGAGGGATTGCTTGGTCCCAGCACCTAACTCCTCCCAAAGATCCCGCCCCTCCAGCAAGTTGTACCCCTGGGTCTGTCACTTCCTTGTGTGGCCCCGGAAGGCAGACATTCCCTTCCATCTTGTACGATAGGTAGGCTTTCTGAATTTTTTTTTTTAAGATTCTATTTATTTATTTGACAGAGCACAGTGAGAGAGGGAACACAAGCAGGGGGAGTGGGAGAGGGAGAAGCAGGCTCCCCGCCGAGCAGAGAGCCCAATATGGGGCTTGATCCCCGGACCCTGAGATCATGACCTGAGCCGAAGGAAGAGGCTTTAACCCACTGAGCCACCCAGGCGCCCCCCTCTGACTTTTTTCTTAATGGAAGAATATGTTAATTGCGTACCAAATCAGTGATTCTGATTGAGGAAAGCACATCTTAACTCTCCAAGTTGATTTCTCTTGTCATTCATCCCAATATTTATTTGAGAGCAATAATCCCTTGAATCAAGACCTGTTCTGTTAAAAACATCAAACAGTCAAACAATTTCACTTGCTGTGTGGCTTTTACTCATGTTCTCCTCTCAGGAACCCTCCAGGCAGAGCAGCAGCCTACAGTCTTGGAGGTGCCCCCAACTCTATGCAGCTCTCAGTCTGTACTACCGCATACGGTGACCCTGGCTGGAATCCTTAATATACCCATTTTATGGGTGAAGAAACTGAGGCATGGAGATGTTCAGAGAAACTTTCCTAGTTCAGGGTTTAAGCAAACACACCCTAACTACATAATACTATATTCAAGATTTGATAAGATAAAAACTGTATCAGTCAGCCTAGTTGTAAGGGTGGTTATGGAAAGGGGATAGAACTTACATGCCTCGGAAAATGTGTGAGTTTTAGAGTCACTCATAAGACATCAGTTCTAGTGCATTAAATTACATCAGACCAAATAAAGTACTCTCAGAATGTCTGTTGGAAGCAGTTCTGGCCCCCTAACGAAGGTTGATGTCTCATTTGCAATCAGAAACCATTAATATACTAAGATCCTCAAAATTAAAAAAAGAAGCTGGGCTGGCTTTGTTTAGTGGCTTACATATGGCCCCCTCCAAGCCTAGTGACTAGCTTGACAAATTATTTACTAAACAATTTCTTCAATTTCTCGAAGCCTTCACCAGATTCCAAAGGAATATGTTGCAAGTCAGAATTGAGTTCAATAAGGTTTTACTCTATGGTTGAAGACTGAGTTTGGAAGGTCAGAGGCAGGAGTCTCAAGAGAAAAAAATTTATAACTGACAAAATACAACTTTTTTTTAGAAAAGATTTTGTTTACTTGTGAGAGACAGAGAGAGAGAGAGCATAAAGAGGGGGGTGGCAGGAAGAGGGAGAAGCAGACTCCTGGCTGAGCAGGGAGCCCAACACGGGACTCGATCCTAGGACCCTGGGATCATGACCTGAGCAGAAGGCAGACACTTAACCAACTGAACCACCCAGGTGTTCCTGATGAGTAACTCTTAAGCTAATAAGACAGGATGAAACCTAATTTGTGGCCAGGTGTGTGTGTTTGTTGTTTGGTCTAGTTTGTAAAATAAGCTGCTCAGTTAATAAAAACAATAGTCCACGGAATTCCAAGTAAAGTTTACCGATGCATATGTTAACATTTATTATTCTCATGAGACAGACACTAAGTGCTGCCTGATGGTTTGGGCTGCAGTCCCCTCGGCCTCCGAGATGTACAAGACTCCTCCTGGATCTCAGTGCTGTGCAGATCTGATCCGGAGGTCTGGAGCGGGGCCAGAGAACTCGCATATTTGAGAAGTTCCCAAGTGAAGATGATATGGAAGCATCTAGAACTCAGTCTCTGGGAGCCAGAGAGTCGGAGCTAGATCAGACTTCTAGCTCTGCGACTTGTTAGATCTGTGTCCTTGGGCAAGGTGCCTCACCTCGCTTGTGGCATCGTTTCCTCATCTGCCAAATGGGGTGAAGACAATCGTATGCACCTCATAAGGGGTGTCACAAGAATAAGATGAGCTAGTAAGTGTGAAACAGAAAACAAGTGACATTATACGCCACGTATGGTTACAACTTGCCTTTTTTTTTACTGGGCATCTTTTTATGTCCACAGAACAAAATCTACCCCATTTCTTCTAACTGCTGTATGATATTCCACGGTTGGATGTATCTGTTTTTATAAGTTTTATTTATCTAGTGATCTCGACAAGCCCCCACATGCGGCTCGAACTCATGACCCCGAGATCAAGAGTCGGACGCTGCACCGGCTGATCCAGCAAGTGGCCTCAGGATATGTATCTTGATTTGTATCATCCCAAGGCATTTTTTCCCCCTGTTTTCAAAATCGAGGTAAAATAAACAGAACAAAATTGACCATCTTAACCATTTCTAAATGTGCGTTTCCGGGGCATTAGGTATAGTCACGTGATATGCAATCATTACCACCATTCATCTCAAGAACTTTTCTGTTACTTTAACCTGAAATCCTATACCCATGAAGCAACAACTCCCACGTTCTCTGGCCCCTGACAGTCTCTCTTGTCCTTTCTGTCTATATGAATTTGCTTACTCTTGGTTCCTCATTTATGTGAAATCATACACTATTTGTCCTTCTGTGTCTCCCATGGGTTTTGAAGGACCAATATCCTGCAGTTTACACCCCTGAAACCTGAAATCTCTGAGCTGGTGGTAGTTGTCCCCCTCCACGGCCTAGGCAGGAATTAGGTCAGAGCTGCTGACCTTCTATGATGTGCAACCTCTGTAGGTTTCTGACTCTGTCATTAACAAAACCCATCGCCACTTTTCTTCTCTGAGCACCTGCCCTGGGCCAGAAATGTGCTGGGGACTGCAGAGTGTTCTATGAGGCGGGAAAAGTGACCCCCATCTTGCAGATGCAGAAACTGGACATCACTCGAGAAGGTCACTGACCTGCCTGCTGGTACTCAGGGATTTAGGGACGGAAGTGGATTATAGTTGGGTCTGACTCCATAGTTCAAGCCCTTTCCCACTCCCTACTAGGCTGGCAAATGAGAAAAAGCAATTGTTGGTGGTGTATTTCTACCACAACCTGAATCAGTGCAGCTGGAACTTAAATTAAGCGAACCTGATAACTGAGGATTCGGAGGTATAGCCGAAACCATTGGGGGTGTTTGCTAATCAAAAGAATTTACAAAGCTTCTCATGAGCATAAGCTGCTGGGTTTTCCAGATAGGGAGCATTTCCAACCCCTTGTGTGTCTGAGAGTTGATTCATACCGTCTGCTGTTGCCTGGCCTCCCTTCTGTGGGGTCTCTGCCTGAGCAGGAGGGTATGCTGACTTTGAATGTCAAGCAAACGAGGATGAGGAGAATGTCACCAAGCAGATCCTTATGGGGCTAACCCTGTCCTAAACCCCTGCAGCCTTTCCTTTCAGTGTTTCAGAAGGAACGAGAATACTCAGCAGCCCCCACTGGGACCCCTGACCCACAGAACACAGTCAGAATGCTGCCGGATTTCCTCAGATATCCCCTGGCCAGCTAAATGGGCGAGTAGTCTGTGTTGTGTACATGTGGATCCAATTACTTTACAGAACCAGCCTCAAATGTTCTGCTTAAAAACACAAACGTAAAAACCGACATCATTTTCAGTTTGATGGGACAGTCCTCTAAAAATGGCTATCACTCTCCCATCTAAAAAGAGCATTTCTTGCTCCTCTGAGGTGGCTTTTGTCTCTTGTTTTTGCCAAGAAGAAAGAGCACTGTTTGCGTTCTGCCTCGCCCTCTCACAGTGCTTTCAGTTCGGATCCTCTTCACCAGCCTCACATGCTGTTTTGGCAACCCCCGTGCATTCTTCCCTGCTTCCAGTCCTTAAAGGAGCCCCATCCCGTCGCGGCCCGCGGACCCCAGCGGTGGGGGTACCGCATGTCGGGTTTGCCTGATGTTCTGCTTTGGGACTGTGCTGACCAGCCGGGTCTTAGATCGGGGTGATTAGGGAAGGCTTGAGACTATCACCCCAATAGGAGGCAGGACCCAAAGCCAGTCGGTTGTGTTTAGCATCCGTTGTGAACACCAGCAAGAAAAAAATACCAATCATCTCCACCAGGACTGGTGGAAGGTGCAGCTGATCAGAAGGTCAAGACTGTCCAGGTCTGATGCTTTTTAGTAACATGTTTCAAACTAGTTGACATTCTTTGGTGATAACTGATATCTATTTCCTATGCAGTTACTAGGGATTTAAAAAAAAAAAAAAAGATATGTTATTTATTTGAGGAGGGGAGAGAGAAGGAGGAAAGGGAAAGAAAGGGAGAGAATTCCGAGCAGACTCCGTGCTGAGCGTGGAGCCCCATGGGTGGCTTGATCCCACAACCTGGAGACCATGACTTGAGCCAAAACCATGAGTCAGATGCTTAACTGACTGAGCCCCCCCAGGCGCCCCACTAGGGGTTTTATTTTAAGACAGACTTCTGGGGCACCTGGGTGGCCCAGTTGGTGGGGCGGCTGCCTTCAGCTCAGGTCATGGTTCTGGAGTCCCAGGGTCGAGTTCCGCATCGGGCTCCCTGCTCAGCAGGGAGTCTGCTTCTCCCTCTGACTGTCCCCCCCTCTCATTCTCTCTCTCTCAAATAAATGAATAAAATCTGTAAAAAAAAAAAAAAAGGACAAACTTCTGGTGTTATTACAAATAAGTCTGAAATTCAAATGATATGTAGCCCCATGTGGTGAGTAGCACTGAAGGATGTATGTTAAACAACGTGGCTATGACCTGGTTAGACTCAGTGAGGGTACGTGTCACAAGTTGTTCTTACTGCTTCCTCATTGCCACTGAGGATGCCGCCTTTCTTAACCCAGACTCTGTATCAGAAGAACCTCTTAATCTTTGATCTCTCTCTTCACCCTGGTTCGTAAATATAATCGTGCATCACATTCAGCGACGCTCCTCTAAATGAGGGGCTCGTATTACATAAAGGTCCAGTAAAACGGGCCTAAATAAAGCCACGGCTCCAGCTCTATATGCACATCACTGGCCACCCATGTGGGGTAGGGGGAATGCAGCACACGTGGTTTCTGGGGCCCGCGTATTCCAGAGAGACTGTGGCTACTGTGTACGCCAAATTATAATTCAGTACATATTTATTGAACCTTCAGTGCTGGGCCTGCCTTCTAGTCAAGAGACTGAACCAAACAAGAAAATAAGAGATGAAATGCATAGTGGTCACTCTTCTGGCGAGGGTCCCATCTGTCTCTTTCCAGCCCCATTTCATACGCCTGCCGAGTGGCTGCTTTCAGTCACCCAGCGAGTGTGTGATGGACGCAATGAAGCGTTATCTCTAAGGAACTTACTCTCCAGTTCAGGAGAAAAGGTGTGTAAAAAAAAGTAAATATATTTTAAATTTAAATATATTTTATAATATATAAATATAATATTTATATATAATATAATGAATTTAAATATATTTATATATAATATAATGAATTTAAATATATTTTAAATTTTATTTTATTTTTATTTATTTATTTAAAAGATTTTATTTATTTATTTGACAGAGAGAAATCACAAGTAGACGGAGAGGCAGGCAGAGAGAGAGAGGAGGAAGCAGGATCCCTGCTGAGCAGAGAGCCTGATACGGGACTCGATCCCAGGACCCTGACATCATGACCTGAGCCAAAGGCAGCGGCTTAACCCACTGAGCCACCCAGGCGCCCCTCAAATATATTTTAAATTTAAATATAAAATAAAAGAACTAGCGACCAACACAAGCTCATACAGAATCCAGCACTAGGGTGTGGTGACAAGGGCATGAGTTTGGACCGGAAGGTGAGAAGGAGGTAGAAGGTGGCCGGGGTCCAGTTAGAGAGGGTCTTCTGTGGGAGAAGGAACCTTAGGGGCTGGCCCTTGTGTGAAGGCCTGCATGGATGCAGAGGAAAGAAAAGGGGGCAATGCAGACTGGAAAACAGATGCGCTCCCACAAAGCCCAGAGGTAGAAGGAAAGCGCTGTGTGCGTTTGTTTCTCTTCATCCTCCCTGTATATTTTTTTCCTGCTGCTTCCTCCACTAGAGCTCCTCCCACTCCAGCTCATAGGCTGCAAATTTATAGAAGAACCGCTTGCGTCGGACACCATCTGTTCAGGGAATGCTTTGTACCTCCTCTCCCAACTTTGGAGGGAGGAGAGGATGAACTGTATTTAAGGAGGGAAAGATGGGAGCGTTGAGGAGAAATGTGTGCTTTTCTTTCCTTTCCCTTCCTCTTCTTCCCAAATGATGCGGACATAAGGTGTTAGATGGGGCCGGACCTCCGTGTGGGGAGGGAGGCTTGGCTGGGTGTGTCAGATCTCAAGTAAGGCAAAGAGGGCCACCACCCAAGGAGAGGCATGACCGACACTGGAGTCAGAGCCCCTGAGGGTGAGGGGATGTCCCCAAACAGAGCGGCCCCATGTGTGTGTCAGAGTCTTGAACCTGATGACCGAAGCGTCTACACAGGAGGGCAGCGGGATATGGGATATCAGAGCCTGAGCAGAGAGGAAAGCATCTGTAATGGAGAAGGAGTGGCGGTAGAGACAAGGAATGGGTCCCATCAACACGTATATCAAGGTTTCTCACCCTTGGGTGAGGGAGTCACAAACATGGAAAAGAAGAAAACAAAAATGAACAACGTGGTGTTCTGTTGCGAGCGGATATCGTCGTCATGAAGTGTGGTTTGCAAGATCGGAGAGGTAGACAGACTGGATGGATAGACAGGTAGATAGCAAAATAAACGTAGACGTATTTATGTGCGTATGTGTTGTGGCAGACAGACTCGAGCATGGCCTCCTTGTCTCTATTACTCAGTCAGGTGATTGTAGCAGGGAGCTCCTAAGACGGTCTCAGTCATCCATACTTCTGAGCATTCAAGCATTTGTGTAAGTCCCTCCGCTTGAGTGTGGCAGGACCTATGACCGGCTTCTAACCGATACAATACAGCAAAGATAATATGGTGTGATTTCTGTGATCATGCTCTCTAAGATGGTCATGTCTGTCTTGTTCAGAGACTCTCTCCCTTGCTGGCTTGGATGAAGCACACTATGACGTTGTCAGTGGTTCTGTGGAGGAGCTCACAGGGCAAAAAACTGAGCGCAGCTTTCCAGCCAACAGCCCGACTGAGAAACGGAGGCTCTTTGCCACCCTATGAGCTTGGAAGTGGGTCCTTCCCCAGCTAAGCCTGGAGAGAAGATCACAAACCCCAGGCACTTTGCGAGACCCTCAAGGAGAAGAGCCAGCTCAGCCACGCCAGGATCTCTGACCTTGGAAACTGTGAGATAGTAAGCGTATAGTAAGTGGCTAAGTTTGTGATATTTGTTACACAGCAGTAGATAACTAGTACACACGTGTAGTATGTACACCTCAGCTGTCACTGAGGAGGACTGAGAGCAACAACACTCCCCCAAATCTGGGCTTCAAATGTCATTTCCAACTAAAAGGAACTGTGGTGGGCTCCTCGCTGACTCCATTGGTTGAGCATCTGCCTTCGGCTTGAGTCATGATCTCGGAGTCCTGGGACTGAGCCCTGTGTTGGGCTCCTTGCCCAGAAGGAAGTCTACTTCTCCCGCTGCCTGCCGCTCTCCTGGCCTGTGCACTCGCTCTCTCTGTCTCACTGTCAAACAAATAAAACCCTTTAAAAAAATTTTAAAAATAAATAAATAAAAGGATGTATGGCTTCTTGGAGAAACGACTGATTGCAAACCCGCAGGACGGAAAGTACAAGATGAGTCTGGAACATCTTCTTGGGCAAGAGAGTAAGAAAATGCTCAAGGAAGGATGGGGACGTGTTGGAAGGACATAGGGTTCCCACTAGTCAAATCAAGGGTACTTCGAGCATCAAAATAAATGACAATATTGTGGTTTATGAACCTATTGAATAAAATGGGAAGCCATGCGTTGATAGATATATAAATAATGAATTTATGAAGGGGAAGTTTGATAAGGGATGAAATATTTAGCTCATGTCAAAATACTTCCCCACAAGGGGCTTCTGGGTGGCTCAGAGGGTTAAGCCTCTCCCTTCGGCTCAGGTCATGATCTCAGGGTCCTGGGATCGAGCCCCTCATCGAGCTCTCTGCTCAGCAGGGAGCCTGCTTCCCCCTCTCTCTCTGCCTGCTCTGCCTACTTGTGATCTCTCTCTGTCAAATAAATAAATGAATAAAATCTTAAAAAAAAAGAAAACGTCCCCAAAAAATGTTAATAAATGATAAAGAGGAAAAGAGTAACTAACCATAGAGCAGAGAAGCCTGGCAGATACCACCTTGATTAAATGATCAAAGGCAACATCATCGTTAGTGGGAGTCATAGGAATCATGCGATGCCTGACAAAATGCACACGGAGAAGAACACAGAGACATTTGTATGTTATTCTTTTTTTAAATTTTTTTAAAGATTTTATTTATTTATTTGACAGAGAGAGAGAGATCTCTCTCAGACAGAGGTAGAAAGGCAGGCAGAGAGGTGGGTCGGGGATGCAGGCTCCATGCTGAGCAGAGAGCCAGATGCAGGGCTCAATCCCAGGACCCTGGGATCCTGACCTGAGCCAAAGGCAGAGGCTTTAACCCACTGAGCCTCCCAGGTGCCCCTGTATGTTATTCTTGCCCAGGGTGCATAACCTAAGTCTTCTCAGGAGGAAGCACCAGACAAACCCAAACTGGGGGTTACTATTAAAAAATAACAGGGAATAAATAAAAAGGTGTGAGGGTCAAGAACATCAAAGAGACTGAGGAACTGGCCCATGACTATGGAAACATGACAATTAACTGCGACGTGTTGTTCTCATCTGGATCCTTGGGCTGTTAACAACATTATTGGGCCGACGGTCCAAACTTGAATAGGTATGGTGATTAGGTGGTAGTAATGCATTCGTGTTTCTTTCTTTTTTTCCCTTAAAGATTTTATTTATTTGACAGAGAGAGAGAGACTCAGCAAGAGAGGGAACACAGCAGGGGCAGAGGGAGAGGGAGAAGCAGGTTTCCTGCCAAGCAGGGAGCCCGATGTGGGGCTCGATCCCAGGACCCTGAGATCAGGACTTGAGCCGAAGGCAGATGCTTAACGACTGAGGCACCCAGGCATCCCCTGCATTCATGTTTGTTTCCTGATCACGATGGTCCTACTTTGGTTGTGTAGAAGAGAGTATTTGTGGGAGTTTTACACTAAAGTATTAAGATATAATAGGGCATTATGTCGGCAGCTTATTATCAAATGGCCCAGTTAAAAAAAAGAAAAAGTTCTTTGTGCTGTATTTCCAACTTTCCTGTAACTCTGTGACTTTTTCTTTTTCTCTTTCTTTTTTAAAAATGTTTTATTTATTTATTTGAGAAAGAGAGAGGGCACAAGCTGGGGGAGAGATGGAGGGAGAAGCAGACGCCCCACTAAGCAGGGAACCCAATGCGGGGACCCCGATATCATGACCTGAGCCAAAGGTAAACGCCTAACCGACTGAGCCACCCAGGCACCCCACTCTGTAACTTTTTCAAAATAAAATAAATAAATAAATAAATAAGAAGAAATTCTAGTCTAGTAATTCTCAAGTGTGGTCCTCAGATCAGCAGCAACAAATTTCCACCAGCCAAATCAGGGGTACCTTGTTGGGAATATGACAGGTTTGTTGGAAATTAACAAATCTATGGATCTTTAGATCCATAGATTGATGTCTTGGGTCATTCAGATGCACTCTGTGCCCTGCATCTATGCCTTGGGTCATTCCTGCCGTGTAAAGTTTGAGAACCACTGTGCTAGTCCACTTGTTCCGGACTTAAGGAGTCTTGAGTGGAATTCCCACCACTGAACACAGAAACATTGGGTTTTTTGAATTCCAACCCCCATTTCTATTGGTGATCCATTATAAAATTGACAAAGTGGATGCTAGAAAAAGAAAGTAGAAGAATAGATTTTAAAACTGTTTGATAAAAGATATAAATGACATCGTAAAATACGTGGTCTTTTGTGACTGGCTTCCTTCACTTAGCATACCATTTCCAAGGTCCATCCATTGTAACCTGTGCCCATACCTCATTCCTTTTCATTCTCCATGGAATGGATATACCACATTTCACTTATCTGTTTATCTGCTGATGGACGGTTGGATGGTTTCTACTTTTGGGCTGTTATGAATTCTGTTGCTATGAATATCTGTGCACAAGCTTTTATGTGGACATGTTTTCATTCCTCTTGGGTGTGCATGTAGGAGCAGAATTGCCAGGTCACAGGGTTCCTGTAAGTGTCACCTTGCGAGGACCCACCCTACTGGTTTTCACGGTGGCTGTCCCGGTTTACGTTCCTACCAGCAGCATATGAGGGATTCAATTTCTCCACATTCCTGCCAACGCTTGCGATGAGTACGTGTAATCTTTGCAGCATAAGCAAATGCTGAGAAAGATTATTCTGAGAATCAAACCCATGAGGTCCTTCTCCAGACCTGGAATCAAAGATTATCAAAACAGCTTGTTTGTGGCATCAGGAAGTATTTAAGGAGCACCTACTAGAGGTGGGACCCTCCAAAGGAAGTAGGTAGGCTCTTTGAAGGTGTCTCTCCTGGTTGTGTTAAGCATATGGGGCACCTGTGACTCAGATGTCCCTGGCAAGCCGAGCAGTCTATCAGGATCTCTAGATCTGGTTCTACAAGCAGGGCAGCGTGACCGAAATTTCAGGTGCTTCCAACTGGCCACGGTGGACAGAGGCAAATCCTAACAGGCTTTGGCTCCTCGGGGACCCTGGTGGATGGGAGGCAGCAGAGTACATCCAAGACGCCTGTAATTGGACTGAAATTCCAGCTAGGAGCTCAGAGCTGCAGTTCAGCCCCTCACTGGTAACCCATTAACCCGGTCTGACCCACAGAATGATTTTGTTTCACCCCTATAGAGTTTCGAACATGACAATTTTAATCCCCGTACACACTTTGCCTCTTATAGTTCCCACTTCTCTCTGTTGTTTTGTACCTAACCTGGGCCACTGTTTCACAAGATCTGTGTGGCTCCTGGAGGTATCTGAATGTGAGGATGACGCCTTCATCATATGCTGAAAGTGCGGACGGTCATTAAGTGAAATGTCATTGCCGCCGTCGACAGGCAGATAGTCACCTATCCACACTGCATCGTCAACAAGAAGCAGTTATTAGGCAGTAATTGTGCAACATGCCATATAGAGAACAATAAATAGAGGTGACCTGTGCCTACTAGGACCTTACAGACTAAAATAAACCACACTGACACAGTCGGACATTCGTATGGCCAGCTGCAAGGGGACGTACAGACTGGGAAACTAAGCACCATGTGAGGTCAGCACTGAGCACAGCGACACAAACTCACAGCTGGGCTGGGCTCCCACTTGTGTCCTGAAAACAGATTTCTTTTCTCTTAAAAAAAAATTATTTTTAAGATCTTAATCATTTACCATTTGAGAGAGAGAAAGGGAGCCCGAGTGGGGTGAGGGGCAGAAGGAGAAGCAGGCTCCCTGCTGAGCAGGGAGTCCCACACAGCACTCGATCCCAGGACTCCGGGATCATGACCCGAGCAGGGCAGATGCCCAACCGACTGAGCCACCCAGACGTCCCTAAAACCAGATTTCTTTACAAACGGCACGTTTCCCAGATTATTCCAATTAGAACTTGAAAGTGTATGCTGATACTATCTCCCTAATATGATTTGCAAGACTTGTGACTTTCCAACTCTCCAGTAATGCAAACATATTTTTTTCCTCTGCCAGAAAGTTCTCTTATGGCATCGGTATTCATGGAAGTGATCAGCCGTGTGATTAGAAATGCAGTTGGAAGCAGAGCCCACACATCCCGAAAGAGCTATTAGTACCTTGACCAGTTTCTATTACATGCTGGTTCACCCATCTCAGGCTGCTGGGAACGTGAGTTGCCGGCAGTTCGCAGTGTGTCCTTCTCGAGAGGGTTGCCCTTGCCTGTAGGGAGGCTCCCGGCCCAGAGATCCTGGGATGTTATGCTTCCCCAGGGAGGGAGGTGGTCCGCAGCTGATGAGTGATTAATACACGTTATAAAAGTCCTGGACTCTTGCCCAAGCTGGGGGACAATGCTGCAGTACCATACACATTTCAGAGCCCCCCATGGGGTCAGGCAGAAGCCAGACTTCAGTGGACACTCGTCTTTTTTTTAGATTTTATTTATTTTATTTGTCAGAGAGAGAGAGAGAGATTGAGCTCAAGCCGGGGAGTAGCAGGCAGAGGGAGAAGCAGGCTCCCCTCTGAGCAAGGAGCCCGATGGGGGACTTGATCCCAGGATCCGGGATCATGACTTGAGCTGAAGGTGGACGCTTAACCGACTGAGCCACCCAGGTGCTCCTGGACACTTGTCTTTGCCTGGCTTCTTCCCCTGCACTGCCTGCTTCCCTTTTTCGCTTACAGATGGTGCTTGAGAGCACTGTCTCAAAAAAAAAAAATCACTTGCATCAGAAACCCCATCTCCACAAACAAAGAAAAAGGAGAGGAACATAAAAACAGACTTTGTATGGGTAAAGAACCAACTGGTGGTTGCCAGAGGGAAGGTGGGTGGGGAAATGGGTGAAATAAAGGGGATGAAGAGTGCACTTATTGCCATGAGCACTGAGTAATGGATAGAAACGTTGAGTCACAGGGTGCCTGGGTGGCTCAGTGGTTAAAGCCTCTGCCTTCGGCTCAGGTCATGATGTCAGGGTCCTGGGATCAAGGCCCACATCGGGCTCTCTGCTCAGCAGGAAGCCTGCTTCCCCTCCCCCCGCCCCGCTTGCCTGTCTGCCTACTTGTGATCTCTCCTCTCTGTCAAACAAATAAATAAAATCTTTTAAAAAAATTTTGAATCACTATATGGTACACCTAAGCTGGTATCATCCTGTACATTAATTATTTGGGATTAAACATTTAAAAAAATGATAAATAAATAATAATAAAAAGAAACTGCAGGGCAACTGGGTGGCTCAGCTGGTTGGGCAGCTGCCTGCGGCTCAGGTCATGATCCTGGAGTCCCAGGATGGAGTCCCGCATCGGGCTCCCTGCTAAGTGGGGAGCCTGCTTCTCCCTCCCGTGCTCTCTCTCAAATAAAGAAATAAAATCTTAAAAAAAAAAAAAAAGAAAAAGAAAGAAAGAAAGGTTCTGCTTCTAGGAAACCTGATAGAAGACAACTGACCTAGCCTACAAAGTTATCCTTATGGGGTCAGATGTTTATAGTCTTTAAAGCATGATACATGTGCCATTAGGCATGTAATGGTTAAGAAGTAACAACTCTGAGCTCTGGTGGCCAAGGGGATCCTCTGATAGTGTCCTTAGGGCCGGTTTATGGCATCTGTACTTCCTGCCCTATGGAAGAGCCATTTCAACTCATACCACAATCATAAAATTACTTTTCCATCAAACCGAAGTGCTTATAACCCCTTCCTTTACTGAAATGTAATCAGAACCGAGAGACAGAGAGAGAGAGAGAGATTGTGTGTGTGTGTGTGAGAGAGAGAGAGAGAGAGATGAGGCTAAGCTTTTAAATCACGAAAAGTCGTGAGTCTAGATATGCCTTATTGAGGTAGACCATTAAGATGGTGGCGGACTCTGAATCTTACAGCAAACTACATTCAAATAAAAAAGCAATTCTGGTGAAGGAAATGTGTTAGTCGATCACCCTGGCTCCCACAACACACAGTATACTTATCTTAACAACTTTGTGCAACATTATGTCCCCAGAACCCAATACATCTGAAGTATATGTGTGCATTCCTTACCCAGGCTACGTGACAAAGGACCCTAAATTTGGTGGCTGAAAACAACAAGACTTTATTCTCTCACATCCCTGGAGGCCAGAAGTCAGAGATCAAGGTGTTGGCAGGGCTGCACCCCTTCTATGTCTGGAAGGGAAGATCCATGCTTTGCCTCTTCCGGCTCCCAGTGGATGTTGGCCATCCTTGACTTGGCGGCAGGCTCTCCCCCTGCTTCGTCTTCACTTGGCTTCTGGGTGTATGTCTCCTCATCTGTCTGTCCGAAACCCCCCCTCCCCCAGCCTGTCTTAGGAGGACATTTGCTCTGGAACTTAGGGCCCACCATGACAATCAGGATCGTCCCATTACAAAATCCTTAATCATAACAGCAAAGACCCTCTTTCCAGTGAGGTCACATTCAGGTTCACAGCTGGCTGTCTTCTGGGATGCTATTTTGGGGTCAGCTACAGCATGGATGTGTGTGTGTGTACAACCGCGCCAAGATAAAGAGGGAGGTGCTGAAGAATCCAGCCCACTAGCCTCGACATTGAACACCCACGGTCTTGACTTTTTAGAAGCAACCCAGAAGATTCTTGACATAGTTCATGTTTGTAATTTTGCGAAGCACAGACTGCCTCACGTGTGTGATAAGGTTAGTGCACTAAGAGGAAATATACACTTGGTCATGCAATAAACACCCAGCAGCCTCATGTTTAGTGCAACATTGTTGTTCTCTAACCATGTAGATGATTTTCATTGTACTTACTGGATTTTATAGGGCAGCATGCTACGAGATGGTGGGATTTGGAGTTTAAGGATTTAGAAAGGTCTTTGGTCTCTGAAGAATGCTGATGATCTACGGGACATTTTCAGATGGATAGTGACACAAAGCACATATGAGGGACTGAGATGGTTGGTGATGGCAGGGGACAGGCCAGTAATTCCCAGCAAATGCCCCTCCTTCAAATAATTGATATCTATTTATAAGTTAAATATTTGTAAGATAGATTGCAGCTGAAGCAGAAAACTACTAAAGAAGTCTTTGAAACAGTTTATGTTGATTTTTAAAATATAGATTTTTTAAAAAAGATTTTATTTATTTGAGAGAGAGAGAGAGAGAGCAAGAGAGAATACGGAGAGGGAGGGACAGAGGGAAAGGGAGATGCAGGCTCCTGGCTGAGCAGAGAGCCTGCTACAGGACTCGATCCCAGAACCCTGGGATCATGACCTGACCTGAAGGCAGATGCTTAACCGACTGTGCCATCCACGCGCCCCTAAAATACAGATGTTCTGACATCTTTGAAACATCATGATTTAAAAAATCATCACATAGTGCTTGGATTATTTTTCCTTGCATATTCCTAGAGGCCCTTAAGGAAAACAAACAAAAATGTTTAAAAAATTAATTACTGAGCATAAGATGATTTATAGCCATGATGAAGGAAATAGTGAATTGTAAAATAAATTGCTTCACTAAATTACTTTTTTTCTTATGTTTACTTAGGTTGCAAATTACACTTTGCAACTTCTTTGAAGTCCATCATGATAAAAAAAATACATATAATTATGTCCATGCAGTAACCTGGGTGCAAAGAAATTCAGATTGAAGAATTAATTTGTTTTACTTATAACAATGGGTTGGGCTGGAGAATTATGTTTCCTGGGATATTAGAAAAATAGCCATGTTGCTTTTTGTCTTTATTATAGCATTTTTCATCCTCGATCTGAGTAACTGGTTGTGTAAGAGCAATATTCTTTTCCACAAAACTATAAACTCCTTTAAGGCAAGGAGCTTAAGACTCCCCACACCCCTTTTCTAGAAATGTCCACATGCACTGTGTATTGCATATAATAGGTACCCATAAATGATGGCTGATATGCAGCCCACATCTTACGGAAGTAGGAGGCAAGTAACAGCCCTCAGTGATGTCTGGCACTTTGGGAAAGTATTCATCATTATCTGTTAAGGACCTGTTTATTTTTTTCCTGTTTTTTCTATTTTTGTCTTTTATTTTCCTTCGACCTATCTCTTCCCTCCTAACTATTTGCCATAGACTGAATATTTGTATCCCCTCCCCCTCCAAAACCATATGTTGAAATCTAATTCCCACTGTGGTGGTATGTGAAGGTGGGGCATTTGGGCAGTAATTAGGTCAGGAGGGTGGAGCCCCCGTGAATGGGATTAGTGCCCTAATAAAAAAGATCCCAGAGTGCTCCTTCACCCCTCCTGCCATGTGAGGACACAGTGAGCAGATGGCCATCTGTGAACCAGGAAGAGGGCCACCCCAGATGCTGACTCTGCTGGTGCTTTGATCTTGGACTTCTAGTCTCCAGTACTATGATAAATAGACATTGGTTGTTTATAGTCACCCAGTGTTTGGTATTTTACTATAGCAGCCCAAATGGACAAAAAACAGCACACCTTTGGCCACTGGGATGGTTCAGAAATCGCTTAACTAATAGACGTTTCCTAGGCTCGTAGGAGGCATTGCCTGGAACTTGGGGAAGTTCTGGGGCAGACTTCCCATTTCATGAATCCATCGAGAACCTGATCACACCTCCCCAGTAGCACTAAGGGAGACAGTGCAGAGGAGGTGAGTTTCAGAGCTTCCCAGGAAGTTAAGCTCCTTGCTGTTATTCCATTTTATATGTACTTTTCATGGCACTGAGGAAACAAAGAGGGACCTAGAGATCCATACGGAAGAAAAAATACGACTTTTGACAGATGAAAGAGGAGTTACAGAAGACTAGAAAAGGCAGAAGGAAAAAGTAAGAGGAAAATCAGATTGATGGTAGATTAACTTGTTAGCTCGGGTTCTTTAAGCCAGAATTGCAGTTTTTGTTCAAATTCTTCTAGAACTGATTAATAAAACGTGGAGTTTCCTCTAAATTTAATAACTTCTGGGTTCACGTTTATTTTATGAATGAACACTGAATTATAGCTCCTTTTATTCACACATGAATATGAAATAATGCATTTGTATTATTTCATGTGATTATGCAGATCCTTTTCACCCTGAACCCAAAGCCCCAAGAATCCTATCTCTGGGTTTGTGGTCATAGTCAGCAAGATAGACCTCCCTGGCCAGGTTAGATAGGATGCAAAATCTCATTAGATTTTGTTAACCTAGCTTGGACTCTGAAGTCTCTGTTCATCCTCTAGTATCATCCCCTCCCCTTGAATGTGACCTAGAGTGACTAGCTTAGTAGATTTCCCTTTGAACAAATAGATGAGGGTAAAAATGATGGGATGGCACTTCTTTGATGAGGCTACAAAAGACCGACTTTTGTCCTGCTGGTACTGCTGTCTTGGCTGACACACTTTGATGACACAAACTGTTTTTGTTGGAGGCGCCCATGGGCCAAGGGACTGAGGGCCACTTCTGGCCAATAGCCAGCAAGGAATGGAGGCCCTGAGTCCAATGGCCTCGAGGAACGGAATCCCGCCAATAACCAGAGGAGTGAGCTTGCAAGTAGATCCTTTCCGCATTGAAAAGTCTTGGAATGAGGGCAGCCCAGCTGACAGCTTGGGGAGGTATCTAAGGCAGAGGGCTCTCTTAAGTTGGGCCAGATTCCTGCCCCTCAGAAACTGTGTGATATGTTGTTATTTTAAGCTACTAAGTTTGGGGATAGATAACTAATATAGACCCTAAAGCCATACTCCAGGTCTTGGATGCTTGGCCATCACACTTTACAGCATACTCAGAAAGGCTACTGTCATGGATATTTACTGAACCTGGCTGGCCCGCATCTGACCCTCTTTCCAAGTACTGGGATAGCCTCAACGATGGGCATCAGTGGCCTTTTCCCACTAGGGCAGTGTGTTCTAACCTTTTTCATGTCATGCCATGCATAGAAAATGGATATGATGTGTAAAGTACTCTGTGAATGCAGGAGGCTGCTCGCTGCCAGAAAAGACCAGCTCTGCAGGCTCTAGGCACTCCAGGCCTACCCTGAGCTGAGGGTATCACTCTCAGAATCTCTATAATCCACCCATAGGAGAAGCTGGGAATCGCTGCTCACAATAGCTCCTGGCACCGTCACGCAACCGAGGCTTCACCAACTTTGAAAATAGAGCGAGTGATGAAGAGATTGGGGGTCACAAGGACGAGAAGCTAGGTGGTAGATGGTGGCTGCTCAGACCAGCGGTGGGGCCCTGGCCAGTACATTTATGCTGCTTGACCCCCTTTGGCCTTTGTTTTTAGGTCTGGTTGTCAATTCTGAGAACTACCCAGTATCTTTCCAGTAAGTTTCTTCTGCTTAAGAGAGCCAGGTTTGGCTTCTATTGATTCTTACTGAGAACCTCAGCAGACAGATATCTATCAATATTATAGCAAAGATATATATCAGTATTATAGCGATACATGGGAAAAACTGGAAACAGGTACAAAAAGATTGTGTACAAGTCCAAGGCTAATGGATTTTTACCACAAATGTCTCTATGTACAAGTCTAATATTTTCATAAAAATTAAAAAAATATTTTCATAATATTTCAAAAAAATTTACTTTTAATGATATATTATGATTGCCCATTATAGAAACATTTTTGTGGGTTTTTTCCCCCTTCACATCTTTTTGGTAACAATTTTGGCAGTGTATAATTACTGTAGAGACTTTTCCCATGTAGTGCATCATAATCTCTCTTCTGTGTTTTCAAAACCATATTTTTATTTTATTATTTATTTATTTATTTATTTTTAAAAAGATTTTATTTATTTATTTTGACAGAGAGAGATCACAAGTAGACAGAGAGAGAGGCAGTCAGAGAGAGAGAGAGAGGGAAGCAGGATCCCTGCTGAGCAGAGAGCCCGATGCGGGACTTGATCCCAGGACCCTGAGATCATGACCTGAGCCGAAGGCAGCGGCTTAACCCACTGAGCCACCCAGGCGCCCCTCAAAACCATATTTTTAAGGGGCCGTATAATACTTATTTCAGACTGGGCCTGTGTAAGAGGCCCAGAGAGAAGAGGTCTGAAATTGGGCCCAATATCCAATGACTAAATCAAGAGAAAGGAGCACTTTTTTCTAATTGGTCAGCCTCCTTCTTTTGGCAGTTCCACTGCCCAGAGGGATGCATTTAAAAAAAAATTCAAGCAAATGTGCTAGATATGCTCCTGTATTTCTAATTCTTTTGAGTGGGTTATATGACAATTTCTTCAACCAGGCTCTTCCTGCTGGACATTTTGTTGCTTGCATATTTCATCTAGTTCTTGTTAGCCTGAGATTCTGCCACATTTTAGATTTATTACTTGGCCTTGATTTTCCGGTGGGAGTAAGTCAAAAGGCACCAAATACCTTTATGTCTCTTTATAAGTATCACCAAGTACGTGGCTTTCTAAAATGACATTATCTATGTTTCTTGCCAAATTTAGTATGAAAGAGTGGCCATTTCACAGCATCCTCCCCCCAAAGTGAAGGCATTAATTTCTTGAGGTGGCTTATTTGGAGAACAACCAGATACTCCTTTAAAAAGTGGGTTAAGCCGCTGCCTTCGGCTCGGGTCATGATCTCAGGGTCCTGGGATCAAGTCCCATGTCGGGCCCTCTGCTCAGCGGGGAGCCTGCTTCCTCCTCTCTCTCTCTCTCTGCCTGCCTCTCTGCCTATTTGGGATCTCTCTGTCAAATTAAAAAAAAAAAAAAAAAAAAAAAGCTTCTAATGGGGGCGCCTGGGTGGCTCTGTGGGTTAAAGCCTCTGCCTTTGGCTCAGGTTATGATCTCAGGGTCCTGGGATCGAGCCCAGCATCTGGCTCTCTGCTCCGTGGGGAGCCTGCCCCCCCAACCCTGGCCGCCTACTTGTGATCTCTGTCTGTCAAATAAATAACGAAAAAAAATCTTAAAAAAAAAAAAAAGCTTCTAACAAAATGTCAGATACTTTCATTCTTTCAACTGCTCCTAGAATATGTAAGGTTTTAAACGGTTTCCAAGCATGTTGACACAGAAAAGTACATCTTCATAAATAAAAACTTGTTGACTGTTTCAAGAAAGTTTGATGAGGCTTGGAGCCCATTAATTCAACCTTGATTAGCTGATATTTAAAAGGAGTTTGGCTTACACTTAACTCATTGTTACTGTAATAAAAAAGAAAGTTTTAGAACAATTTAAATACAATGACATCATGTAATTTAAAGAGCAGTGGCTTGGAAAAAAAGTCACCAAACAATAGGTTAGCATTATCGGGTATTTTTATTAAAGAACAACAGGGCATCGAGTTGTCTGGGTAATTGAGGGAGAAATTAGACTGAATGACTTTATTAGTTCTGGCCACACATTAGGGGCCTTCAATTAAATCATCATTTACCTAGCCTCTTCAAGACAAAATAAATAATTCTCTATTCAACAAACCATTCATTCCTTGCTTATTTGGCCAATTACCATCACAGTATCTTTGGAAGCAAACAAAATAGCAGAATTTATAGCATGTAGTTTACACGCGTTAAGATCGATTTTGCCAGCTAAGGAAAGGATGACCCAAACAAAGGGAAGTGGTGAAAGCAAAATAGTAATGCTAGGATAGGTCAGAGAGCAACACTTGGCAAATTGTGCCAAATTAGTCGACCAAGCGAAGCACTCTATTGGGAATTGCAAAGTAGGAAGTCCTATTTTTGACTCTGCTGACCTCGGTGAATATTTCCTTGTTTTAAAAATGTGCATAGTTCTTTGCTACCTAACAAAGAGGTCTGTTATGAAATTAATGAGTCTATAAAATGTTTTGACGTCTCTGGAAGCCCTTTCTTAAATGCACACCACAATCTTGTATTCATACAGTTTATGTTCCTGCTCTTTGAAGATATGCCAGTCTTTATTAGTATTCCTGTGGCACTTTCTACCACACCAAGTTCACTTTAAATCCTCATAAAATTAATTAATAGAATGACCACTATTTTAAGTGGGAGACTTTGCCTTCAGAAATGGTTTCCTGTCCCCATATGATAAATGTCAGGGTATTAAGTTCGGTGCGAAATAAAGAGAGGGAGGCGGCGAAAGGGAACCTACTCCGGGGCAAGCGCGGCCAAGCGGCGCCCGGGCAGCCCGTGGGCGCTCTCGGGACCGCTCACCTCCGGGTCTGCGTCGGGCCCCCGGAGCCGAGCTGCTCCGTTCGTCCCGGGCGCCCGCGGGCCGGGCTCGCGGCGGCCCCAGCCGGGCTCGATTACTTTCGCCTGGGCGAGAAGCAGCACCGCCGCTCCAGCGGGAACCCTACGGTGGCGGGGAAGGAGGAGGTGGGGCGACGACAACAAAAAGAAGTAAAGTAGGAGGAGATTCTCCCGGGAGGGCCCGGGCGGGCGAGGGTGGGGGGTGGCCGGAGGCGGGGGTTGGGGGGGCAGCGGCGGGCTCGCGGGAGGAGGCGGGGACAGGTGGAGGGACCCCGCGCCGGGAGCCTCACGCCCCGCCCCGGAGGAGCGCTCCGCCGCTCCGGCCGCGCGCCTCGCCCCCCTCCCCGCCGCCGCTGCCCGCGCGCCGGGACCCCCGCGGACCCGCCCCCCGCCGCCCGCGCTGCCCCCGCCCCTCGCGCCTCCGTCCCCGCCCCCTCGCCCAGCGCCGCCCGCGCGCAGCGTCTCGCGCCGGCCCGGCCCGCCCGCCGGGAAACAGCCGCGAGAGCAGCGGCCGCCGCGGCCGCCACCGCGCCTTCTGCGCCCGCGCTCCCGCCTCGCCCCCGCCCTCGGCGCCTCGTCCCGGGCCCGCGCCCGCACCCCGGCCAACGTTCTCTCGGGGCCTCTCCCGGCCCGCCGCCCGCTTCCCCCTGTCTCCGAGCCCCCCAACCGTCGCGCTCTCCCTCGGCGCGCGGCCCGCCGCCTGCTTCCGGGGCGGGCGGACTGGGCGCCTGGTGCCGGCGGCCGCAGCGACAGCGCCCCCGGGAAGCAGAGGAGGAAGGAGAGAAGAGGTGGAGGTGGCCGCAGGCTGAGTCGCGGCCGGGATGTCCGGGCAGCAGCCGCCGCCGCCGCCGCCGCCGCAACAACAACAGCAGCAGCAGCAGCAGCTGCCGCCGCCACCGCCGGCGGCCGTGGCCCCCGTCTCCGGAATCGTCCTGCCGGCGCCCCCGGCCGTCAGCGCCGGCTCCTCTCCGGCCGGCTCGCCCGGCGGCGGCGCGGGCGGCGGCGGCGGCTTGGGGGCCGCGGCGGCCGCCCTGCTCCTCCACCCGCCGCCGCCGCCGCCGCCACCCCGCCACCGCGGCCCCGCCGCCGCCGCCCCCGCCACCCCCGCCGCCCGCCTCGGCGGCCGCCCCCGCCACCGCACCCCCAGCGCCCCCGGGCCTCGCCGCGGGCCCCGGCCCGGCCGGGGGCGGCCCGGCCGCAACCCTGGCGGCGGGCAGCAGCGCCGCGGCCCCCTTCCCGCACGGGGACTCGGCCCTGAACGAGCAGGAGAAGGAGCTGCAGCGGCGGCTGAAGCGCCTCTACCCGGCCGTGGACGAGCAGGAGACGCCGCTGCCGCGGTCCTGGAGCCCGAAGGACAAGTTCAGCTACATCGGCCTCTCTCAGAACAACCTGCGGGTGCACTACAAAGGTACTGGGCGTGTGTCGTGCGGTGGGAGTGGGGCCACTGACCCGACGTGTCCCGCCGCCGCCGACTCTCGACCCGCCCCCGACCCCCTCCCGCCCGGGGCCGGGTGCCCTCCGAGGTGACTCGCCGCCCGTTCCGCTGCTGCGAGGGTGGGACCGGGGTCGCGGGGACAGGGGCCAGGTTCTTGGGGAAGGCAGGTGAGTAGAATGCCCCTAGGTGTAATGGAGCTGGTAATCCCTAGGCCAGGAGGAGGACACCTTGAGGGAATCCAGGATGACAGGACATAACTCGCTTTCTGATTTCCCCTGAAGATAAATCTTAGGGCTCGGATAGAGGAATCTATGGATCCGGAGTTGGGTTACATTGTTCTCCAGGTGGCTGTGGGTCAGGCGTTCTCTTCTTACGTAGGGGGAACAGAGGCACGATTCTGAGGTATGATTTCTAATTAAGGGAGAGCAGGGATATATAGGGGGAGGGGTAATCAGTGGAGGATTTTGTCCAAAATCAGGCCAGAGATTGTCTGGGGGGACAAAAGGACAAGGGCCCCAAGTTTGGCATCAGTGTTTCTTACTCAGAGCAACTGGGAGGAAAAGAGGTGAACCTCAGAAGTAGGTGTTTTTTTTAGGGGAGCAGACACCTACCACTGCTATTGGAAATGCCCTGTATTTACGTGCTGGTGTTGTATGAAGTCTGATTGGAAAGGGGTATCTTAAAATGTTACGGAGCATTTTAAAGAAAATTGGCTTATGTTTTACACCTGCAGTTAAAAACAAAAACAAAAAGCAGCCTTAGGCTTGTGTTTGTTCCCCCTCCTCCCTCATCTACCTCTCCTCTGTTAAAACAAAGCTTTAAACAGATGAGTTTTATATACAATTATAAATTGCTTTGAGAATTTTTGAAATGTAGCCCAAAATAATAGCATGTGTCAAGTTTACTTGTCTGGGAGAAAACAAAATCAGTCTGCTGTATCAGTCTGTCTGGAACCAAATCCAGTTTTTAGGCCCCGAACCTAAAGCAGGAGCTTTTATATTCAAAGCAGCCTCCTTTTGATTGGCTACAAAGGAAGGGTCTTAATCAGATCCTAGTGACAGGGATGTTGAGGATGTAAACAGTTCTTGTGGTTAAATTCTTAAAGCATGCAAGACTAAAATATGAGAAGAACCTTGATAAATAAGTGCTATTTAATTATAAAGGCGAATGGCGACAATCTACCAAATGATTTGGCTGGAAAGAATCAC
Organism: Neogale vison; assembly: GCF_020171115.1. Lineage (NCBI taxonomy): Eukaryota > Metazoa > Chordata > Mammalia > Carnivora > Mustelidae > Neogale > Neogale vison. Next base: position 136,600,756 of record NC_058091.1, on the reverse strand, counting down.
GCACAAAAATAGGCCTTGTGGAATATTCCTTCTTTTTAGCCATAGATCCAGAGGAGTACTTTCAGTTTTAAATATTTTGTTTCTTAATCTAAATGGTCTAAAATGACCTTTGTTTTCTCTTAAGTTAGGACATTTTGTTAAGACTCTGTGGAGGCTGTTATTTGATTTTGTGTTCCAATTTGTGTGAACAGTGCTGTGCTATGAAGTGTTTACTTCTTATCTGGCTACCGGAAGGCTTTTTGTTAGACTTGACGAAACTTTATCTTAAATTTATGGTCGATGGTTAATAATAAGCTTATAAAACCAGAGGCAAAAGGTATGGAAATTTTTTGAACAAAGAATTCTAGCTTTGCGGAGTCCTGCAGTCATCTGTGATTTTAGGCGTGTTACAGGACGGGGCCTCAGTTTCTTCCTCTGAGACATGAGAGAGTTGAGCTGGATGGTAAGGAAATTTCCAGCTCTGAATTTTCGTGAGATCTCGGTTTTGTGATGAGGTTTTTTTTTTTTTTTTTCTTTTTTCCTTAGCACTGTAACATGCTTTGATTAGTTTTATTAACTCCTTTTACATAAAATTATGATTTGGATCAGAGAAAAGTTCATGCTTATGAGGAATTGGTTGGAGTTTGGAGTATTTATGACACTGCTGCCTCCCATTATTTTTCCTGTTGGCCTCTTTATTACTTTTTGTTGTGTAATACTAAGATTCACTTTCTGGAAACTTCACTGCTTTATAAACATGAAGCATTACTTCTGGAAGAACAGATTTTGTTATCTTTTTTCTTTCCCTTTCTTCATCTATCCTTTTGTCTCTCCCTTCCCCCTTGTCACAAACACTTTCTCCCCCCCCCACTGTCTCTTCCTCTTGTCTTGTTATTTTAATGTGTGTGGGTTTTTTTTTTTTTTTTTTTCCTGTTGTCGTTCTGTGTGCCTTCTGAGTGGACCACACCAAAGTACTGGGCAACTCTGTCCCAGTAATAGGGGAAGGGAGCAAAGGGGAAGTGTCACAGGTAGTGGAGAATAAAACTTTGAAGTCATAAAATAAAAGTGAATTTTAACATTTCATAGTGCCACTTTGATTTTTACCTCAGCATTTTCAGACATTTTTAACATTAAAACTACTGTTCATAAGATGTTTTTGCATGTTACAGAGTTTGAAAAGATTGATAATTATTTCCCATAATGGTAAGGATTGTTCTTACCTTTGAAATAGAAGTATCTTGGTTTCTTTTGCTCTGAACATGCTCGGTTTTTAAAGATGTTATTCTTCTAAGTTGGAATTGCTGTTTTGGGAAGCCATATGGTTCCTTAAATGATTCGAAGGGATTAATGTTAAACAATGCCAGACATGCAGTCAGAGTTGATTGGATTGCAGAGGAAGAGCAGGGTGTGTATACTATATGTTAAAAATTTTAAGACGACCTTTTGCTTAGCAGTCACACACCAACTGTTGAACTCAGGCATAGCCCCCTTTTTTTTTTGAAAATTGTCAGCTTCGAATAAGTACAAATGCGACAAGTTTAGACTTAGTTATAATGAGGACTTTATTCCATCTTAAAGCATTTTAATGCATATGACCATAGATTCAATTAGTCCTAAATGTTTCAGTTACAGATTGCATTTTTCTATTTGTGAAGTTATCACATTTGGATACTTTACAAAGCTTTTTAATACACACAAACGTGTTAGCGGATTTGGACAAGATGGTGGAATTCTCATTTGAGATGTGAGAAAGTGGGAGCACCTGAGGGTTAGATTTTTTCCAGTCGCAAGTAAGCCAGGGTTGGAAACTAATTTTCACCAACTTTAAATTTAGTGCTCTTTCCTACCATAGAGTATTGCCTATTTCATTTTGTATTGAGTTTTAATTTTTGGTAATAGATAAGTCCAGGTGCCTTGATTCTACTGATTTAGGGCAGCTTACAGGAAACAAACAGAGAAGTGAAAGTTGGAAATGATAGGTAGCCATGAACTAGTGAATTGAACTTTTAATTGAAGCATTATTAATGGCATCTAACCAGATAGCTGACATTTCTTGTGCTCCCCACTCCCATCCCTTCCAGTATCACCAGTCGTCAGGCCTTTGATACTTCTTGAATCACTTACTGAATTTTTTGCACTTTATCTTAAGATTTAACAAATATCTTGACGATATTTGCTTGCCTACCAACACAAACGTTTTTTTAGGAATTATGGGGAACGATATAAAAAGGTTCCTTAAAATCAAGGAATTGAAAAACCAAACCGAACTTTTCCCTGCGATCTCTGCCAGTATTATGGGAAATTTATCTCCAAAAATGGTAGTTGGTAGTTGCAAGAATTACGTAAATCTAATAATCACATTTATGGAAAAGTAGTGGTGATGATAATTCATGGAGCTGTTGCTGTAGGGCACGTAGTCTGCTGGACAGTTTGTGTACATGCCTTGCTCTCCATGTATTTATTCGACAAGCTTTTAGTGAATGTTTACTTTGTGCCAGGTTCTGGCCATGCAAAGGTGATAAGATACTATCTTTGAATTCAGAGAGTTGAAAGCAGGTAAAACATACAGGCGTAGTGAGGAAGAGTCTGAGCAGTCCTGTGGAAGACAGGAGGAGCATCGACCCCTGGCTGATGCTGGAAGTGATGAAGTTGGTGAGTCAGGGCCAGCTTTTGGGAGAGCTGAGGCCAGCGTTGGGCCCGCAAGATGAGGAGGATGTAGGAGAGGAGGGAGGGGCTAGGCATTACATGTGAAAATGCATAACTAAAAGCTTAAGAGGTGAGAACTACTGTATATGTTTGGATCTATAAGCAGTTTGGGAGTGTTGGAATTTAAGAGTGTGTGACAAGTAGCAGCTGGGAAAGATTGAGAGAGGCCTTCGGAATAGTTTATCGAGCTTAGATCTTATTCTGTAGGACAGGAGGAATCATCAAAGGATTTTAAATAGGAAGTGACTGGTTCATATTTTCATTTTTGTCATATTATACAACTAACTGGAAGATGGATTTAAGGAGTACAAGGCTGAAACTAGCAAACTCATTGAGAAGTCTCTGTGGGAAATAAGGACCTGAACCCGCGCAGTGGTGGGGTGGAGCAGAGCAGACGTATTTGTGATGTTTTCAAGTGACACTGATAGAAGTTGATGGAACGGTGGAGAGAGAAATCAAGGATGACATTTGCGTTTCTAGCTCTGTGAGTTTCTTGCAGTGAACCGGGAATCAAATAATAATTGCAAGGAAGTATTACAGTGTATTTGGAGATGTGTAGGAATGGGAATCTCAGCCATATGACCTGACTTCACGGAAACCAGAAGAACCCAGAGAAGCCTTCCAGAAGGAACAGGAACGGATCTCTTGGAGTTAGGTGGCCCCAAGTATTGCAGCGGCTGGAGTTCATGACTTTCACTTTATTCTAGTGCTGAAGTGACTCCGCTGTAGTTTCTGGTTGTTTAATTCTCTTTTCCCTCCTGACTGGTTTATCCTTTTCCTTCCTATTCCAGATTCCTGAGGGACTGAACAGATGGGATAAGCTAATTGCCATCATTCTTAGTTGGGCAGAGCTTTTCATTACATGCTGTGGTGTTGGACTGGTGGCCTTGGTGGCGGCTGTTAACCTGTGTTGATCAGCTTTAGGGTTGTTACGGGTAGTTATGAAATACAGAGTGCCCTTCTGGCACAAGGAGAGTCTGGGCTCTGCTTCTTCCGGTAGGGGTAACCTGTGAGGCCGTTTGTTGTAGGAAGGGTGGGCACATACCATAATTGCCCTGCGTGTGGGGAGGGGTCTAGGTCATGACTGATTTGGGAGTTACCTCTAGGTGGTGGCTGAAACTCAGGGAGAGGGTATGAGAGAGAGAGAGTAGGTAAAGTGAGAAGAGCCGTGGGCCACAGATGGAGCCCTGAGCTGAGTGAGGCCAGCATTAAAACTGGGGAGAGTCCAAGAAGCACTCGTTAAGAGGTACCTGGACAGCGGAAGAGTGTGGTGTCACAGAAGCTGAGCAGAGTATCAGAAATGAGGAAGTGACATTTCGTGTCAAATGCAACAGATCGGTTTAGTGAGCCGAGCAGAGAAATTTTTCCACTGGATTTGGAAATTAGAGCATTGTGACCTTAGAAGAGCAGTCTGAATTTAGTGATGGGGCAAAGATCAGAGTCAGTAGTGGAGATCGAGCAGAGGGGATAGCGAATACAGATTAGTCTTGAGAAATAGAGGCGGAGGGAGACCTCACGAGGATGAAGGTTAAGGCCGGATTGTTGTTGTTGTTGGTTTAAATGGGTGATAGTGGAATTAGGTTGTGCCTGGTGATTACTTTCTAGTGTCAGCAAAGACGATGAAGATCCACAGAATCAAAATTATCCATAAAAACCCCTTTGGAAAGTACTGTGTTAGAAGCTGTTGTATCATTTCTAAGTAAGTCTCGTTTTAGCTCAGCGGTGTGGGTGAAACTGAAGTGACATTAAGTTGGATGAGTGTCGTGTTCGTCTGATGCACAGAGTCCCAGTGAATGTGTCCAGAATTTAACATAGCTTCTGGCAAATAAAATTAATAGTAGTAGTACTTGCTTTCGTTACCTTAACGTTCCAAAAAAAACAAAGGTTAATTATGCTCACTACGAAGCCCAGTGCATTATTGACTGTGGTTTATAGCACCAAGGCATGTAGGATTTTGTGGAAAGTGGCTATTTTGGGGACACTGCCGGTACAGATTGAGAGATGGAGGGGGAAGAAAGTGAAGAAGGGAAGGGTGAAGAAAAGCTTAGGAGGCCGACAGTGCTGGCTTGGAGGGCGGAGAGCCGTTCTGGAGCACAGGGCAGTCCTGAAGAAGAGCGGAGGACACATGACTCCTCTGGAGCTAGGGGAAGAGGTGAAGATGCGTGTGGACACTGACCGCTTTGTAATAGGAGAGTGAGGAGTGGACCAGGGCCGTAGACAGCAGCGGAGTCCCGTTATGTGATAAAGTCGGTGTGGCCGTGTGCTCACTTATCCGAGTTCGGGACTAAAGCTTCGCGTGAGTGATGAGAACGTGTAGCCATCCCCCATGGAGGGGAATGGGGCAGTAGCCAACGAGAGGTTTCTCAGTGTGCTGTTGACAGCACTGGGAGAGCCCAGCCGAGAACAGTGGTTCACAGTGGTGGCTGTTGCAAGACTTGGATTTTGTTTGGGAGAGGGCAGCCGCCCAGGCCAAGAGTCGGGAAGGCGGAGTCTACTATTGCTCTAAGGCTGTGGTTTTGCTGCCTGCCTGTGGTGGGAGCCTAGGCATGTGAGAGAAGTATCAAGGATGTTTCAGAGCTCTTAAGTGATCACCATGTACCCTCTACTGGAAGAGGAAAACGGGAAGAGGGGAAAAAGGGTTCAGGGAATGGGAGTTCTCTTGATGTTCAAGAGGAAGTGTGGAAGCGAAGTGTTTAGAAAGGGGAGAGGATAGGAAGTGGTGTCCTAGAGGAAGATACAGGCACTTCAGCTCCAATGCCAAAAATGTGTTCCTGGGAAAATGAACTCCTACATGTTCCACAGAATTGGGCGCCAAAAGTAATGGGTCTTACGGGAAAAATGAGGTTCAGTTTGCGCTGGCATTTGTGGCCAGCATCCCAGGCTGCTGATCCTTTAGAGCCTTAAGTCCTGGCCTTGGGCTTCCTTCTTAGAGATGTAAGTGCTTGACAGCTGTTTAATCAGAAATAAATATCTGATTCAGGGTTTACACCCCCCCCCCCCCCCCCCCCCCCCCGCTTCAGACAAAGAGGAAAGGAAGACAGACTTCAGCTGTTAGAATGGCTAAAGCCCGATGAAAACCTGACAAGGCCCGTTGCTGGCGCGCGGCCGGTGGGAGCTCGAGGTGATGCGGCTGCTCTGGAAGGTGGTTCGGCAGTTTTTGACAAAAGCTAAACATACCTTTACCAGCGGCTGAGCTCCTACCGGGCTGATGTGAAAACTTAGGCCCACAGGAAATCCCGCATGTGGATGTCCATAGCGACTTCTCTCATCATTACCCCAAATAAGCAGCAGCCTCAGGTCCTTGAGTAGGTGAATGGATGAGCTGTGATATATCCATACAATAGAGTGTTATTCAGCGATATAAGGAAATGAGCTGTCTGTCCCTGCAAAGACACCTGTGGATCTCCAGGGCATGTATTGCTTAGTGAAAGAAGACAGTCTGAAAAGATTATATACTGTATCATTTCAGTTACCTGATATTCTGGAAAAGGCGAAACGATAGAGATGGTAAAAAAGAGTGATTGTCAGGGGCTTAGGGGAGGGATAGGCAGTGCACAGGGGATTTTTAGGGCAGTGGAAGTATTTTGTATGATGCTCTGCTAGTGGATGCATCACACCATGTATTTATTTAAGATTTTATTTATTTATTTGACATAGAGAGAGATCACAAGTAGGCAGAGAGGCAGGCAGAGAGGGAGGGAAGCAGACTCTCCGCTGAGCAGAGAGCCCGATGCGGGGCTCGATCCCAGAACCCTGGGATCATGACCTGAGCTGAAGGCAGAGGCCTTAACCCACCGAGCCACCAAGGCGCCCCATCACACCATATATTTAAAACCCATGGAAGTTTTCAGCCATATAGAGTGAACTTTAATGTATGTAAATTAAAAAAGTTATTTGGGGGGGCAAATCCCAGGATAAAATGCAGAATGTGATAAAACCGTCTGTATTTCAAATATAAGAAACAGCATCAGAGAAGAGGGGGAAGAGTGCCGACACAGGTAACTTTGGAAATCAGTAGTCTGTAAAACTAAAAGTAAGAGAAACCAAACTTACTGATAAAGTTGTATCCCATGGGGATATGAATTAACAATTCAGATGCTGTTACTATACATGTATACTGGAATCAAACAATTAAATGGATGGTGGGTGGTGGGAGCTAAGTTTCTTATCACTGGGGTGGAATTTTATAGGTAAGCAGAGAGAGAATGTTGGAATGATCGGTGTGGTAATAAAGTTGGAGACCTTAGTGGGAACCTCATGTCTGGTTTAATATAAACATGGACGGTTACGTGTAGAAATGTAGGCACACACACACAGGGGTTTAGTACACATACATATATTTCCTCGCTCTTATCAGTGAGAAAGCCCAGAAGCAGTGACACCCCAGTAACAAGGAGCATGCAGATGTTGGAGAAATGGATGATTACAGAAATGGCCGATTCTAGGACTGGGGCAGGAAGCATGCACGATGAGCCTGCAGGGTCTTCTGGGGCCTGAAAGTAGCAAACAAAGAAAAACCATAATACAGGTATGTCAGAGGAGCCAAATGAAAAAGTTCCCAGTGGCTAATTAGAGCAGCAAAGTAAAGTAATAATGAGTTCTAACACAAAGTAGAAAGTAAATATGCAAGAGATAGTCCATGCTGATAAAAACAAAGAGGAGATATCTTAGTACTTTTTGATCAGTATTGGGCTTGAATTTTCCCCGGATGGCTTAATACAGTGGCAGGTGTAGCAGTTCCTGAAGGCCCTGAACTTTGGACACTAGGAATGCACTTGCGGAGGTGCCCCAGGTTTTTGACTTAGGGTTTTTTTGTATGTTGCTAGGTTTTTCTCTTCACTTCGTTGGTGTACTGGGAAAAGCTGTGTTAGGAACTAAATGACTTCTTTATTATGCTGACGTCATTCCTGTATTTATCAAGTACATGTGAGCTAATTTGTATTCAAGAAATGTTTTTTGTAGCAGAACAGATTTCATTAGAATTTACTCTTTCGGAGGTGGAGTAGTTGCAGGTGATGTCAGAGTCCAGAGTGTGGCTTCAGGAAGGAATGATTAGAGTAGGAAGTCAGTGGGAGTAAAGAGGTCCAGGAATTGAAATGTGAGCAGTAAGATAATCACAAATAATTGGGAAGTGTGGTAATGTTGTATGGGACAGATACGTATTGCTGTGAGGGCATATAAAAAGGAGGCTGAACAAGTCAGAGAGGTTAGAGCAAGAGTCAGTGAGGAAGGAAAACGTGAGCTAAGAGCAAATGGATGAGCAGGACATAACCAGGTAAGGAGGAAGGGTATAGCACTTTCCAGTTTGGTGTGGGGAAGAGTTGGGGCAAAGACCATGGTCAGGCCAGTGTGGCAGGTTCAGGAAAGTGGTGGAAAGTACTGACGACCCGATCAGCAGGGTTTTCCTTGGCTGAATGGGAGTCTGTTAAGGAATTTTAGTTGTATGGGGGAATAGAGGTACAAGGAAGACTGAGTTAGATTTCCAGAAAGGTAGCTGGAACTCTATATTGGAGAGTGGAGGTGGGGGTTGGAGGTGAGCTTCATTCAAACCCTTTCCTTCCATTTACAAGGAATCGACAGGTTGTGAAATGAAAGAAGGGGTCTTGCTGGTCTTAGAGCTTTGAAGCAATAAATGTATTTTCTTTTTGAACTACATAGAAAATACTTAACATTGAAGACTTCGTAGTTTTAACAGTTTATACTTTGGTAGTGTGAGGTTGTTTTCTGGTTGTCACAGAATTCAAGGTGATAAGCTTCCTGCTGATGAACATTATTAAAAATAGGCCCTTCACTCTGACATTACTAGTCTTACCCAAGAGTATGAACGCTTTTAATCTGACATCTCAGCTTTTTCCTAGGTCTTTACATTCAAATTTAATTTAAAAATGAGACAAAGGTTTTAACCTTTTTGACATTTTTCCAGTGTCTAAGTAGAGCATAGTGAGTATAATAGAACCTTGAAGATTAAGGATTGTGTAGTTGTTGATAGTAATTTTTGCATGAGGGGAAAGTGTAGGGCAGTTTAATTCATGTATGGATTTAATGCATGATTTACTAATTCAGGGCAAGTTATATAACATCTGTAAGAGTTTTCTCTCTTTAAAATGAGGTTAATTTAAAAAAATAAAATGAGGTTAAAACCCATTTCACAGATGCTGAATGAGAAAAATCTATACAAAAGCACTTAATTCTTCGAGAGAGAGTTTACCCTCAAATATTAATTTTCTTTCTCTTTTCCCATACAAGTAGCAAGAATAGGAGATAGGAAAACAAGTGATGTGATCCCAGAATGCTCATTGTAACTGGGTCCTTCCTGTGGGTTCAGTTGCTCTGGATTGGACTTCTTGCATTAAAATCTCAGCACAAATCCTGGTTTGGAATTCCCACACAACATTATGACCTTGGACGAGTCTCTTCATCTTCCCTTAATTTCCTTTCCTTAATAATAAGTAGTACCGGGTGCCTGGGTGGCTCGTGGGTTAAGCCGCTGCCTTCGGCTCAGGTCATGATCTCAAGATCCTGGAATCGAGTCCCGCATCGGGCTCTCTGCTCAGCAGGGAGCCTGCTTCCCTCTCTCTCTCTGCCTGACTGTCTGCCTACTGTGATCTCTCTCTGTCAAATAAATAAATAAAATCTTTTAAAAAAAAAAAAAAGTACTACTTCTGAAGTTGTTTTGAGTGCTAAACAGGTGAACAAATATAGTACTTTTGGAGTAGTGCCTTTCACATAGCATAAATATATGTTAACTGTTATCATCATCATCATCATCATTGTTAAGAATACCTTAGGACTACTTTATCCCTAAAAGTTTTGGTCACTTCCCTTCCAGAAAAACCAAAACCAAAGTAAAAGCTAGTTGATTTAGGATTCCAGGGTTAATCAGGGTTTTCTTTATATATTTTTTTAACTGTCTAAAATTTTTAAATAAATTTAGTTTGCCCGACCATTTCCCAAGCAACTCAGTTATTTGAACACGTATTTTTTAAACTTTGTTTTTTATTTTTTATTTATTTTTAAAGATTTTATTAATTTATTTGACAGAGAGAGATCTCAAGTAGGCAGAGAGGCAGGCAGAGAGAGAGAGGAGGAAGCAGGCTCCCTGCTGAGCAGAGAGCCCGATGCGGGACTCGATCCCAGGACCCTGAGATCATGACCTGAGCCGAAGGCAGCGGCTTAACCCACTGAGCCACCCAGGCGCCCCTAAACTTTGTTTTTTAAAAGATGTTATTTATTTATTTATTTGACAGAGAGAGCAGAAGCAGGGGGAGCAGCAGGCAGAGGGAGAGGGAGAAGCAGGCTCTTTGCTGAGCAGGGAGCCCGATGCAGGACTCCATCCCAGGACTCTGGGATTTTGACTTGAGCCACCGAGGAGCCCCACATATTTACAGTTTAGATGTCTGATTTTAAGAAGGGACCTGTGTCATTCTGCAGATTTATGCTATTGTTTTTTTCTTCTGCTTAGCCCAGTGTAAATCGGTTACCTCCATATGTTAAAAGCAAGTGGGGGGGGAGCATCTGTATATTGCTACTCTTGTTTTTATCTTCCTAACCAACTTTATCACCTCTCAGTGGTCACCAGGCTGAGAACTTTTGCCCATAACCTATATACTTAAGACATCTGGGGACACAGGTTTTCATGGTAATAAAAGGGAGAGGCTGGGTTTATTCAGTTTCTTTTGGGCCATGTCAAAATGTGCTTATTTGCATTGCAAATGTAAACGTAACTGTTAAATGATATAATATGATGAAGTGTATGGGAAAGGAAGGTATCTCGTTGGTGTGTGATGGTTATTATAGAGCTAAGATAAAATTTTTGATTTAAAAGAAGGTATTTCGTTTTAAAACAATAGTGATAAATTTGAGAAGGGGAATTTTTCTGCCCATGAAGGTAATGTTATAGTATGACTAAAGGACTAATGACTTAAGTTTGTATTGGGCGAAGCAGATTTAACTGGAACAATGAATAATAGAGTGTTTTTTGTCATGGAATCATTTTGGGGATTGTGCAGACTTGTCTTACTCTGAGTGCTTTCTGACATGCTACTTCAACTTTTTTTCTTCTGCTGTGGTTTTAGGCATGTATTTTCTGTTGCTCACTTGATTTTTGTTCATATGCTAGCTTTCAGGCTAATTTGTTTCTTGGGTGAGGGACAGGGGAGGTGATTGTGAGCAAAGGAAATCCTTCAGGATCAGAATTGAAGAATAGCTATTTTAAAAAGGTTAAAAGCCATTGTCTTACAGATTTCCCTAAAGATTTCAGCAGCCGTAGGATGATGCATTCCTTTCTTTAAAAAGAGAGAAAGAATATACAGCTAGAGATTAGATATATTTCTTAGTAGGCTGTAATTGACCGAAGAAATTTGTTGAATCCGCCTTTTTTTTTTTTTAAGATTTTATTTATTTATTTATTTGACAGAGAGAGAGATCACAAGCAGGCAGAGAGGCAGGCAGAGAGAGGAGGAAGCAGGCTCCCTGCTGAGCAGAGAGCCCGATGCGGGCCTCCATCCCAGGTCCCTGAGATCATGACCTGAGCCGAAGGCAGTGGCTTAACCCACTGAGCACCCAGGCGCCCTTGAATCCGCCTTTGTGTAGAACTGATAAAAGTATGTCCAAGAACAGACTTAAGTTCTTTTTTTTTTTTTTTTTTTTTAAGATTTAAAAAAAAATTATTTAAGAGAGAGCATGAGTGGGATCCTGGGGGTGGGACTGAGGGAGAGGGACAAACAGACCAGCCTCCCCGCTGAGCAGGGAGCCTGATGCAGGGGCTCCGTCTCAGGACCCGCGATCGTGACCTGAGCTGAAGGCAGTTGCTTAACCAGACTGAGCCACCCAAACTTGAGAATTCTTAAAGTAAGAAAGCTGCTTTGCCAATTTAGTTAATTATATAAAATTTCACTTAAAGATATACCCATGATATAGATACTTCTGGTTTAAAAAATAGCCCATTTGGGGTGCCTGGGTGGCTCAGTGGGTTAAAGCCTCTCCCTTCGGCTCAGGTCATGATCCCAGAGTCCTGGGATCATGCCCTGCATTGGGCTCTCTGCTCAGCAGGGACCCTGCTTCCCTTCCTCTCTCTCTCTGCCTGCCTCTCTGCCCACTTGTGATCTCTGTCTGTCAAATAAATAAATAAAATCTTTTTTAAAAAAGGCCATTTGACAAAAGAATGTTTCTTGGAAATAATGTGAATTATAAGCATATTTGGATCTAATAAAATTAAGATCATACTTTCATCATGTTCTTCAAATGCATCCTTTTTCTCTTAAAAATATAGTCTACCCTGAAATACTAGTTTGGTAGGCTCAGTGTGTTCCGATTCTGAAAGTGTGTTCATCTAGTAATAGTGTCAAGAGTCCCATGACTAACCCTGGGCTACTTTGCATATTGCATTGTAATGACACATGTTTCACTGAGTCTTTATATGTACTGATAGGAGCAGAAATGTCTAGATACCATTCTAAAAACTGTATTAATTCCTGAATTGTTTTAGATTTTCATTGAATATCTCATTTGATTTTTTTCCCTTTCCTGTTTCCTATGTGCAGGTCATGGCAAAACCCCAAAAGACGCAGCATCTGTTCGCGCCACGCACCCAATTCCAGCAGCCTGTGGGATTTATTATTTTGAAGTAAAAATTGTTAGTAAGGGAAGAGATGGGTAAGTATACATTTTGGTGGGATAAATTGTTTGCTGTTCTTGGATAGTTATTTTTGTCTTGATTTATAATATTTATGCTATAATTGGAAAATGGGAGTCTCGGAGGTATTGGTAAAGTAGGATCTAAATGTCACAATGCAGCAAGTTGGATACAGTCCTGCTTTAATACTGGTTGAAGCTAATACTTGAGTTGGTGAAATAACCAAGTTTTTTGGTCTGCTTGTCCTTAAATTGGAGCACTGGAATTAAATAACAGAGGCAGTGACTCATTTTCCATGCTTTGTCTTACACTGCCCTTTTCTGAATTCTGCTGAGAACTTAAATCTTCTCAGAGCTAGTTAACCAAGGCCAAAAGGTGATTCATAGGTATTTCACAGGGGGTGGCACTTAGACTCTTGTGTTTAGATCAGGGAAGTATGTTTGTAAGCTCTCAGCTGGAGGGGATTCCCAGGGATTAGGATATGGTGTAAAAGCTTCCAGGTGAGAACTCCATGTAGATTGTGGAACCAGCTTATCTAGCATCGCTTTTCAACTTGGGATCAGTGTATGGTATGTGAGTGTACATCAGAATCGCTTACGGGACTACTAACAAAGATAGTAATGTGGGCCTTACCTTAAAAGTTCCTAAATCACTATTTTCAGAAGCAGAGCTTGGGTAAGATAGACATTCTTGAGTAAGCTTCACTGGGAATTTTGGTGCATATTTCTTTCTTTCTTTCTTTTTTTTTTTTTTACTACATCTATATCTTTGGTGCATATTTCTGATTAAGAATTGATTACCTGGAATCACTAACTCTATCCTACGGTATTTCCTGGTAACCTCATTGTGGTGTCAGAGGTCCTTTAAAGCATCCATAGAGTCATTAGGCCAGCTCCCAAGATAAACTTACTGGGTGAGTTGGCCCAGTTGAGTTAAGAGTTATTAAGTTGACCTGGATTTGAAGTGAATCATTTAACCTGTTAGTGCGTCTTCTGTGTTTAACTGAAAAAATAAGTATGTTTAGTAGATGATTCCTCTACTTTATTTGCTGAATATTTTCATCCTCAACAGTATGGAAAGTAGAAAGTGCAGCCTTGGAATTCATTGATGACTTTTTATGAACTGCCTCAGTTGTCCCAGGGTGATCAAGCCAAAGCTAAAATCAGAGAAGTCAAGGATAAAGTGGTCGAGAGACCCTAGATTGAAACAGGCACACGATTGTAACCATTTTTAACTCTACCGCTGCCTGTATACTCAGCCAGTTCTTCTTATACTTAAAATTATACCGTCAGCCTCATTCTGCTGATGTTGCTCCTGATTATTCCCAGGGTTCTCTTCACCTTTTCGTTCCACGTGTGTGTCTTTGCATGATCTTCACCTTACCTCTTCATGGCTGCAAACAGCCTGATGAGCTTCAAATCTAAAACTCCCTTCTCAGGTTTTTCCCTTGAGCTCTAGACGGATCTGTCTAACCCGATGTTTGCATTTGCCTGTCCCACAGGTATTGCAGTGTCGCTTGTTGTCTTTTTCTCAGCACCAGCTTGCTTAGTGGTTTCACTGTTGCTAGAAACTTGACAACTTCCTACCTCTTACTTTGTCCATCTCTATGGCCTGCACCTCAGATTTGCTAATTAATCCCCTAAATTACCTAGGTTCTTTGGTCTCCCAGTTGCTCCCTGTTATGCTCTTACTTACTTCACTCTGCAACTGTTATCATCCTTCTTTCAAACACAACTGACTTGTGTCTGTCCCTATCTTGAGATCATTTGGTACCCCTGTTGCTTTGAGGGTAAAATCCGAAACTTCTTAGCAGGGTCTTGCATGATGTGACTAACTCCTTTGTAACTTTTCAGTCTCATCTCTTCGTTGCCAAGATCTCTCATTCCTCTTTTTTCTCCCCATTTTAAAAAAAATTTTATTTATTTATTTGACAGAGATCACAAGTAGGCAGAGAGGCAGGCAGAGAGAGAGGGGGATGCAGGCTCCCCGCTGAGCAGAGAGCCCGATGCGGGGCTCAATCCCAGGACCCTGGGATCCTGACCTGAGCCGAAGGCAGAGGCTTAACCCACTGAGCCACTCAGGTGCCCCTCTCCCCATTTTTAAAATTAAATGATTTTTACATAGAGTAAAATGTATCATTTGTAGTGTGCAGATCTGTGGGTTTTGACAGATGTGCATATTCATGTAACCACCACAGTTAGTAAACAGTTGGTCTTTGAAGGATGCAGGTTTGATCTGCACAGATCTACTTTATATGCGGACTTTTTTTTTTTTATAACTACAGCACAGCCCTGGAAATATATTTTATGCGGACTTTTTTTTTTTATAACTACAGCACAGCCCTGGAAATATATTTTCTCTTCCTTGTGATTTTCTTAATAACATTTCCTTTTCTCTCGCTTTATTATAAGAATGCAGCATATAATACAATGTACAAAATACGCCTAACTGTTTACGGTCTGGTAGGGCTTCCAGTCACCATCGGCTATTAAATAGTTAAGTTTTGGGGACAGCAAAAGTTATATAGGATTTTCAGCTTGTGTGATGGCAGGTGTGGGGGGTGGGTGATCCGTGTCCCAGCACCACCCAGTTGTTTGAGGATCAGTGATCAAACAGTTCCATCACCCTCCGCAATTCGTCTCTACCCCTTTGTAGACGATTCTTCCGCATCTCTCAGTGATGACCATTGATTAGTCTTCTGTCTCTAGAGTTTTGCTGTTTCTAGAATGGCGTATAAATGGAATCATAGTATGCAGCCTTCTAATTTTGGCATCTTAGTGTAATACATCTGAGATTCATAGCTGTTGTTGCATATATCGGTAGATCAGTCCTTTTTATTGCTGATTGTATTGGCTGAGCCAACCACAGTGTGCTTACCCGCTCTTCTGTTGACGGACATCTGGGTGGTTTCCAGTTTTTGGCAATTAGGAATATAGCCACTATAAACATTTATGTACAGGTTTTTGTGTAAACTTGAGTTTTCATTTCAGTTGGATAAATATCTAGGAGTGGGATTGCTGGATCGTGTGTTAAATGCATTTTTAACTTCACGAGAAACTGCCAACTTGTTTTGCAGAGCGACTGTACTAGTTTGCATTCCCACCAGCCTCGTGTGAAAGTTCCTGTTGCTTTGCATCCTCTGTAGCGCTTGGTGTTGTCAGGCTTTTTAAAAAAAATTTTACCTCTCATTATAGGTATCTTAGTGGTTTCTTAACTGTGGTTTTAATTTACATTTCCTTAATAACGAATGATGTTAAAGAATCTTTAATTTTTATCTGCCCCCCCTTTTTAACAAACACAGTAATACCTTTATTTTGAATTATTTTTAAAGATTTTATTTATTTATTTGAGAGAGGGCATCAGCTGGGGCGGGGTGGGGGTGGTGCACAGAGCGGGATGGGGAAGCAGGCTCCCTGCTCAGCAGAGAGCCCGATGCAGGGCTCAATCCCAGGACCCTGAGATCATGACCTGAGCAGAAGGCAGAGGCCTAACCGACTGAGCCACCCAGGCACTCCTTTACTTTGGTTTTAAATTAATCATTTGTCAACAGCTGCAGAAGTGGCTTAAGAAGTGACCTACAGATATTAAATATACTGAATTGACAGCTGAATTGAATGGAATATTTTGTAGGGCACTTCTCATTTTGTCACTTACTCAGGTTAAATTCAAGGTCTTTATACTTCATCTCCTTCAAGAGTGGTGGAACCTCTAACTGGGGCATCCAGTTAATCTCCATTTCCACTTGGATGCCCGCTTAGACTTGAAGAAATAAGCCCCAGAAAATAGAAAGTAGGATGCTAAACAGAGTTGAATCAACATCAGATGATCCCAAAGACAGAGGTGGAACAAACTTTTTGGGTTAGAGCATACTCCCAAGGACCTGTTTCTAGTCAGAATCGGCTGTCGGTGGGGGGAGGGGGTGCATTCGGTAGAGCGCGCGCGTGCAGCGCGGTCAGCTCCTGTTTTACTTCTCTGTACGGGCTGGCTGGGTTTCTAGTTCTTGCCGTGGGCGCTTTCCTTCCTTCTTACATTCACCTTCCCCTGTCCCTTTGCCATTTGCCCCCTTAACGAATTAGCCCTAGTTTAGTTTAAAGATATCTTCTGGGTGGCACTTGTCCTCCCCCAAATAGGATTATGCCTTTCATATGCCTCCTTCACATGTTGGCCAGACTGTAATTATAATATCTGTGTGTTTCAGTTGTTTGCCTCCTGGTGGTCTAAACTGCAGACACAAGTATAAGGGACTATTTTATGTTTCTGTCACTCCAGTGCTGACTTGATAGCTAGCATTCATACAAGTGAATAAATGAATGAGAAACTGTACTTCCCTCCTATGTATTCTTGGAGAAAACTGTTGTATCTTTGGGCAGATCTTATTTATCCTTCTCATACACTTTTTGACTAAGTTCTAGGTCTAACCCCATGCTTTTGAAAGGGGAGCATGATTCATTTATGGAAGAAAAGCAAGTCATATTGCTAATTTGGGGCGAGTGACACCTTTTTGGAGATTTATTTAACTGTATCAAGAGAACTAAAACTGGGGGCGCCTGGGTGGCTCAGTGGGTTAAGCCGCTGCCTTCAGCTCAGGTCATGATCTCGGGGTCCTGGGATCGAGTCCCGCATCGGGCTCCCTGCTTGGCGGGGAGCCTGCTTCCTTCTCTCTCTCTCTCTGCCTGCATCTCTGCCTACTTGTGATCTTTGTCTGTCAAATAAATGAGTAAAATCTTTTAAAAAAAATTAAAAAAAAAAAAAGAGAGAGAACTAAAACTTCCTGCCTAAAATCCCAACTTCTTTGTAAAGAATGGACCAGAAAGAGGAGCTTTTAGTCACTTTTTCGTTGCAGTGGTAAGAGTGCTCATCTGAGAGTTTAATTATACTTAAGATTTAATTTTCTTCTAAACAGTGTGTTTGGGGCATCTGGGTGGCTCAGTGGTTAAGCATCTGATTTTGGCTTAGGTCATGATCCCAGGACCTTGGGAAGGAGCCTGCTGCTCCCTTTCCCACTCCCCCTGCTTGTGTTCCCTCTTTCACTGGGTCTTTCTCTGTCAAATAAATAAAATCTTTAAAATAAAAAACAACAGGAACAACAAAAAACAGTATGTTTATCCAGGATTAGAGCAGGCAAGTAAATATTTAGGTCCAAGAACTTGATCTAAGATGAATCGGTCAATGCAGCAAATTTCTTCGTGACATAGTAGGAGTTGATACCTCTTAATTTATCTGTGATGTGTGTTATTTCTGGGTCTGCGTTGGAAAATTAGGACTATGACTATGATAGTTGTTACTTGTACCTTATTGCCTAAGAAATAAGGCTTGAAGGAAGTTTCTTTAGTGAGTGAAAGAAATAATATATTTTGGGTTTTGCCTTGGATTTTCATTTAAACAAAACACATTTTTATGTATTCAGGAAAATAAGCTTATTTATTAGGACACAGGAGCCCAAGTTTTATAATTAATTTAAAAATAAATTTCTAATGCATTCCATTACAAAAGGTTAAATCATCTATCACCTTGTCTGCATAACTTTTTTTTAGGAGACATATTTAAAGGCTATATATTTGTGTATTCTTTGTTAATGATTGTTGACCATCAAGATGAATTTCTAAAAGCAATCTTGTCTCATGGATCTACTTACAGTGCAGAAATTTTGTTCAAGTTTTGAATTACACATACTAATATAGGCAGTGAAGATACAGTTAATTTTAAATGTGAGAGGCGATAAATTTTTTATTTGAATATTTTTAGAGTTATAATTTATTATGAGTATGCTACTTTTAGCTTTTCAAGCAAAATGTTGATGCCGCTCTGCCCCTGGTTCAGGAGGGACCAGCAAGAAATCCAGTCTCTGTGTTCGCTCCTAAATTCTGCTGACAATAAAGTACACTCTTCAGAGTGTTCCTTCTGTGCTTGCTGACTTTCTGGATTATTTGGTGGGGGAGTGGAAGAGAAATAAAGGCCTCTCTTCCCGTTTAGTTTTAAAAGGCTATAAAAGGTCTTTCCTTCTGGTTTCAACGGAAGATAAGCAGCAGATGGAAACAACAGTGAACAGAGGAATGGAAGAAATGAACAAAGGTGTCAAGTAAGCGACGTATTTATTAACTTAGCAAATACATATTGAACACGTATGATGTGTCAGGCATTGTCAGCAGCTGAGTATAAATATGAAATTATTTTATCCACCTGTTTCTTATCCATGCTTCTTAGTAGAGAACCTGCCACTTGGTCGAAACTCAGAAACTGCATCAAGTGAACTAAATGTGGGTTTTTGCCCGCAAGGAGTGTCAAGAAGCAGACTTAAATCACTCTCAGTTAAGACTTACACTTTAAGAAGTTTGGGTGTAATACCAAAAGACAACTTATTTGCAGAGAAGCAGAAGGGATTTTTGGTCTGTTCTGTTCACAACTGTATTCTCAGTGTACAGAGCAATGCTGGGCAAAAATCAGTGCTGGAGGAATCTGTTGACTGAGCAGAGGTAGGTAGGGATGATGTGTTTTCGTCTCTCTCGCGCCCAGCCCTGCGCCTTGTACGGAGTGCGTGTTAGGGGTTTGGTATCGATGCAGTGATTTGAATACTTCTTTTACCCACCTTTTGAAACGGGAACCAAAGATGATGGGAACTGTTTGTGGTGGTGAGCAAAGTGTTATTTAACTGAGTACCCAGCGAATATGGGAAAAGGGACCTAGAACTTTATCACCATTGTGTTTCTCAAATTATCCTTGTGTTGGTTATCTTCAGTGCAGTTAATCTCAAATCATCCTTACCCTGCCCCCTACTTCCATCAGTTATCTTGTACCCAGCAAACACACATGGATTTTAAGAACCTTTTTTGTAGTTAGGAAGTAATGCATTCTTAACGCCAAAGGAGGAGTCGGACAAAACCTGTGAAGCAGAAAAAAGCACAACTATTTTAAAAAGGATCTGCAGTCCTACCACCCATGATGGTTTGTGGTGTGTTCTCCAGGACATTCTTCTCTCTAGTCAAACAAATTTTAACATTACTTTAAGGAAAAAAATAGTCTTAAGATGTATTTGAATAATAAAATAATATTCTCACATGTGCCACTACCTATACTTTACCTTAGGATGAATTTGATGAAATATTCAGAGAGAAAATCTCTTTAATAATGTCATAAAAATACCCATAATCTTTCAATACAACTGTAAGACTGTATAGCTTTTGTCATAATGAGTATGTTTCTTGAAGTCCTTCATTTTACTTTTTCAGAACCAGAAAACCAGTTTGTAACCAGTCTGTGTTTATCTCAGATACACGGACTGCTTGCTCTTTGCTCACTGCTGGAATCATTTAGGCCAAATCGAGCATTTCAGAATAAGGAGAGATGGTCTTTAGGTCCTAGACCTTTTGACTCTTTGTCAGTCATCTGGCAATTTGCATAGATTTTTCAGGAGGAGTAGTTGAAATGTTTACAATGATTATAGAGAAGTAATTGTTCTTGGATAAAAGCACAGGCTGCTAAAAAGTTGAGCTTCTTCCTAGTGTTTCTCTCATTGTGATTTAGACAGTACAGATTCCTTTTTTTTTTTTTTCCCCGCTTTTTTAAGATTTATTTATTTGGGGGTGCCTGGGTGGTTCAGCAGGTTAAAGCCTCTGCCTTCGGCTCAGGTCATGATCCCAGGGTCCAGGGATCAAGCCCCGTATCGGGCTCTCTGCTTGGCAGGAAGCCTGTCCCTGCCACCCCGCCACGCCTACTTGTGATCTCTGTCAAATAAGTAAATAAAATCTTTTTTTTTTTTTTTCCCTAAGATTTTATTTGTTTATTTGACAGAGATCACAAGTAGACAGAGAGGCAAGCAGAGAGAGAGAGAGGGAGCAGGCTTCCCTGCTGAGCAGAGAGCCCGATGTGGGACTCGATCCCAGGACCCTGAGATCATGACCTGAGCCAAAGGCAGCGGCTTAGCCCACTGAGCCACCCAGGCGCCCAAAGTAAATAAAATCTTTAAAAAAAAAAAAAAAAGATTTATTTATTTGAGGAGCGAGTAGGGGGAGGGGCAGAGGGAGACAGAGAGAACCCTCAGGCTGACTCCTGGCTGAGCGTGGAGCTTCATGCGGAGCTGGATCCCAGGACACTGAGCTCATGACCTGAGCCTAAGGCAGCAGTTGGCTGCCCAGCCAGCCGAGCCCCCCTGCCCCGCCAGGTGCCCCGACCATGCAGATTCTAAGCAGTTTTCCTCTGCAACATCTCAGACATACAGAAGAGTTAACTTGGTCAACAGCCATATGCCCCAACATTTAGATTTTAGAGTCAGAATTTTGCTGTGTTGGCTTTATTACAAACAGGTCTGTCTATCAACCCATCTTCTTTTTAAATGCATTTCAAGGGAATTTGCAGAATTTTTAAATCAGTTTTACGTGAATTCTCTGGTTTTAGCCTTGTATCTTTTTTTTTTTTAATCTGAAGATGATTGTTCCTGATGTTACTGACATAATTTTTCATTTGTTTTGTAGTGGACATAACTACATCTAAGTTAAAATACTGATATTGTTACTAAAAAGAGTGTTGATTACTATATGATTTCTTTATAGGGTTTTTTTTTTTTTTTGGTCTGTAGAATATATCCTATTGGGGATTGATACTCAAAAACTGAGCTTTAAAGTCCCTTGAAGTAATTCTTTTGTGTTTCTACAACTAACTTGACATACTAGTTTCATTTATTTAAATTTCTTAGGTTTTTAGGGGTTTCTTTTTTTTTTTTCTTCTCTCTTTTTTCTTTCTGTTTTCTGTAATTATGTAAAACATTTAAACGTTTGCATTGGTCCAAAATTAAAGCCATACCAGGAGGTACTTCACAGAAGTTTTATTTTCTCCTGGTTGTCTTCCCCATTCCTGCAGGTAATTAATTTTTTTTTATTAGTTCTTGGTTTATCTTTCCATTATTTCTTTTGAAAATACATTTGACCCTTGAATAGTATGGGATACTAGGATGCTAAAATCCTCTGTGCAGCTGAAAATCTATGTATAATTTGGGGCTTTTTGTTTTATTTTTTGCCTAATGGAAAGTTGTTTTTTGCCTGGAAGGAATGTGCTGTTATGTTTGTAAGTTTGGAGTTGGCTGATCTTTTTTCTGATAGTTGACACACGGTGTGTGACTCTGTAGCTTGAGCCGTGCTCACCGTCAGTTTGGCTCCCGTCTGTCACCATCCAACACTGCTGCAGCATTATTGCCTGTATTCCCTATTTTGTGTCTTTCATCCCTGTGATGACTTCAGTCCATAACTGGAAGCCTGTGCCTCCCACTCCCCTTCATTCATCTGCCCGTCTCTCTACCCCTCTGCCCTCTGGCACCTATCAGGTATCTGTATTTATGGGTCTGTTTCTACTTGGTTGTTTGTTCATTTATTTGTTTTGTTTTGTTCAGATTCTGTGTATAAGTGAAATGGTATTTGTCTTTGGCTTTTTTAACTTAGTGTTATGCCTTCTAGGTTAATCCATGACACAGATGGCAAGATCTGAGTTTTTCTTTCCCCTCCCCCCCTTTTTTTAATGGCAGAGTAATATTCATGTGTATAATCATTGTGTATGTGTGTGTATCACATTTTCATCTGTTGATGGACACTTAGGGTCGTTGTAAATAATGCTGCCTTTAACATATGGATGGATGCACCTTTTCAAGTTAGTGGTTTTTGTTTGGTAAATTATCCCTTATTGCGATTATTGGATCATATGGTAGTTCTCTCTTTGATTTTTTTTTTTTTTTTTTGAGGGACCTCCATACTGTTCTCCACAGTGACTGCACAAGTTTGCATTCCCACCAGCAGTGCACGAGGGTTCCTTTTCCTCTGCATCCTTGCCAGTACCTGTTATTTCTTATCTTTTTCATTTCAGCCATTAGACAGGTATAAGGTGATAATCTCTTTGTGGTTTTGGTTTGCATTTCCCTGAGGATTAGTGATGTTGAGCATCTTTTCATGTTTCTCTCGGCCATCTGTATGTCCTCTTTGGAAAAAATGTCTGTTCAGGCCCTCTGCTTTGAATTGGATTATTATTTTGCCCCCCCGTGTTGAGTTGTACAAGTTCCTTATATATTTATTTTTAATATTAACCACCTATCAGATATATCATTTGCAGATAATTTCTAAGACTCAGTAGGTTGCCCTTTTGTTGATGGTTTTTAATTTATTTATATATTTTACTATGCAAGGGCTTTATTTATTTATTTTAGTATAGTCCCAGTAAATTTGCTTTTGTTTCCCTTGTCTCAGGAGACCTGTCTAGAAAAATGTTGCTTAGGCCAATGTCAGAGATTTCTGCGTATGTTTTCTTTTAGGAGTTTTGTGGTTTCTGGTTTTGCATTTAGGTCTTTAATCCATTTTGAGTTTATTTTTGTGTATGATACTAGAAAGTGGTCCACTTTCATTCTTTTGTGTGTAGCTGTCCAGTTTCCCAACATCATTTATTGAAGAGACTGTCTTTTCCATTGTACATTCTTGCCTCCTTTGTCTTAGCTTTAATTGTCCATAGAAGTGTAGGTTATTTCTGAACCTTGCATTGTGTTTCACTGATCTGCATGTTTATTTTTGTGCCACATACTGTTTCGATTACTCTTTTATACTATATTTTGTCATCTGGGATTATGATACCTCCAGCTTTGTTCTTCTTTCTCAAGATTGCTTTGAGAACATTCAGGGTCTTTTGTGGTACCATACACATTTGAGTACTGTTCTCCTGTGAACAATGCTGTTGGTGTTTTGATAGGGATTACATTTTGCTTTGGGTTGTATGGACATTTTAACAGTATTAATTTTTCCAGTCCAAGAGCATGAGAAAGTTTTCCATTTCTGTCATCTTCTGTTTCTTTCATCAGTGTTTTATAGTTTTATAGTTTTTCAAGAGTACAGGTCTTTGCGGCGCCTGGGTGGCTCAGTGGGTTAAGCCGCTGCCTTTGGCTCAAGTCATGGTCTCAGGGTCCTGGGATCGAGTTCCGCATCGGGCTCTCTGCTCAGCGGGGAGCCTGCTTCCACCTCTCTCACTCTCTGCCTGCCTCTCTGCCTACTTGTGATCTCTCTCTGTCAAATAAATAAATAAAATCTTTAAAAAAAAAATAAAATAAAATCTTTAAAAAAAAAAAGAGTACAGGTCTTTGACTTGGTTAAGTTTATTCCTAGATATTTTATTTTTTTGATGCAGTTATTATTGGAGTTCTTATTTTTCTTCGTTACTTTGTTATTAGTGTATAGAAACAAGCGATTTCTGCATGTTAATTTTGTATCCTTCAACTTTACTGAGTTTATTCTAATAGTTCTTGGTGGAATTTTTAGGGTTTTCTATGTATAATATAGTATAGTATCTGCTATCTGCGTATAGTGACAGTATAACTTCTTTCTTAATAGTCTGAATGCCTTTTTTTTTTTTTTTCCCCTTGTCTGATTGCTTTGAGTACTTCTGGGACTGTGTTGAATGAAAGTGGCTGAGGTGGCCATTCTTTCTTATTCTGATCTTAGAGGAAAAGATCACAGTTTTCACCGTTGATTATGATGTTAGTTCTGAGGGTTTTTTGTGGGTTTTTTTGGTTGTTACTGTTGTTTAAGATTTTATTTATTTATTTGAGATAGAGTGAGAGAGAGAGCATAAGCAAGGAGGAGGGGCAGAGGGAGAAGCAGCCAGTGTGGGGCTTGATCCCAGGACTGGGAGATCATGACCTGAGCTGAAGGCAGACAGATACTCAACCTATTTAGTGACCCTGGCGCCCCAATTGTAAGCTTTTCATATATGGTCTTTATGTGCTGAGGTATGTTCCCCCTAAACCCACTTCGTTGAGAGTTTTTATCATAAATGGATGTTGAATTAGGTCAGGTGCTTTTTGTGCTTCTGTTGAGATGTTCATATGATTTGTATCCTTTCCCTTGCTAATATGGTCTGTCATACTGATTGATTTGTGTACAGTGAGACATTTTTGTTGCCTCCCTAGAAATAAATCCCACCTGATCATGGTGAATGATCCTTTAATGTATTGTTGAATGTGATTTGCTAATATTTTGTTGAGGAAATGTGGATCTATGTTCATCAGGGATATTGGCCTGTAGTTCTCTTTTTTTTTTGTAGTGTCTTTGTCTGGTTTGGGTATCAGGGTATTGGCCTTGTAGAATGTTTGGAAGCTTTCTTTCCTCTTCTATTTTTTGGAATAGTTTGAGGAAAGTAGGCATTAACTCTTCTTTAAATGTTTTGTAAAATTTACCTATGAATCCATCTGGTCTTGGACTTTTGTTTGTTGAAGGTTTTTTGATTACTGATTCAGTTTTGTTACCAGTAATCAGTCTGTTCAGAGTTTCTGTTTCTTCCTGATTCAGTTTTTGGAAGATTTTATGTTTCTAGGAATTTACCCATTTTTTTCCTAGGTTTTCCAGTTTGTTGGTATATTCTTTCTTGCAGTATGTTTTTTAACCCACTGAGCCACCCAGGCGCCCCAAAGATTTTATTTATTTATTTGACAGAGATCACAAGTAGGCAGAGAGGCAGACAGAGAAACAGGGGGAAGCAGGCTCCCTGCTGAGCAGAGAGCCCGATGTGTGGGGCTCGATCCCAGGACCCTGACATCATGTCCTGAGCCAAAGGCAGAGGTTCAACCTACTGAGCCACCCAGGCGCCCCTGCAGTATGTTTTTTTAAAAGAATTTATTTATTTAGAAAGAGTGTGTGGACAAGTGTGTGGGGAGGGGCAGAGGATGAGGAAGAGAGAGAATCTTAAGCAGACTCCATGCCAAGTGTTGATCCCAGTGCAGGACTCTATCCCAGGACCTTTAGCTGAAATCAGCAGTCAGATGTGTAACCAATTAAGCCCCGGCCTCCCCTGCAGTAGTCTTTTATAATCCTTTATAGTTCTGTGGTGGTGTTACTTCCCTTTCCTTTCTGATTATTTGATTCCTCCCTCTTTTTCTTGATGAAGTTGCCTAGAGGTTTATCAGTTTTTCTTTTCAGAGAACCAGTTCTTGCTTTCCTTAATCTTTTCTTTCTTTCTTTTTTTTTTTTTGGTCTCTTTTTTATTTATTTCTGCTCTTCTGATCTTTCTTGTTTACTTTCTTTTACTAACTTTGGGCTTTGTGCTTTTTCTAGTTCCTTTGGGTGTAAGATTAGGTTTATTTGAGAGTCTTTTGGTTTCTTAAGGTAGGCCAGTATCACCATAAATTTCCCGCTTCGAGTTGCTTTTGCTATGTCCCAGAGATCTTTGGTCTTTTGTGTTTCCATTTTCATTTCATGTGTCTCCTTGTACTTTTGGTTTCTTCTTTGATTTCTTTATTGACCTATTGATTGTTTAAGCGTCCATATGTTCGTGTAGTTTTCGTTCTTTTGTTTGTTTGTTTGTTTAAGATTTTACTTACTCATTTGAGAGAGAGCAAGATTTAGAGTATAAAAGGGGGAGAGGCAGAGGGAGAAGCAGACTCCCTGCTGAGCAAGGAGCAGGATGTGGAGCTTGATCCCAAGACCTGGAGGTCATGACCTGAGCCGAGGGCAGAGACTCAACCACCTGAGCCACAGGCACCCCTTCCAGTGCTTTCTTGTGATTTGATTGCTGGTTTCATACTGCTGAGGTCAGAAAAGTTGCCTGATATGGTTTCTGTATTCTTAAATTTATTGAGACTCTTTTGTGGCCTACCATGTGATCCTTCCTAGAGAATATCCCATGTGCACTTGAGAAGAATGTGTATTCTGGGTTTTTTTTTGGATGGAATATTTTGTATATCTCTAAGCCCATCTGGTCATTGTGTCATTCACACGGATTTTCTGTCTGGATGATCTATCTATTGGTGAAAGTGGGGTGTTAAAGTCCCCTACTGTTGTTTTACTGTCCATCTTTCCCTTTGTATCTGCTAACACTTGCTGTGTATTTAGGTGTTCCAGTGTCGAATGCATAGATATGTACATTTCTTATATCCTCTTGTTGAGTCGGTATCTTTTTTTTATTATGTAGTAGTACCTCTTTGTCTCTTGTTGCAGTCTTTGTTTTAAAGTCTTTTATGTCTGTTAGTATTGCTACCTGTGCTTCTCTGTGTATAACTTTTTTTTTTTTTAAAGATTTTATTTATTTATTTGACACAGAGAGAGAGATTACAAGCAGACAGAGAGCCAGGCAGAGAGAGAAGGGAAGCAGGCTCCTTGCTGGCAGAGAGTCTGATACGGGGCTTGATCCCAGAACCCTGGGACCACGACCTGAGCCGAAGGCAGAGGCCGGACCCACTGAGCCACCGAGGCGCCCCTTGATTCCTCAGAAACTTAACTACTAATAGCATACTGTTGACCAAATTTGTTACCGATAACATAAACAGTTGAATAACACGTATTTTCTATCTGTGTTATATGTTGCATTCATACAATAAAGTAAGCTAGAGAAAGGGAAATGTTAAGAATTTCATAAGGAAGAGAAAATACTTTTACAGTACTGTATTATAAAAAAATCCATGTCTATGTGGACCCATGTAGTTCAGACCCATGTTACTCAAGGTCAACTGTATAGCCAAATATGCTTTAGAAAACTGAACAGATAGCACAAATAAATGATGACTGTAGTTGCTTCTAGATAGGGGAAGTGGTTAGCTAGAGATAGGAGTGAAAGGAAACTTGAAACATTTTTGTTACTTTTGAATTTTTTTTTTTTTAATAATGTGGTGGGGGAAAGGGTAGTGTAATTTTACATTTAGAAAGTTACTTTTATACTAACACAGCCCGCTCCTTTTAAGGCGATCTCTTTTGTGAGCAGTAATGAAGTTAGCAAGCAACCTCTTCATTTCCCGTCTCTCTTCCCTAGTATCTTCGGGACCAGGGGGAGGGGCATTTAAAAATTTCTGACTGATACACCTGCAGTAAAAATCTCCTTTTTGGAAAGGGAATGAATATACAGTTCTGTGAGTTTTGACAAATGCTTAGAGACAAAGCTTAAGTCAAGAACAGAACTATTGCCTCACCTCCCCAAATTCCCTCTTACTGCGTGCGCCCTTTATCATAGGATCCTCCTCTCACCCCTACCTAACTTCTGGCAACCACTGATGTGTTTTCTATTCCTGTAGTTTTTTTGTTTGTTTGTTTGTTTGTTTGTTTGTTTTTTCTCCATTTGAAACCAGAATGCCATATAAATGTAACCCTTTGAGTAAGGCTTTCTTTTTGGTCAGCGGTCAGTGTGATGGCATTTGAGACTCATGTGGGGGTCCAGTGTATCAATGGTTCATTCTTTTTTTGGTAAACTCTCCTCCATTTTGTTATTCTATTATAGCTACATGTTTAAAAAAAAAAACACACAGTATTTGCATACACAACTCTGTTACCTCATCATTGAGTGTTGGTTACAAATGTAGTACCTTTAATAATACTCTGTACCAGGCCTTAGGCTAGAGATACTCTAACCAGAGGACTCAGGAAGAGCTTGTGGGAACAATATTGAAGTCCTTTCTGGTTCAGAACTGGTTGTGACTAATACATCCATTTTATTTGAAAGTTCGACTGGGTATAAAATCCCTGGTGTATATTTTTTTGAGCTCCATAGACTTGGATGTGAAGTATCATTGTCTTATGCCATCTTTTTTTCCTCATAAGAAAATTGGTTTTGGAGCACTTGGGTGTCTTAGTTGGTTAAGCATCTGACTCTTGCTCTCAGCTCAGGTTGTGAGTTCAAGCCCCATCTTGGGCTCCATGCTGGGTATGAAGCCTACTTGGGTTAAAAAAAAAAAAAAATTGGTCTTTCATGTGGGTGGTCAAAAGATTTTTCTTTTAAGAGCTGCTTCTGAATGTATCTTGGTGTTAACTTTTATGTATGGCCTTAAATTATAATTTCAGGTCTTTTATTTCAGAAAGTTTTATCATATAATTTTCAGTATTTTTTCTATTCCATTACGTAGGTTTTTTGGGGGAGGGGACTCTAATTATAAGCATAGGCTGGATCTTCTTTGCCTAACTTCTATATCATTTGTTCACAAAACCTTTTATTTTCCTTCTTTGTTTACTTAGAAAATTTTCTCTGTTCTATTCCAGCTTTTTATGTGGGGACTGTTCAATGTTCTATTTAGTTTGTCTTCACTTCTGATACAATCTTTTCTTTAAGTTCTTACATAATGCAAATAAAAACACTATTACCCTACTGATTTGTATTATGAAATGGAGACTTCGTATTAAAACGTCTTAAAGAGGGATACCTAAGTGGTCCAGTTGGTTAAGCGTCTGCCTTTGGCTCAGGTCATGATTCCAGGGTCCTGGGATCAAGCCCCTAATTGGGTTCCCTGCTCAGTGGGGAGTCTGCTTCTCCCTCTGCCCCTGCCCCTCCACTTGTGCTCTCTCACTTTCTCTTTTTCAAGTAAATAAAATCTTTAAAAAGTCTTAAAGATCCAGTGCAAATTTTAAGTTCTAACACTTGTGGAGAGAAAGGTTATTGCTGAAAAATCAAACAATAAAATATACCACAGTCTTGTATGGTTTTGTAGGTTCACCTCACTTGGTATGATGGATAGTACCTGTAACGTTTATAAAATTGAAAGGCAAAGCAATTTTTTTCTTTTTTAAAAAGATTATATGTTTATGCAATCTCCACACTCAACATGGGGCTTGAACTCGGAACCCCAAGATCAAAAGTCACATGTTCTGCCATCTGAGCCAGCCAGGCACCCCAGAAGTGTGAAGCAATTTCATATTGACTTATTTGCATGGTTTGGAATTGCCGGTATTTATTGTTCAGCAATTTTATGGGGACATGTTGAAAAGTAAGAATTTCGAGTATGGAATACAATATAAATAATTGATTTTGGGTTTTTTGTCATTGTTTTTTGTTTGTTTGTTTTTTGTTTTTTTAAGAATTGATTTTGTTAGCCAGATATTTCACTTTATTAGTAGAGTCATAGTTTAGTGCCCATGAGGTAGAAGGATTTCTTTCATACATAAAGTGTGATAAATTATTTTCCTTTATGTTTAACACTATAACAGGCTACTTTAAAAAGTCAGGAAATCAAGTTATATTGATTTGTTGTTGTAGTTAACTACAGATGCAGTTTCCTTGATAAGGATTGTTGAAGGAACTTTCAAGCTAGTATTCTGGTTTTGTGGATCTTCATGTTGTGTTGTCTTAATTATTACTTAAAAGGCAGGATAACTAGGTACCTAAAGGCTGTCTTCATAACCATAGCCACTCCTTAATTTAAGGTACATATTTTTAAGGTATTTATTTTTATTTTTTAAGATTTTATTTATTTATTTGAGAGCACTCACAAGCGTGGGAGGCCAGGTGGTGGTGGGGGAAGCAGACTCCCCGCTGGGCAGGGATCCCAATGTGGGGCTCAAAAACAGGATCCTGGGATCATGAGCTGAGCTGAAGGCAGACACTTGACCAACTAAGCCACCCAGGCACCCTGGTACTAATATTTTTATAGCTCTTTTAGAGGTAATGGGAGAAATACGCATCTCAAAGGTTCATGTATATTATTGTGGACTTTCCAGAGGCAAGTAGTAGAGCCTGTTTGGTTTTCCAGGATCTTTCTGCTTTAGGAGAAATGGGGGTGGGCTGTAGAGAAAGCAAGGTGCAGTGTAGAGAGGGAGAGGTAGCTGCTTTGCTGTCGGTGGGGGATTAGAATTGGAACAAAATTTTGCATCATAGAGAAGAAATCTGAATGCTTTAGGTTTGAATAGTAGTATTGTGGATAATTATTTCCATTTTCCTTTACTTCTCAATTTCTTACCTTAATTCTGTTAGCTTGGGTAGTTGTCATCTAGTGATTATTACTTAATTTGTAATATTTTAGATATACATATTCTCGAATTACTTTGGTGTGGTAACAGTGGCTATTCTGAGAATGTACGTGTTGGATATGATATGGTAAAGTTGTTAACAGCTGCAGGAGGAAGCAAGAACAAGGCTTGGAAGGAAGTTTATTAGGCTCAAAGGTCTCAGAGAGGGAGGTCCCACATGCTGTGAAGGGTCCCAGGGAATTACTAAGTTTGGGTCAGGTGACAGAAGATAGGCGGTAAGGGCTTTAGGTCAGAGCCTTTATTGGGGTTCCCAAGGGAAGGGCAAAGCAGGGCGAGACTGAACAGTTTAGGAGAAGCTAGTTTGAAGGAATTGGGCAGGCTTTGGGCTATTGTGGTGGTCTCTGGGTTTCTGGTCCCTGACCCTGGGAGGGTTTAGGTCAGGGGAAATACTGATGTGATAGTGTGTGTGAAAGTGAGATAAGAAGCCCGCTGGGCCGCAGACCCCGGATTGGCTGGTTTGTGTGAGAGATGACAGGAAGCTTTTTAAGATGTTCAGGACTTAGAAAATACAAACAGTAAAAAACGTGACTAGTTTAATGGTCAAGTGAAGTTTCATATGTTTCTTATCTCATAATAACTAAAGTGTTTATAATCTTTAAGAACCTTAGCTCTCCAGACAATTGTTTTTGTTTTTAAAGATTTTATTTATTTATTTATTTGACAGAGACCACAAGTAGGCAGGGAGGCAGGCAGAGGGAGAGAGAGGTGGAAGCAGGTTCCCTGTTGAGCAGAGCCCAGTGTGGGGCTCGATCCTAGGACCCTGGGACCATGACCTGAGCTGAAAGCAGAGGCTTGAACTCACTGAGTCACCCAGGTGCCCCATGACAATTGTTTTTTGTTTGCTTTTTTGGTTGACTTCTTAACTGACTTGGTTAATGATTGTTTTTGAACCCTGAAATATGCATCTTTTAAAAACCTGACTGAAATACTTTGACAGGAACATCTACAACTTTTTATGAAATGTTTTTGGTTTTATTTTGTAGCACTACTATATGAATCACCAATTGGGTGTATATCTGCAGTTTACTTTTAATGGTTGGAAGTAGTTATGTTTTTTCTTTCACATAAAGAAGAAGTGGATATATGTTCATATCTTTTACACAGACTGAAGATTGGTAGCTTGTGGGGCACCTGGGTGGCCAGTCGGTTAAGCATCTGCTTCCAGCTCAAGTCATGATCCCAGGGTCCCGGGCTCTAGCCCTGAATCAGGCTCCCTGCCCAGAGGGGAGTCTGCTTCTCTCTCTCCCTCTGTAGCTCCCCCTGCTTGTGTGATATCTCTCTCTCTCTCAAATAAATAAAAGCTTTAAAAAAAGAAAGATTGGTAGCTTGTGGGTTGCAGATAAGTGTTGTAAGTTTCTATATATAGAAATAGACATATGTACACCAGTGTATCTTGAAGCAGTAATTCTCTTTTGGTGCTCTTAATTTAAGAGTCTTATTATATTCATTATGCAATCTGACAGAAATAAGACACAGTTCACTTCAGAAGGTATTAACTTAATTTTCTAGTCTTGTAAGTCAAAAAGATCCCTCTTGTACCTAGAATAATGAGAAGAAACTACTCAGAATTTGAAATTTTAAAATTAGGCGTCAAACAAGGAATTTGATTGGTTACCATTATACCCACTAGGTGAATGCTTACTAACAGCTAACATTAGTGTAATATGAAATTGTCTTTATTTCTGAAATTCTTGAGCACTTTTGTTAAGTCACATTGATAAAATTGCTTCTGAGTTTCAAATAATGTATGGGTTAAATTAATTATTGTAATTAAGAGTAAATCTTTTTTTTTTTTTTTTAAGATTTTATTTATTTATTTGACAGAGAGAAATCACAAGTAGATGGAGAGGCAGGCAGAGAGAGAGAGGAAGGGAAGCAGGCTCCCTGCCGAGCAGAGAGCCCGATGTGGGACTCCATCCCAGGACCCTGAGATCATGACCTGAGCTGAAGGCAGCAGCCTAACCCACTGAGCCACCCAGGCGTCCCAAGAGTAAATCTTAAGATTAAATTAAGAACTAATAACTCTAATCCTTTTTTTTTTGAGATTTTATTTATTTATTTGACAGAGGTCACAAGTCGGCAGAGAGGCAGGTGAGAGAGGGAGATGGGGAAGCAGGCTCCCCGCTGAGCAGAGAGCCTGATGCGGGGCTCGATCCCAGGACCCCTGAGATCATGACCTGAGCCGAAGGCAGAGGCTTAACCCACTGAGCCACCCAGGCGCCCCTTTTTTTAAAGATTTTATTTATTTATTTATTTGACAGAGGCTAATAACTCTAATCCTATATGACACAAATGTCTAGTTCACCAGTTTTTTTGAAGCTGCCAAAAGTTGAATTGTTTCACTCAAAAGGGCCATATTTGCTCTTTTGAAAAACATTGTCACTTTACGTTTCTAAGAAATGTACACAGTTTCCTGACATGCTTTCTCCTCTATTATTTACATATTATTTATTACATTGCTTTATAGCAGCATTGGTTATAAGCACCGAGATGTGTTTTGTTTGAGGCATTGGGGTTTCTAGCAGGGCCCTCCTGCGTGTGCTGACTTCTCTGCCCGGGGCCATCCCTTCCTCCTCTAGCTGCAGTGTTTGCAGGGTGCAGGGCCTGGGTGGGGCCTTCTGGGGATGGAGATGCAACAGTGTTCCCCATTTTAATGTATGCATATAAGGTGATTTATTACTTTCCTTTATTGTTACACATATAGGTTAGCCTTGGTTTTTAAATAATTTTATAAACAGCCCTGCATTTTAATTAATGTAAATTTACCTTTTTGTTTGTTTGTTTGTATAGTTCTGTGAGTTTTGGCAAAGGCAGAGTCCTGCAGCCACTTCCACGATCATGATATAAAACAATTTCTTTTTTTTTTTTTTAAGATTTTTTTATTCGTTTGACAGAGATCACAAGTAGGCAGAGAGGCAGAGAGAGTGAGGAGGAAGCAGGCTCCCTGCCAAGGAGAGAGCCCGATGCTGGACTTGATCCCAGGACCCCAAGACCATGACCTGAGTCCAAGGCAGAGGCTTAACCCACTGAGCCACCCAAGCGCCCGATATAAAACAATTTCTTCACTTCCCATACTTTCCTAAAAGAGAATGACCATTAATTAATCTTCTCTTCACTGGTGACTCCTGAGAGCCACCAAACCGTTCTCCTCCCTTAATAGTTTGCTTTTTTAGAAATGGCATGTGAATGGAATTGTATCATATGTAATCTTTGAGACTGACTGACTTCTTTCTTTTGGCACAATACATTTGATAATAATCCACACTGATGCTTGTGCCAATAGTGTGTTGCTTTTTATTTTTTATTTTTTTTATTTTTTGTGTATGTTGCTTTTTATTACAACCGAGTTAGTATCCCATGGTCAGGCTGTGCAGTGGTTTATTTATCCCTTCCCCGGTTGAAGGACTTTGTGTTGTTGATATGTCCATTATGAGTGCAGCTGCCGTAAGTATTTAAAAACAGGTTTTTGTGTGAACATTTTTTTTCTCTGCTTTTAAGCAGACTATATATTAAGGATAATTCTTTATTATGTATGTTGGAATATTTCTCTTAATTTATTTGCCTGTTATATTTATTTATGGTGTTTTCTCCCCTAAGTAGTAGACTTCGGCTTTTAGGACAATTTTAGATTTACAGAAAAATTTTAGCACTCGCCCAGTTTCTCCTATTATCATCTTGCATTAATGTACATTTGTTAAAATTAATAAACCAGTATTGATGTTATTATTAACCGAGGTTCTCACATTAGGGTTTACTCTCTGTACGGTGCCGCTCTCTGCGGTTTGCCCAGATGCATAGTGTCATGTATCCACCATTGCAGTGTGGATACTGTTCTGCAGTACAGAATAGTTTTGCTGCCCTAAAAATCCCCTCTAGTTCAGTCTGTTCATCCTTTCCCCTTCTGTCCACCCATCTCCACACTCCTGGCAACTACTGATCTTTTTTCTGTCTCCATAATTTTACCTTTTCTCAAGGGTTATAATTGGAATCATACAGTATGTAGCCTTTTCAAACTGACCTCTTTGCGCTTAGCAATATGCATTTAAGATTCTTCCATGTCTTTTCATGGCTTGATAGATTTCTCTTTGTATCAGTGAATAACAGTTTGTTGTATGGATGTAGTACGGTTTTTATCCATGCACCTATCCAGGGACTTCTTGGTTACTGCCAGTTTTTAACAGTCTGGACAAAGCTGTCATACACATTCATGTGCAAGTTTTGTCTGGACATAAGGCTTCAGCTCTTTCCGGTAAATACCTAGGGGGATGATTGCTGGAGCAGAAGGTGGCCTGGGTGAATGGTTTTGTGAGCTTGAAAAGAATGTGTATTCTGCTGTTACTCAAACAGAATAGAATTGAACTGTTCTATAAATGTCAATGAAACCCAGTTGATTGATGGTGCGCTTGAGTTTGACTACGTCCTTACTTATTTTCTGCTTGCTGTGCCTGCCAGTTAATAATACAAATTCGTTGATGTCTCCAGTTACAATAGTGGGTTTAGCTGTTTTTTCCTTGCAGTTCCATCAGTTTCTGCCTCACAGCTTTTCACACTTTGTTGTAAGGTGCCCAGACATTTAGGGTTATTATGTCTTCTTAGAGAATTGTATCATTATGAAATGCTTCTCTTTAATTCTGGTAATTTTCCTTGTTAAATTTGCTTTGAAAAAATAGCTAGTTCTGCTTTCTTTTGATTAGGATTAATTAGCGTGGCATACCTTTCTCCAACCCTTTACTTTTAATCTGTCTGTGTCTTTATATTTCAAGTAAGCTTCTTGTAGGTGACATATACTTGGGCCTTGTTTTCTTATCCAGTCTGTCAGTTTTCTTTTAATTGGTAAATTAGACCTTTCACATTGAAAGTGACTCTTGTTATAGTTGGGTTAATGTCAGCATTATTTGCAATTGCTTTCTGTTCATCACATTTGTTCCTTGTTGTTTTATTATTATGAATTTAAATCTGTTTTCTTCTCTGGTTTTAATTGAACACTTTTTATGATTGTATCTTCTCTCCTGTTTTAAGATACCAATTATATTTCTTTTTAAAATTTTATAGGTAGTTGCCCTAGAGTTTGCAGTAGACATTTTTAATGAATACAAGTCCATTTTCAAATGACACTTGACCATTTCACAGGTAGTGCAGGTGCTTTATAACAGATTATAATTGATTCTTCCCTTCCTTCTCATGTACTGTTACTCTCATTTCACTTATCCATAAACTACAGATACCTAATTCATTGTTATTGTTATTATTTTCAACAGTTAAGATCAGTTCAGAATAAGAAGAATGAAAGATCTTATTTTATCTTCATTTGTTCCTTGTCTTTTTCATTATGTAGATCTGAATTTCTTTTCTTTTTTTTCTTTTTTTTTAAAGACATTTATTTATTTGACATAGATCACAAGTGGGCAGAGAGGCAGGCAGAGAGGGAAGAAGCATTTCCCTGCTGAGCAGAGAGCACGATGCAGGGCTTGATCCCAGTACCCTGGGATCATGACCTGAGCCGAAAGCAGAGGCTTTAACCCACTGAGCCACCCACCCAGGTTCCCCTAGATCTGAGTTTCTTATCTATGCTTTTTCCTTCTCTCTAAAGAGCTTCCAGTATTTCTTGCAAAGCAAGTATATTGGCAGTTCTTCAGTTTATGTTTGTTTGATAAAGTCTTTAACTTTTGAAGGATAATTTCCCTGGTTATTGAATTCTAGATTAGTTTTTTCTTTCGACACCCAGATAGTTCACTCCAATGTCATCTTGTTTGCATGGTTTCTGGGAGGAAGTCTGATGTGATTCTTAATTAACCCTCTTCCTTAAAGGTGACTTCTTGTTTCATTTTGTCCTTTAGTTTATTTCAAGAATTTCTTTTTGTCTTTCTGAAATTTGAATATAAGCCTAGGTGTTGATGTTATGGAATGTATCCATTTAGTGTTCTCTGAGCTTTCTGAAATTTTGGTTTCATGCCTGTTGCTAATGTTGGAAAAATTTCCCAACTGGGATTACTTAAAATACCCAAGTTTCTTTCTTCTTCTTTTGGTATGCCCGTTATGTGTATGTTATACCTTTCATAGTTGTCCTGCAGTTCTTCCGTGTTCTCTTCTGATTTTTTTCATTCCTGTTTTTCTCTTGGCAATTCAGTCTGGGAGGTTTTTATTAACATATCTTCAGGCTCACTGATTGCTTTGTGTTTAGTCTAATGATGAAATCATCAAAAGCATTTTCGTGGTAGTATTTTTAACTTCCAGCGTTTAAAAAACTGTTTTTCATAGCTTAGTATATTAATAACAGTTACCTTAAATTCTTAGTTTGATGATTCCAAAATCTCTGTCTTATCTGAGTTTGTGATGCTTGCTTTGTTTCTTCAGAATGTATTTATCTTGCTTTTTAGCATTCAATATAATTTTTCTGTTGAAAATTTTATGTGCTTTATTGGGTGATAGGAACTTACATAAATAGATCTTTAGTGTGAAGAATCTGGCTAGGAGTCAAGTTGTGTTTGGTGTGTGTATTGTGTGATGGTGTCAGGGGCTTCATTTTTCTCAGGTTTCCTTGTTTTTGTTTCCACTATTTGGGGTTTCCCTAGAAACTCCTTAAATAGAGTCTGTGTCTTGCACCTCTAAGTTGTAATTTACTGTTTTTATACTATTATACTAGAACTTTGCTGATGTGGTGATAAGGTACCAGGGAAAGGAAGTGTTCTGTAATTTTTTTTAAAAGATTTTATTTATTTATTTGACAGACAGCAAGAGAGGGAACACAAGCAGAGGGAGTGGGTGAGGGAGAAGCAGGCCTCCCACAGAGCAGGGAGCCCCACACGGGGCTTGATCCCAGGACCCTGGGACCATCTACGAGCCAAAGGCAGATGCTTAATGACTGAGCCACCCAGGTGCCCCGGGTTCTGTAATTACATGATTAAATTTCAGTTGTAACAGTGAATTAGAGTCCCTTCCTTTACTATGAACTTAGAAGAATTTTAATCTTCTCTCCCTCTTTAATCATGAGGGCGAAGGGGAACTGGAGTTGTCTGGATGCTCTTCTACTAATTCAGAAAAGGTTCTGATAAAGTAGTTTCCCTTGAAGGTAGGTCTTTGTTAAGGGGGATGCATTGTGATTTGCCTCGGAGGCTCCATGTTGTGTCCAATTCTTGATTCCAGCTCAGGTGAGGAACTTAGAGTTGTAAGATTGAGCCCTGGGTCTGGCTGGGCATGTAGCCTGCTTGGGATGGTCTCCCTCAGCTCCTCCCTCTCTGCTCCCATCTCTCTCTCAAAAAATAAAAATAAAAATAAATAATAAAATAAACCAAACCAGTGAAAGGACACATTGCTCTGGCCATATCTCAGAATGGTTACTTTTCCTCTTCCCATGCCCAAAACTGGAAGAAATCTTTTCCTCCTGGATGATAATCTGGCGGAGCCACTGAAGGTAAAAACCCATGAATATGTGGCCGCCTTGGTTAAGACTGGGCCTTTGGGGATATTAAAGCTTCAAGCTAGTTTATACTCTGCCTTCAGGAATTCATCGTTACTTTTTATAAAGTATTCGTAACACTTACTTTCTTCAGAGGCTCCTCCTGATCATGGTAAACTCTGTAGCTTTTTTATTCTTTTTTCAGCTTCTTTTTTCTTGTGGGGAAGACAGATTCCAAGCTCTTTATGTACTGGAGCTGAAAACAAAAGACCTCTTGCTTATGCTTTAATGACAGTTTTATTGAGACATAATTTAAAATCATAAACATTTATCCTTAAAAGCATACAATTAGGTAGTTTTTAGTATGTTCACAGACTTATGCAACCCTTACCACTGTTTAATTTTAGAATTGATACTATCACCTGAAAAAGAAATCCCATACCCATTAGCAGTCACGGCTCCCAATCCAAGACAACCACTTACCTGTTTTGTTTCTGTGGATTTGCCTACACTGGGCATTTTACGTAGGTAGAGCCTTAGGGCAGGTGTCCTTTGTTTTGTTTTCAGCTTATCCCCCCTTCCCCAAAGATCTGTCCATTTATTTTAGAAAGAGAGAGGGAGGAGGTAGGGAAGAGTAGACAGGGAGAGGGAGAGAAGCAAACTCTCCTGACAACAACTCACCACCCGGAGATCAGAGATTAGGACAGGACTGGAGCCAAAACCAAGAGAGCCAGATGCTCAACTGACTGAGCCACCCAGGCACTCTGTGGCTTATTTATTGTAACAGTGTTTTCAGAGTTCATTCCTGCTGTAGCATATATTAGTATTCCATTCCTTTTTGTTCCCAAATAATACTCCATTGTAAGGATAGACCACATTTTGTTTATCCACTGGTCAGTAGGTAGAAATATATTTTTCGCTATTATGAATGATGTTGTTACAAACATTGGTGTAACTTTCTTTCTGTGGATATGTTTTCATTTCTCCTGGATAGATGGCGGGTGTTGAATTGGTAGGTCATAGAGAAACTGTGATTACCATTTCAAGGAACTGCCAGACAGTTTTTCAAAGTGACTGCACTGTTTTTTATTGTCACCAACTGCGAAAATTCTAAATGCTCATTCTTGCCAACACATGTATTCTTGATTCTAGGCATCTTAGGGTGTGTGAAGTGAGATCTCTTAGTGGTTTTGATTTGCATTTCTCTAATGACTAATTTCATGTACTTATTGGCTATTTGTATATTTTCTTTGGAGAAATGTCTATTCAGGTCTTTTGCCCGTGTTTTGGTTGGATTTTCTTTAATTGCGAAGTTAGTTCTAAGAGTTGTTTATGTATTCTGATAGAAATCCCTAACAGCTATATGATTTGCATGTATTTTCTCCTGTTTCACATTCTTCGGCCATATTCTTCAACATACAAAACTTCTATAATTTTATGAAGTTTGGTTTATCTTGTTGTTGTTACTTTTGGTGTAATATCTAGGAAATTATTACCTAATCCAAGGTTAGGAAGATTTGCTCTGGTGTTTCAAAGAGTTTATACTTTTAGCTCTTCCCCTTAGTTTTCTAAACTATTTTGAGTTAATTTTTATATATGGTGTTGAGGCATTGTTTTGCTTTCATTCTTTTGCATAGATATATCTGGTCCCAGCGTCAGTTGAAGAGACTTTTCTTCCATTAAATTGTCTTGTTTCTCTTGTCCAAATCAATTGACCATAAACCTTAGGGTTAATTTCTAAACTTTTAATTCTGTTGCATTAATATATATGTTTGTTCTAAAGCCAATAATAATACACTCTCTTAATTATTTTCATTTTAGTGAGTTTTAACATTGTGAAGTGTGAGTCCACCAAG
The DNA here is from genome assembly GCF_020171115.1 of Neogale vison. Taxonomy (NCBI): domain Eukaryota; kingdom Metazoa; phylum Chordata; class Mammalia; order Carnivora; family Mustelidae; genus Neogale; species Neogale vison. Next base: position 136,561,447 of record NC_058091.1, on the reverse strand, counting down.
TTTTTTCTTTTTCTTGGGCCCCCTGCTTTTCCATATGAATTTCCGAATCAGTTTGTTAATTTCTGCAGGAAAGCAAGTTAGACTTTTGGTAGGAATTGCCTTGTATCTCTAGAGTAATTAAGGTAGCATTACCATTTTAACCACATAAACAGTATTCTTCCTGTCCATGAACATGGTTATCTTCCATTTATTTAGGTGTTCTCTAATTTCTTTCAACAGTGTTTTGTAGGTTTTAGTGTTTAAGTCTTGCACTTTTTTGTTGTTTATTTCTAGATATTTTATTCTTCTTAATTCTGTTGTAAATGGAATTGTTTTCTTAAATTCATTTTCCAGTTGTTGCTAAAGAGTAGAAATAAAACTGATTTTTTAAAGATTTTAAAAATTTATTTAGACTGCATACATGAGCATGGGGCAGAGGGAAAGGGAGAAGCCCAAGCAGAGTCCTTGCTGAGAGTGGAGGCCAAGTAGGGCTTGATCACACTATCCTGAGGCCATGACCTGAGCTGAAATCAAGAGTCAGACACCCAACCAAGCCACCCAGGAGCCCCAAAACTGATTTTTGCATATTGAACTTGGTATCCTGCAATCTTGCTGAACTTGTATATTAGTTTTTTGGTAGGGCTTCTTTAGGATTTTTTATATACAAAGTTGTGTCATATGTGAATAGAGGATGTTTACTCTTATCTTTACAATATGGATGCGCTTGCTTTTTCTTGCCTTATTGCCCAAGCTAGAACCTCCAGTCCTGTTTTGAATAGAAATGGTAGAAGTCCTCTTTTCTTGTTTAAGGGGGAAATATTTAATCTTTTACCATTCAGTATGATGATGTTAGCTATGGGCTTTTTAAAATAGATGTATTTTACCAGCTTTGGAGGTTCCCTTTTATTCCTAATTTGTTGAGTGTTTTTATAAAGAAGAGATGATGGATTTTGTCTTGATTCTGTTTCTTTGTCAATGATCATGTTGCTTTTATTTTTCATTCTCAGTGTGGTGGTTTACATTGAGTATGTTTCTAAGTCAACTGTATTTCTAGGATAAATTTCCCCTTGGTCATGATGTGTAATCCACTTTTTGTGTGTTGTCAGATTTGGTTTGCTAGTTGAAGATTTGAGCACATATATTCATAAAGGATAGTTTCTGTTGTTTTCTTGTGGTGTGTTTGTCTGATTTTGACAGTAGGGTAACACTGGCTGTGTGTAGAATTAGTTAGAAAGTGTTCCTAATTTGTGGGGAAGAGTCTAAAGATTGGTGATAATTTCTCTTTGTGTTTGGTAGAATTCAAGAATGAAGCCATCTGATTTTTGCATATATTGAACTTGGTATCCTGCAGTCTTGCTGAACTTGTATATAGTTTTTTGGTAGGGCTTCCTTAGGATTTTTTATATACAAAATTGTGTTGTATGTGAATAGAGGATATTTTCTCCTATCTTTACAATATGGATATGTTTGCTTTTTATATAATATAAAAATATTTTATATTTTTATTCTTTTTATAAGTGTAGCTTTTCTTCATGGGAAGTTTTAAGATTGCTATTCATTTTTGGTAGTTTATGACTTTAAAGAATTTGTCTATTTTAAGTAGGTTATGTAATATGTTGCTATATAGTTCATGGAATTTTCTTACAATTCTTTTTATTCCCTTAAAATCTTTTTTTTTTACTTTGGTAGTAATTACCATTTTTTTGTTTTTGATTTGATTAATTTGAGTCTTTTTTTCCTCTTAGTAGAACCGAATTTTGGATTCATTGATTCTTTTGCTTTTCTGGTCTCTATTTCATTGATTTCTCTGCTCTGATCTTTATTATTTCCTTCCTATTGCTGCTCTGGGTTTATTAGAGTTTTGTGGGTTTTTTTAAAAAAATTCATTGTCTAGTTTCTCAAAGTAGAAAGTTGGATTATTAGAGACACCTCTTCTTTTATTTTTTTTTTAAGTTGTATTTTTAAGTAATCTCTATACTCCGTATGGGGCTTGAACTCAACAACCCCAAGATCAAGAATCACATACTTTACTGACTGAGCCAGCCGGGTGCCCTGAGATACTTCTTTTTTAAATATAGGCAATTGCAGCTATATATTTCCTTCTAAATACTACTTTAGATTCATCACGTAAGTTTTGATGTGTTATGTTTTCATTCTCATTCATTTCTAAGTATTTTCTAATTTCCCTTGTGATTTCTTTGTATTTGTTTTCTAGGAGAGTGTTGTTTAGTTTCCACATATTTGTACATTGAAATTTTTCTTGTTTGTAGTTTCTGAATTAATTCCCTTGTGGTTGGAGAATATACTGTGTATAATTTCAATTATTTTAAATTTATTGAGGCTGTTTTATGGCCTAATAGATCTTGGGAGATTGTTTTGTGTGCTCTCGAGAAGCGTGTCTCCACGGTGGTTGGCAGAGAGTTCTGCAGATGTCTGTTATTTCTGGTTGGTTTACAGTTGTGTTCAGTTTTGTGTTTCTTTGTTGATCTTCTTTTTGGTTGTTCCATCCATCATTCAAAGTGAGTTATTGAAGTTGTCAGCTATTGTGAATTGTGTATTTTAATTCTTTGAGTTTTTGCTTTTTTTTTTTTTTAAAGATTTTATTTATTTTATTTGACAGATAGAGATCACAAGTAGGCAGAGAGAGAGAGGGAGGAGGAAGCAGGCTCCCTGCTGAGCAGAGAGCCTGATGCGGGGCTCCATCCCAGGACCCTGGGATCATGACCTGAGCCAAAGGCAGAGGCTTTAACCCACTGAGCCACCCAGGTGCCCCGAGTTTTTGCTTTAAATAGGACTCTGTTGTTAGATTTGTATTTGTGTGTAATTTTTACTCTATCTTGGTGTATTGACCTTTTTATCATGATAATATATATTCTTTTGTTTTGAGTAACAACTTTTGTCTTAATGTTTGTTTGGTATTAGTATAGTTATCTAGTATCTCATTTGATTACTATTTTAGTTTCTTTTTTACTTTCTTCCGCTTGTGTGTTCAGACCTAAAGTGTTCCCTGTAGAGTACATATCTCTGGATCTTTTTTCAGAAAGGAAAAGGACTCTTCAGTGGATCTCTGCCTTTTGATTGGATAATTTTATCCATTTGCATTTATTATCATTACTGATAACATAGGACTTAAGTCTGCCATTTTGGTATTTATTATTACATTGTTATATCTTATTGTTTCTCTGCTCTTGTTCCTTTATTTTGTGTGAATTAGATGTTTTCTAGTGTACCTTTTAATTTCACTGTAGTTTCTTCTCTGTAGTTCTTGAGTTCTCTCTCTCTTTTCTAAATAAAGATTTATTTATTTATTTATTTAAGAAAGAGTGAGCTAACAGGGAGAGGGGCAGAGGAAGAGAAAATATCCTGAGCAGACTCCCTGCTGAGTGTAGAGCCCCATGCAGGGCTCTATCCCAATACCCTGAGATCAGGACCTTGAGCCACAACCAAGAGTCAGATGCTTAACTGATAGAGCCACCCAGGTGCCCCTTGAATTATTTTCTTAGTGGTTGCTCTGGAGGATTACTCATAGTATCTTAATAGGAAAATATAATTTGGATTGATACAAACTTAATTCCAATAGTATGTTAATTTTTTTTTTTTAAAGATTTTATTTATTTATTTAAGAGACAGAGATCACAAGTAGGCAGAGAGAGAGAGGAAGGGAAGCAGGCTTCCTGCTGAGGGGAGAGCGTGATGCGGGGCTCGATCCCAGGACCCTGAGACCATGACCTGAGCCGAAGGCGGAGCCTTAACCCACTGAGCCACCCAGGCACTCCTAGTATGTTAAATTTTGCAACATAGTATATGTTTTCTGCTTTCTCCTTTTTGCTATTATTGTCATGAAATTATATACGTATACAATTTAAACCCAAATGTTATAATTACTACTTTGTGTTTTTTTCTACTTTTTTAGATAGAATTAGAAACAAGTCATTTATATTCTTTTATGTTTATCTATGTGAGTTATCTCTTGATGTTCTTGCTTTGTGTGGATTTGATTTACTACCTAGTTTCCTTTCTTTTCCACTTTATTATTTCTTAATATGCCGGTTTGTTAGAAATTTGTTTAGTTGGGAACATCTTAGCTTCTCCATTTTTGAAGTATAAATTTGCTCCATATAGAATTCTTGCTTTACAGGCTTTTCTTTCAGCATCACAGTATGTCATCCCACTGCCCGCTGGCTTCCATGGTTTCTGATGAGAAGGCTATTGTGTATCTAACTGAGTAAAATAGCATTAACTATATAAAGTGATAATGGTGACATTCCTCTGGAGTGCGCAACATGTAAAGAAATAAAACGTGAGATGTCTGGGTGGCTCAGTCTAAGGTTAAGTGTCTGCCTTCAGCTCGGGTCGTGGTCCCAGGGTCCTGGGATTGAGTTCTGCGTTGGGCTCCTTGCTCAGCAGGGAGTCTGATTTTCCCTCTGTAAGCAGATCCTCCTCCTTGTGTTCTCTCTTTCTCTGACAAATAAATAAAATCTTGAGAAATAAAACATGACAACAGTAGCAAAAATGTGGGAAGAGGTAAACAGGCTTTAAAAAGCTTTGTGTTACATTGTCATCATGTGATAAATATACTAATTCAATCAAAGATATGTCAGAGGTGTACTTTTTAACACTTACATGGTGTTCATTAATACAGTACCAAAATGTATAGCAAAACGTTAACAAGGATTAAATGTAGAAAAAATATAAAGAACATAGGAAAGGATGAATGGAGAGAACAGATGGGAAACTAACAAGCTCTAGTGGATTTAAACCTGTCTATAGTAGGAATTAAACTAGTCTTCTTAGTCTCTTTTATTTGATATTTGGTACAACCATAATTTTAAAAATGGTAGTAAATGTAAAATTTGAAAATATCCGTATTGACATATTGATCTGGAAATTTTTTATGTCTATTTCCTTTGCTAAACACAGAGTACCACAGTAATACATTTTTGTTCATGCGCTTTAAAAATCTTGCCACTCCCTCACTGCCGTTGAATATGAGCTTGGTTTTTTTTTTTTAGATTTTATTTATTTATTTGACAGAGAGAGATCACAAGTAGGCAGAGAGGCAGGCAGAGAGAGAGAGAGGAGGAAGCAGGCTCCCTGCTGAGCAGAGAGCCCGATGCGGGACTCGATGCGGGACTCGGTGACCCGAGCCAAAGGCAGCGGCCCAACCCACTGAGCCACCCAGGCGCCCTGAGCTTGTTTTTATATGTCCTGCAACACCTCAGACATGTACCAACTATGTTGGTTCACTGCGTGTTACGAGCCACACCCGTCCACATCTGCTGGGACAGATTTGCGCGTCGAGTAACTTTCCTTCCACCACTTCACAATAACCCACAAGCTACAGTGCTGTGTCACCTACTTCCCCAAGTAAACTTCAGATCTTTTTCAGTGTAAAGTGCCATATTTATTGTGGTGTTTATGTATCTTAAACAATTTAGTGTGTGTAAAATCGTTTTTTATTGAATTGGGGGTTTTTAAAGTTGGGTTCTTCCCTTTTTTTAAATGTGTTACTGATGGAGTTTAGGAATGCTGTGCTTGTAACCCCATTTTTTTCTGATAAGCCCTGTGGTTTTTACTGCATGATTTCGTATAGTGTAGTCATTTTAAGGACCTTAGATATGATAATAAAGCATGAGTTCCCCTTCCCCCAGCTTTGGTTTAATAGAGATTTCATTTTCAGTGTCTTCTGGGCTTCCTATATTCTTATGAGAAATGCACAAGTGTTCAGCTCAGTGTTCCTATGACAGTAAAATGTCTTTTTTTTCTGGCTGCTTTCAGTGTTCTTTTGTTTTGTTTTATTATTTTTTTAAAGTTTTCAGCAGTTTGGCTGTGATTTGTGCCTAGGTGTGCTTTTCTTGGGATTGAATGTGTGAGGTTTGCATGCTTCTTAAATTTAGAGATCTTTTTCTTTTCCGAAATCTGGAAAATTGTTCTCTGAACTTTTGACCCACTCTCTTCTTCTCCTTGTGGGACTGTGGTTACATGTTTGATAGACCTTTTTTTTTTTTTTTTTAAGATTTTATTTATTTATTTGACAGAGATCACAAGTAGGCGGAGAGAGAGGAAGAAGCAGGCTCCCTGCTGAGCAGAGAGCCCGATGCAGGACTCGATCCCAGTACTCCGGGATCATGACCCGAGCCCAAGGCAGAGACTTTAACCCACTGAGCCACCCAGGCGCCCCTTGATAGACCTTTTGATGCTGCCTCAGCCAGCAATCTTTTTTAGCCTTAATATTTTTTCTCTCTGTTCTTCAGAATCTGCTCTGATTTCATCATTACTTACTCATTTTGCCATTTCCAGTGTGCCATTAAGTACATAAGTAAATGCATATTTCAGATATTTTTCAGCTCTAGAATTTTGGTTTTTTCTTAATTCTTTTTCTTTGTGGAAATTGCTATCATTTCATTCAGTACAAGCACATTTCTCTTTACGTCCTTGAGCATTGTAACAACAGCTGCTTCAAAATTCTTTATATTTTAATTTCAAACACTTCATCATCTCAGAGGCATTCTCTTTTGTTTCTGTTCTCTTGAATGGGGGTGATATTTTCCCGTGTCTTTTTATGTAAAGTACCATTAATTGTATTCTAGCATATTATATATGGGTTACCAATTTTAAAAACAATAGTATTTTTAGAGAATTTGGCTCTTTTTAAGTATATATTTCATGCTTTTTGTGCTGATTATGGTTTCTTTGACCCATGTATTTCTTCTCATTTTTTTCACTTATCTTTCTACTAAAGCATATCCCCAAATAGTTCTTTTGTGAGGTTCTGCGGAAAGTAAGCCGTTAGCTTTTTAGTGTCTTAAAATACCTTATTTTGCCCTCATTTTCAGTGATACTTTATCTGAGCATTCAGTTCTAAGCTGGCAGTTCTTTATCCTTAGTGCTTTTGTGCCATTGTTTATTGTTCTAAATGGTCCTTTTTGGAGGGAGATAATTTGCCTTTTCTCTTCATAAGCTTTTAGGATTATGTGTTATCGATATTCTACAGTGTGCCCACGTGAGAGTTTATCTTCTAAGCTTTTAGTAGTTTCTGTGGTTTTTTATGTATATAATCATGGCAACTAAAAATAAAGATTATTTTATATCTTTTAATATTAATACTGGTTATTTGTTTTCATTATATTATTAAATTATCAAAAACCTTCAAAATACTATTTAACAGTTGTAGTAGACAATTCCATGTCCTGATTTTAATGGAGATGGCTTCAGTGTTTACTGTTGAATACTTGCTGTATTAGATTTGGTTAAAAAGTGTGTCGATTTTAGTTTGCTTTTATTTTGGTTGAGTTTTTATTAAAAGTGGTGGCTGAAGGGCGCCTGGGTGGCTCAGTCTGTTTAGCGGCTGCCTTCAGCTCAGGTCATGATCCTGGAGTTCCAGGATCTAGGCCCATGTCAAGGTCCTTGCTCGGGGGGCGGAGTGGGGGGTGTGGGGGGTCTGCTTCTCCCTCTCCCTCTGCTCTTCTATCCCTGCTTCTCCCCCTGCTCATGCTCACGCTCTGTGTGTGTCTCAAATAAGTAAAATCTTTAAAAAAAAAAAAAAATAACGGTAGCAAAATTTATCAAGTGCCATTTTAAGTCTTGATGCAGTCATAGTCAGCCTTTTCACAAACTGGATTCACCTTATTTTATTTAGTCAGTGGCTTTTCTTTTTCTTTTTGCATCAGTACTTACAAGTGTATTGTTTTATACTCTTCCCACTTTTCAGCTATCTTTATCAGCTTTTATTTATATTTCATAAGCTTCTAAAATGAATCACATAGTTCAATAATTTTTCCTTTTATATTTCTTTTTTTGGAGATAATTTTGTTCTTTTAGTTTGATAAATTAAAAACGAAGGATCTTATCTTTAATTCTTTAATTTGATTTTGTCATTTTTCCAAATTCTAAGAAAACCGGTACATGGATACTAATACAGTACAGACTTTTTTTTTTTTTTTTTTTTTTTTTTAAGATTTTATTTATGGGGCGCCTGGGTGGCTCAGTGGGTTAAAGCCTCTGCCTTCGGCTCAGGTCATGACCCCAGGGTCCTGGGATGGAGCCCCGCATCGGGCTCTCTGCTCAGCAGGGAGCCTGCTCCTTCCTCCCTCTCTCTCTGCCTGCCTCTCTGCCTACTTGTGATCTCTATCTGTCAAATAAAATAAATAAAATCTTAAAAAAAAAAAAGAACCCAGGGATCATGACCTGAGCCGAAGGCAGAGGCTTTAACCCACTGAGCCACCCAGGCGCCCCTACAGTACATACTTTTAAATGTAATTTTATTAAATATCTCACATGTTTTTTATGTGAATTTGACATTTTTTACAAATATGTATCCGTGTCCCATTTTTTGTGGTCTTGATTATTACTGTGTCTTTTTGGAAATATAATAGTTTCCTGAATATTGTTTCTTTTTTCTTCCACAAGGCCCCCTACGCTTTTTATTAGAAATCTTAATCCTGAATACTTAAGTGTGGATAAGTTGAAAGGTTTTTATAGCTGTTAGTAGAGTATATAATTATTACTAGTACTTTGGGTGTATTTAAGAATGAGTATTATGTATTATAGGAATTTACTGTGAATCTGAGTTTTATTGTTGCTTAATATTGCCTTTTTTGCTGTTTAAGGAATTGTAAAATTTTTTTGTAGCTGCCCTGTGAATTTCAACTTGGGTTGGGTTCTGATATGTTTCAGAGTATTTGGTAATTTTACATATATGGCTATAGTAACCTGCTTTTGTTCCTCTCTCTGCCCCCCCCCTTTCTTTTTTTTAACAGTTACATGGGAATTGGTCTTTCTGCTCAAGGTGTGAACATGAATAGACTACCAGGTACTTGTAATTGAATTATAATACTGTCTTATGGCTATATCTTTCTGTCTAAATATTTGAAGTAATAATTGAAATAGTTAAGTACATTGATTTTCTGTGTTTTTAATCTCCTCTGTGTTATGAGTTTGAAGGGGAAGTCAGGTGGTTTTTAAAAATTTAAATTTTATGCTATTTAGCAAAATTTGTATCCTGCATTTTTTTGTTTTATGTTTTTGCTTGTTTTGGTATTTTAACTTCTATTACATAGTCATATCAATGACTTTAAATATTTTAATGTGATTAATTCTCTTTGCTAGCCAGTACATTCCTGGCTTTTAACCTGTTTTCATTTGTTCAGTATTCTGGAAATGGAGGCTAATAGTCCAAGTGAGCTAAGGAAGGTGTCAGCTGAGATGGCAGAACTGTTTCCCAAAGCCATTAATCAGATGAAAGTGATTCTTGGATTATATTTTCTGTTATTTTTACTAATGTTAAAAATTAATTTGGGAGGAAACTTTGAAAATAGAAAAATCTTCTATTTTATATTAAACTGTGTGTGTGTAAATGAAAGCAAAATTCTTTGGTTTATTAGCAAAGGAAATATGCATGGAAAATATGTCTTGCCCTTTTTTTTTTTTTTTAACATGGTAAGAATCTTGTTTAATACATGTTTTAGTCTTCTGTGTGGCAGATTTATTTTCCTTAGTGTTGCAAACAGTATTTTAATGTAGAAATCGTGTGGTGTAATTATTGGGAATTTGAATGTACATTTGAGAGTTTTTACTTTTGTGCTATCATCTATTGTACTATTCTTACTTTTCTTGTCATAATCTTAGTGAATAGCTCTAGTACAGAGGAACCTTACTTTTCATTGTAAATATACTGGAACTTTCTCTTTAGGCTGGGATAAACATTCATATGGTTATCATGGGGATGATGGACATTCATTTTGTTCTTCTGGAACGGGACAACCTTATGGACCAACTTTTACGACTGGTGATGTCATTGGCTGTTGTGTTAACCTTATCAACAATACCTGCTTCTACACCAAGAATGGACATAGTTTAGGTACTAAGATAATGTATTGCATGTAAAGTAATCAAATACTGTGATTATTGTACTTAGAGCATAGTAGTCACACTTGTTGTGTAGTCCTCGATTGTTAGTACATGCCTCTGGATGTTATTTCTTTGTTCTTTCCAGGTGGAAGTTGAGGAAATGGTAAAAATTTGCATTCTCTGAACGCCACGTTGTATTACATATATGGGAGTAACTATGAAAATATTCCCCATAGTTCCCATATTTATTCTAGTAATAGAAATGCTAAGTCTTTTCTGCTTTGAGTAAGACACTAATCACTTCATAGTATGACTAAATTCTCTAAGTAACAAGTACTAAGAAGAAAAGGCTGTCAGTTTTTAGTGTAGTATGGGGTAATAATGAAGGAAAGTCTTGATACTGTCAACCAAAGGAAAGGCATTTGACCCACTAAAAGGGCAGGCCTGCCCTTTAGTGATGACTAAAGGGTGATGACTACAAGTTCTGCAGAAAGGAGCAGAATTAAAACCATAACAGCAAAACTTCCAAGGATAAAAGTCAGATGGTAAATAAAAAAATAAATTAATGAAAACATAAAGAGGCATAGCCATCCCAAGACTAGTAGAAAATCAGGCTTTTTGGTTGCATGTGCACCCGTAGTGTTTCAAATTGAGAACTGTGTGTGGTGGTTATATTCCCTTAGAAGTTTTTTTGTTTTTGTTTTTATACAGAAACTATGAAGGATAGCAAGACTGATGCTTTAAAATGGTTTCACATTACTAGAGAAGTGCTTAATTCAAAGCAAACTACTTCTGATGAAGTAAAGCAAAAGGAAGCAAAAACTAACCTCGGAAGGCAGAAATTTCATTGTGCTCATAAATTGTATTTAAAAATAAGACTGCAAATAGTGTCCTTAGGTATATAATAGATGTTCTTTAATATAACACAAAAACTGTTGTGTCTTTCATTTCATAGTAGAAAATTCTAGATTTCTGGCTGCATTGGTAATAGCTGTCATATTCCTGACATAAAATTAGTGTCTTCACTTTTATATGCAGCTTAAGTCTTTTCGTTCTGAATATTAATACTGATTTCGAAGTCCTGTCTTAGCAACAGAAAGGTTGTCCCAAGTCCACACAGGAGTGTTGCTTTGGGACACCAGGAGATGTGTGGATTTGTGATTTGATTGCTATGGCTGGCCCCTTTCCAGATGATGTAGCCTCTAGTTGATTCTGTGTTACTGTCCTGGCTCTGACTCTTCACAGCATTTAACCCAAGGTGGTCTTAGTTGCCTTGCTTGCTTAAGGTATTTGATCTTAAATTAAACTGCAGAAATCTGCTTTTAGGTATGACCTTTGATTCCAAAATGCAAAAGAAGGCACATTTTTAAACCAAAAATTAGTCTTTTTACTGTTTTTTAAAACTTTATTCCAGAGAAGGAATTTTGTTTTGGGAAATAGAAAGATCATAGGTGATGTGATTTTATTTGTTTCTTGTTAGATTTTCACAAACATTAATATTGAGATTTTCTCTTGAATAAGAAATCTATTTAAAATGTGAGATACTTCTTAAGAAAAGGGTACTTCGTGATAAAATCACGTTCTAATTTTAAGTAAATTTTTGAGACATTTGTCAGTATTCATTTATAAATTTCATGTTTATTAAGCACGTAGGCAATATAAGAGCCGTTATATGGGTTCTTTAGTTGCCTGGGTTTGTCTCCTGGCTTAGGCCAGTGACCTTATGCAAATTAATATTTCTGTGCCTCAGTTTGTAAGTAGGACCACTGTAATACCTGCCTTTCTTTGGTTGGTAAAGTAGACTGAAATGATGCGTGCAAAGTTCTTAGGTGACTGCCTGGCACATAGTGAGTACTCATTCAGTGTTGTTAGCCAGTCTGGGCTAGATGCTGGGGATGCAGTGGTAAAAAGTCACTCCTTTAGAACAGAGGTCAGCCCGCCACAGCTCAGGATCTAGATAGGTCTCCTGTCTGTGCTTTAAGTCAAGTTTCATGGGAACAGAGCCACCCCTCATTCCTTTGTGCGATGTATACAGCGCTTGTCTGTCCAGTGGCAGGACTGAGTGCTTGTGATGGAGACCGTAGAGCCTGGAGAGTGGAAGAGGTTTACTCTCTAGTCTTCATGGAAGTATGCTTCCCTCTGGTCCAGTTTCTAGCATCTAGAAGATAAAAATATTATTTACATACTGTTGTACTTCCCGGAGTGGATCATTTCTACCCAATAGCTGATATATCTTTAGTTTCTTTTTCATGAAGGTTTTAAAAATATATATTTACTGATCATAGAAATAGAACTGGAAAGGTTTTTATTTGAGAAAATAGTTAAAGGAGAGACAGTTCATTATCTAGGTTAATTTAATTGGAAGTTTTTTTTACTTTGTTTTATTGAAAATCATCAATTGAAGATCACTTTTTGAAAAGCCTTTTGACATATCAGAAAATTATAAATATAAAAAATTGTCTTCCAGGTAAAATTTAAATCTGACTCACTAAAGTAGCATCTTTTTATGGTCTGAATGTGTACAGGTTGTGGTAGCCATTTCAAAAATGCTAATCTCTGGAATTGAGTTGGGTTTTTCATTAGAGTTTATGGTAAAGACTGAGGATTTCAGTAATTATTAACAAAAAGGAATTTTGGCTAAAACTGTAAAAGTAGACCATCTTTGCTATAGTAGATGTCTTTGAGGAAAATAACTTTTTAGGCTGCTAAATTATGATTAAGAAACTAAGATACAGTTGGTAATATTTTATTAAAATATTCTGTGTTGTTTCCTGTATCCTTTTTAGTTTTCTGAGAATTTTAGAATAAATTTTCAATTTGGCCTATGGTCACTTTGCTTTCTATTTATTAATGAAGCTAAAAGTAATCTGTTTATGGGGAGCTTAGGTGACCTCCAGTTTTGCTTTCCTTTTGACAAGCCAACATGAATTTACTAGTTTTTTAAAAGTCATAAAGATGGGACTTGACTACAAACCCCTGTTTTTACACATTTATTAAAAACCATATAGTAGAGAGGCATAGTCAGTTTGTCTTTTAATTTTGTTACTTTATTTTTTTTTAAATATTTTTTAAAGGTTTTTTATTTATTTATTTGACAGACAGAGATCACAAGTGGGTAGAGAGGCAGACAGAGAGAGGGGGGGAGGCAGGCTCCCCGCCGAGCAGAGAGCCCGATGCGGGGCTCGATCCCAGGACCCCGGGATCATGACCTGAGCCGGAAGCAGAGGCCTTAACCCACTGAGCCACCCAGGTGCCCCAATTTTGTTACTTTAATAGATAGAGTCAGATAGTGGTGTTTTCTGATGGTGTACAGCACAATAACAGAGCCATAAAATTTCACGTGGGAAGAGACCTTAAAAGATAATTCAGTGGAAACGCCCTCAGTTTTTAGATGGTGGTCCACATAGGAAAGGTAGTGGTGTTGGTGTGGGTTTTTTTAGTTTTAATGTGTGTTTAGACTGGAAGAATTGAGAGTAAGTGACTATCTCCTGTTTTTCTAGAGCTCAGTCTTTTTAAGCATATGAATGAGATCCTACAGAAATACTTGGTGTATTTATTATTTTATTTTCAATGAAGTAATGTATTTAAATATTAGAAGAGAGAGTATTAAATCATCAGTTTGGGATGCCAGTAGACTCACTCCTCTGACTTGTATCTGAACATGACTGTGGTGAAATTACTGTCAGAGGACATTCATGAGAAATTCTCAGCTGTATAACCCTTGATCCTTTGAATGAGGAATTGAGCTTTTTCGCAGAATAGTCCAGTTATTTAAGAATGTACTTTCATGGGGAAAAACTTTTTTAAGAAACAAAAGTACTGTATTTTGCATCGTTCAGTTTTTTTCCCTTGGTAACAAAAAATTCTCTTCTTTCCCTTCCCCCCAGAATTACTTAAAAGCTAAATGTAGGTGAGGAAGATTTGTGGTAAGGCGCAATAAAGCAGCATGGGTGTTGGTCAGAAATCAAATGTGACTGTTTTGCAACCAGTTTTCTTATAAGGTTCTTGACGTAGCTTAGAAGGTCTGTCTGAAGCCAGAGTCCTGGAGGCAGTCGCAGTACTCCAGAAATAACACTGCGGTGTGACTAACAAGGGTGTTGATCTTGAAGGGAGATAGAACTTTCTCTCTCAGACCTCTGTTGGGGTTACTGAGAAAAAGACTGGTCTCACTATTTAATTCTGGGTTTTGAATTTTTTCCTTTCCTTCCTTTGCCATTCCTTCCCTTGTTTTCAGTTTAAATTCAGCTTGTCACTATCGTCTGCCTTTGAAAAACCGTGTCTAATGCCACTTTTTTGGTTTTTGTTTTGTTTGTGTTTTAGGTATTGCTTTCACCGACCTACCGGTAAGACATACTTTCTTTTAAAAGCTGTTTTGTATTTTTAATTAAAAGAAGCGTAAAGAAACGGGTATTAAACATGCTTGGAATTCTATCTCACTGATATTTATCAAGTCTATATGCGATGCATAGACCAGAGATCCTTTCCCCAGGCGCCAGGGGCCCTGGCACAAGGGAACCGTGTAACTAAACAAATCAGAATTGGTTACTTAAAACACACCTTGTACTGTCACTGTCACTGCGTTCAGTTGAAACGTGTTTCTCTGGTATCGCTGAACCGTTCAGCAAGTGGCTGTGCCACGGATGCCGTGACCATGCTCCAGACCAGGTGAAGGGCTCCGTCCTCTTGACGTATTCAGTCTGGGGACTAGGAGTAAACAGTACGTTAAGGACAAATAAACTATGACATTTTAAAGCGTGGTAGGTACCTTTTAAAGAAAGAGCAAGAGAGTGGGGGAGTACCAAAGACAGAACGTGGACTATACGGTCCACTCGCCTTTGCCAAGGTGTGCAAGGGGGCACTGGAGCAGAGACCCGCAACAGAGTGAGGGAGTCGGCGGAATAGGTAGATGGAGCAAGAATGGCCCAGGCAGAGAAGCAGGTAGAGGAGCCTGACTAAGTAAGGGGTCCACAGAGGGGACGAAGACAAGAGTGCACCAGATGAGTCCAGGATCGAGGTGGGGCAGGGTGAGCGAGCTCATGGACACCTGGAGGGCCACTGCAAGTACTTGGGCGTTTACTCTGCCCTAAATGCAGACACTGCAGTCTCCATTCCCATGGCGTAGCTTCAGTTTTAAAGGGTCGCTGACAGCTCTTTGAAAAGTAGACTGGGACAGGGATTTAGGGCAGAAGGAGGCAGACCTGGGAAGAGGCTCTTGCAGAAATTCAGGCAGCAGGTGATGGTGACTCACATCGTTAGAGATTTGAGGGCTTTGACTGTGGATACCTTATTTACCCAGGCGAAGACTGCCCATCGTAACACACATCACATGTAACGCTGATGAGGAAAGACCTAACAAACTAGGATAGGATGCTTTGTTATCACTTAAAATTGTTATTTTGTATTCACTGAATGATCTCTTAGGGTATTTAAATAGAGATTTTTTAAAAAATTTATTTATTTATTTGACAGAGAGAGAGACGTCACAAGTAGGCAGAGAGGCAGGCTCCCCGCCGAGCAGAGAGCCCAGATGTGGAGCTCAATCCCAGGACTCTGAGATCATGACCAGAGCTGAAGGCAGACCCTTAACCCACTGAGCCACCCAGGCACCCTTAAATATAGGTTTTTAATGTATAGATTTTAATCAGTATCACTTGTTAAACACCTGAAAATAATGAAATAAGGAATATAGATTGGCTAAGGTATTCCCGGTATTCCCCAAACTTCATATTTAGAATCCAGTCTTTTAAACCTCTTTTTTAGAGTTGATGTCTGTGGTTTTCTACTTGATGCTGACATCTGTGCCATCAAGAACATTTCCTGAGAGCTCTCCGTGATGTCTCTCGCATTTTCTCCCAAGCTTCCGATTGCATTGTGCAGGCTCTGATGCTGCCCATTTTCAGTATTACCAGAAGGCACTACAACAACCAGGACTCTGGTATTTCTTTCTTAGTTGGTCTGTGCATAACTTGTTGACTAAAATGTCTCTGAGGTAGGAGTTATCCAGCTGTTCCACCAGGAAAAAAAATGAGTCGAGTTCCAGAATTTTCGGAGAGCTTGTTCTTGAATGGATTCACACCTGTGCAGGCAGGGACAGCTGCCTGTGTAGACAGATGTAAGGTGCCACTGTTTATAAACACATTTCAGTTTCAGAGATGTTTTGAGAAGGGTGACAGGAGAATCAGAGGCAGAGGATATTCATCCTATCTAGAAGTTACTAATGTTCCTGAAGAAAATTCTAGTGGGAAAAAAACAAAACAGAAGAAAATAGAAGTTATAATAGAGAACAACTTTGCTAAGCCAAGGAAAATTCGGAGTCTAAAATCAACATGCTCACTAGGAAGTATTATTTGATAAGCAGTATGGGAACCAGTGTTTATCTTTTTGAAGAAGTTTGTAATCTTGGGATTTTGTCTTATATTTATGCCAAAGTAAGTTTCAGGTAGATTAAAGAGTTAAATTTAAAAATAAAAATAAGTATGTTTGGAAAATACCCCAACTGAGAGCCAAGAGGATTTTCTGATGAATTGGATGTGAAAAATACGAGAGAAAATAGGACTTTGAGATTCTTGGCCTGGGGAATGGAAAGAACGGTGATGCCGCTTACTGATGTAGAGACGGCTGTGTATAGGCAGAGCAGGTGTAAGGTTGGGGGGTGCATCTGGAGACCAGTTTGGGGTAAGTTTTTTTGGTTTTTGTTTTTTTTAAAGATTTTATGTATTTATTTGACAGAGATCACAAGTAGGCAGAGAGGCAGGCAGAGAGAGGGAGGAAGCAGGCTCCCTGCTGAGCAGAGAGCCCCATGCAGGGCTCGATCCCAGGACCCTGAGACCATGACCTGAGCGGAAGGCAGAGACTTTAACCCACTGAGCCACCCAGGCACCCCTGGTTTTGGATAAGTTAAATGGAGTTCCCAAGTGTACAGTTGGCCATGTAAGCCTATAATTCAAGAGAGTGATCTGGGCTGGAGACAGAATTTGTGGAATCCTTGGCATTTCTGTTTTTAATGTATGATACCAGGTGACATCCACAGGGAAGTGTGTGTAGCAGAGAAGAGGGGCATGCATGTTTGGGAAAAGAGAAGGAACCAGCAAAGGGAGATTGAGAAGGAGGTGAGGTGAGGTCGGAGGAAGACTTAGAAGGGGGTGTGTCCTCAAAGTCAAGTGAAGAAAGCCTCTCTAGAAGCAAGGTGAAATCACCTGTGTGAGATGTTCCTGTGATACCACGCATGAGCTAAGAACTGAGAATTAATTACGGATTTAGCAGAGAGGAGGATGCTGGTGACCTTGACACAGAGTTTCAGCAGACTGAGTGATGGAGGAATCCTCACTGGAAAGAGTTTACTAGCGAATAGGAGGAGGGAAATCACAAAGTAGGGACAGGTTTGTGGAGGATTTCGACTGAATAGGGAAGAAGCAAGTGGCACGTGGTGGCTGGTGGCAGATGTGGAGGCGAATGAAGATTTTTTTATTTACCAGGATGTTTATTTGCCGATGAGAATGATTCCAGTAGCAAGCAGATGAGTTAATGTAAAGGGAGGAGAAGTAACGCGGTCCTCACACCACTTACTGGACGCATGGGGCTGCAGTCACGTGCTTAGGAAGGGGGCACGGCGGGTGTGGCCAGTTGGAGGCGCGGGTGGGGTGTGTGTGGCTCAGATCTCTCCAGGGGCTGCCGGGCGGGCGACATTCGGTTCCCTTTGCAGTTGGCGGAAGGGCTCACCTGGGTGGGTGTTTGGTGTTTTGGTTTTTTACCCCTTTTGTGACCTTAAGCAAATAAAACCAACCTGTCAGAGCAAGCAGTTGTTCGATGAGCTTCTGTTCCTCACTTGTACAAGTGGTGATAATTTGGAAAAGGCTAAGTGGGTTGTACACATGTTGACTATTTTTGTGTTGTCTTCTGATTATTTTTGTCCCATTTGAGAGTCACTAGTCATGTTTTTTGCCTTGTCTATAATTAATCAGTGAGGATACTCGGCTTTGTAGCACCAGTGGGTAAAGTGGTTACGGTGGTTGTTGCAAGGTTGTCTTTTGTTGTTTTTTTTTTATACAGTGGTTCTGTTTTATTTTGTGACTCAGATTTTCTGGGACTCCCACCTGCAGCACAGCATTCTGCTACTTAAAAAGGAAAAAAAAAAAGCTGGTCTTTCCCTTAAGTGTCCCACCAAAGAAGTGTTTATATGTTCTGTACCTGTGATGCCTCACTAGCGGGTCGTAGCATTACATCCTGGCAGGGTATTTACAGAACAAAAGTTGATCTAGATGGTTGCACTCATCATGGAACCTACAGTGTGTAACGCCTTTGAAGACCTGGTATCTTTTTCAAAATGATCTTTCTTCACCAGTTCGGGAAGTGTCCCTCTGTAAACTCACTCAGTTTGGGATTAGGTCAATTCCTTTTGTTACAGAAGCTGCTCTCCTCTAAAATGATGCTGCATTCCAGATCTTGCTGCAGACTTGAAATCTACTTTTCATAGATACATTATTTGCTTTCATTTTCATTAGAAAACATCTTCAAAACAGAACAAAATTATACTGTTGAGGATATGATTTTGTGTATCTTTAGCTTTTGAATATTTTTAGGATCTGTATTTTTCATAGGTTAATAGAAATTAGGAGATCTTTTTAAATTCTCTTCATAGAGGCTTAAGTTATTCTCATTTTTGTGTAATTCTACACAAGAAGGGGTGATTTATTTTTTTCTTTAATTTAGAAAGTTTCCTGGAAAACATTGTTTTACATAAATCCACAGCCTGGATTCATGCTATATCATAGAAGAACCTTGAAAGCATTATGTTGAGATGAAAGAAGGCAGTCACGAAAGACCACATATTCTATAATTCCGTTGATATGAAATGTCCAGAATAGGCTGATCTGTGTTGTCAGAAAGTGGTTGTCAGGGGTTATGGGATGGTGGGCAGGAGCAGACTGCTAGGTGTGTGGTTACTTTTTGGAATGATGGAAATGTTGTAAAATTAAATTGTGATGATTGCACATCTCGGTGATTATTCTGGTTTTTGTTTTTGTTTTAAGATTTTATTTATTTATTTATTTATTTATTTATTTGTCAGAGAGAGAGAGAGAGTGTGTGTTCAAGCGCACAAGCGGGCAGAGTGGCAGGCAGAGGCAGAGGCAGAGAGAGAAGCAGGCTCCCTGCCAAACAAGGAGCCCGACGCAGGACTCGATCCCAGTCCTGGGATTGTGACCTGAGCCGAAGGCAGTGACTTAACCGACTGAGCCACCCAGGTGTCCCTATTTGTTCTGTTTTTAGAAATCTATAGTCTAGCAAGTGAAAAAGTCTTTTACATTATTTTTTAAATGTGTGGTCCAGCCAGTTAGGAGGTAATTCCTTTCTCTCAGTTCTTCAGTTTTAAAGTTGAGTAAGTAGTATAATAATACACTTAACTTTTCATTGACCCCAGCTAGCTTTACCACGCCCAGTTTCTTATTGAGTTCTCCTGATTACAGAAGTTATATATAGTGTTAAGTATTGAAATACTGATAATAAATGTTTATAAATACAGAAATGTACAAAAGAGAAGGTTCTCATAATCCCAGCCTGTTTAGATGGCTCTGTTGACTTGGGTGTAGATCTTTCCAGGTCTGTTTTTAAACTTGTATTAACTAGTCTGTCTATTATTTAAATGTTTACAGAAAAGGTAGAGTTGATGTAGTCTCTAGCTTGCTTTCTTCATTTAGTAATATATAGGACATCTTTCTCTGTCAGTATACAGATTTTTTACTCTTATTTTTTATAGTATCTTATTGTATGATGCACTACCGCAACTTCTGAGATGCACATTGTTCCTATTTTGACATGAAATGGGGGTGCATCTTGGGCTCTCTGGCCTGTCAGATTTAGTAGGCAGTGTGTTTTCTTCAACATAAAATGATGGTATATCTTATTAGAGTCTGAGTTTCAGTGAGTTTGGTGGGTAATACCACCTGTGAGTGGACATTCTTTTTAATATTTTGCCATAAAAATAATGCTGCAGTTGGTATATCTTTGCACTTTGTTTTTCTGTTGGATTTCATTCTTTCACGTGAAATTGTTTTGTCAGTTTTAATAGACTTGGCCAAATTTCTTTCTTGAAACATTATCAGTTTATATTCTGTGTATAGTGGCTGAGAGGGCTTATTGTCTCAACCTTCAGTCAACATTGGGTATTTTCAGTCTTTTAAATCTTAATCTAATGTGCAAAAAAACCCCTCTTCTTGTTTTGATTTGTATTTTAGGAAATTGAATGAGGTTAAGTGTCTCTTCATATTTTCATTGTCATTTTATATTTCTTCTGCAAATTGCCTGTATACCCGTCACCACTTTAAAAAAAAATTGAGTTGGCTTGTTCATCTTTGTCCTGTATTGTGAAAATATTGTTTGCACTGAGAATGTTGATCCTTTCTCATATGTGCAACAGGGTTTTTTGCTCTAAAGTCCGTTTGTCTTGACATTTATGGCATGTTTTGTCACAGGAACGTTTTACACTTTTTTTTTTTAAAAGATTTTATTTATTTATTTGATAGAGAGAAATCACAAGTAGGCAGAGAGGCAGGCAGAGAGAGAGAGAGGGAAGCAGGCTCCCTGCTGAGCAGAGAGCCCGATGCGGGACTCGATCCCAGGACTCTGAGATCATGACCTGAGCCGAAGGCAGCAGCTTAACCCACTGAGCCACCCAGGCGCCCCCGTTTTACACTTTTTTAATGGCACAGTTTTACCACTGTTACTGAATGTCGATTATCTTTTATAGTGTTATGATTATGTTCTTGAATTTGTTGGGAAAATTTAGATTAGCAAACAGAACATCTTTTTTAAGATTGTATTTATTAGGGAGAGAGAGACAGAGCACAGAGAGGGGGGAAGGAGGAGGCTTGCTGCTGAGCAGAGTGCGAACAGAGGGCTCCATCCCAGGGCCCTGAGAGATCAGAGCCGAAGGCAGACACTTCGCCGACGGAGCCACCCAGGCGCCCCAGGCAAACAAAATATTTCTAAAGCATCTTTGGGCAATGCTGAATATCAGAATTATAAATTCTGCTTAACAAACAGGATTGCCTTGCATTCGGTGCTCTCTTTATTAAGAAGCTTTGGCCTTCTACACTTCTGTTTTAAAGTATGTCTTAATTTTGTAATGGAGTATAATGGAAAGAATACTGTGCTAGAAATGGTGAGGCTTACATTAATTGCTTTATGTCTGTCATGAAGAAGTTGTGTGCTTTTTGGCGCCTGGGTGGCTCAGTTGGTTAGGCTCGGGTCTTGATCCCAGTGTCCGGGAATCGAGCCCCACATCTGGCTCCTTGCTCCATGGGAGGCCTGCTTCTCTCTCTCCCGCTTCCCCTGCCTGTATTCCCTCTCTCTCTGTCTCTTCTTGCCAAACAGATGGATAAAATCTTTTAAAAAAAAAAAAAAGAAGAAGAAGAAGAAGAAGAAAAAAAGGTTGTGTGCTTTTGGATAAATCCCTCCCCCTCTTTAGGTCTGTTTTCTCAGTGGTGGAATGAGAAAGTCTCGTGCTTGTTTCCAGCTCAAATTGTAAGAACTTGCTAGTTTTGTTGATTAAGAATCAGTCCATCTGCGGACACTGCATTACCATTTCTTTCCCAAATCCAGTGCGGTTCTGTTTCTCAGTATTTTGACACAGTATTCCTTTTGTTTCTGATTCTGGTGGCTTGAGTGATCAGTTGTTTCTAAATACATCCTCTTAGCTTTTTGCTGTGAAATCTGAGCATCTTACAGTTACATCCAAATTATCCCCTCTCAGTCTCTACCTGATTTTGTACTGAAAATATTTGTAAGAACCATTATAGCAAAGAAATAATGTGTAAATACGGTGAATGGTGATTGAAGTAGGATTTGGAGTTTGTAGGAAGGAAAACTAAACTTAGATCTAGTGTCCGATAAATCTGTGTTCCAGTCTAGACCCAGGGCAAGTTAATGACCCCCAGCCCTCAATTTCTTTATCTCTGTAATGCAAACAGTGATTATTTCCCGGGATTATGTTGATGCTTAAGCCCTGCTGTTCAGTAGACATTCAGTAGCTCATGCCCACTTTAGGTATAACAAATAGTAATAGAGCCAAAAGACCTTGCGTATTTTTTGTGTACTTGAAGCTGTTAAACTTGATTGTCTAGCCTTAAAATCTTGGAGTATATCTGGATGCATTCCTCTGTGAATCTGAATATTTAAATTATTTTCAGCTCCAAAAATATGTGCATTTGAGTCATTTGTTTTTATAAGGAGAACCCCCACTCTCAGTGGCACTGTGTTTTATGAATGTAATGTAGAATTACATTCTCCCACTGCCTCTTCCTAGTGGCGTGCCAGATGTACAGAGGAATGAATTTAGGAAACTTAAAAGTAGTGTGTGCCCAGTTAGGATTGTACTTCTGGGGTAACTGGTCCTCACATGCCATTTCTGGACATGCATCATACACATATATAGAAAGATAGGTCTGAGTTATGTGTTTAGATTTTAATCTTTGTAACTATTGTATGACCTGTTCTGAAGAGCAAGATTTGTGTTTTTGTTCATTATAGGTAGGTGTAATACCACACAGTCTCTGAATAAACAAAATAAGTGGCTTAGGTTGTTTCATATTTTTTCTTGATAATCACAGCATAGGAAGTGGTGTTTTTCATCCAGCCTGTAATCTATTTTTAGATTACAGAATATTTTAGATTCTGTAAAAATTGGAATTTTTAGATTACAGAACTACCAAATACAAATGATCATTTGTATTTGGATGATTTCCTTTTAATTGTATTTAGATCGTTTTTCTTTCTCTACTGGTTTTGATTGCAGTTTTAAATTACTCAAGAAGTAGGGCGCCTGGGTGGCTCAGTGGGTTAAGCCGCTGCCTTCGGCTCAGGTCATGATCTCAGGGTCCTGGGATCGAGTCCCGCATCAGGCTCTCTGCTCAGCGGGGAGCCTGCTTCCCTCTCTCTCTCTCTGCCTGCCTCTCTGTCTACTTGTGATTTCTCTCTGTCAAATAAATAAATAAAATCTTTTAAAAAAAATTACTCAAGAAGTAAATTTTATTCTGTTATTTTAAAAATAGCATTCGTGAAAGAATGAATATGTCTGTAATATAAAAAGGATAGATAGATGCTAGTGGAATGTGTTGTCTTACAGCCAAATTTATATCCTACCGTGGGGCTCCAAACACCAGGAGAAGTTGTCGATGCCAATTTTGGGCAGCATCCTTTTGTGTTTGACATAGAAGACTACATGCGAGAGTGGAGAACCAAAATACAGGCACAGATAGACCGGTTTCCTATTGGAGATCGGGAAGGCGAATGGCAAACCATGATACAAAAGTAAGTGAAGAAATTTGAATGGATGTTATTATTCTAAAATATATTTCTTATAAAACATTCTTTAGCATGAAGCTTTTTAATCTAATTTATATCCTAATAATCTTAGTGTATCATTGATTATACTTAGATCTCTGGAAAAAGTAATTTACTCTTCTTAAAAATTATTTTTTGTATATCCTAATAATTTTAATATATTGATTATCTTTTAATCGCTATGAAAAGCAGTTCACGCTACTTAAACAATTAAAAAATCGTTTTATATTTGGTGGCACACATACGAAATTATATTTTAGTCTGACATATGAATTTAGTGGAGGAAATAAAGTGACACTAGATCGCTTAGGTTGATTGATTTGCTATCCTTAGTAATTGGATTTAATGCTTTCCATAGGTCAATTGATTCTCTTGAAATCGTGCTAATGCAAAAGATAAATTCAGGAAGATAATTTAGATTGTGTAATTCAGGAGCTGTGGGTTTTTGGGTATGAACTTGGTTGTGTTCAGCAGTAGTTCTGATATGGATGAGGATAAAGAAATACTACACAGTAAGAATAAGTATCAAAATAATGGTGTAGTTAATGTATTGGAATACAGACTTAGTATGAACATTTTGTATTTCAAGATTTGACTCATTTTTTTTTTCCAGTGAATCGTTGACTCTTTTAGAAGTAATATCAACTATTTTTGCTTATTAGGATCCCTGTCCCGTTTTTGCTAAATCTGTTTATTAATTTTCATGTAGATTCAGGGAGGTTATAGTTGGGCCCTATTCTAAATCGGAAAATCTGACCAGAAGCCTCCAATTGAAGGAGTTTTTTAAAATCTTACTAATTATTTTTAATGTAATTTACTTTTACGTGTTATTATTAGACATTTAAGAGGCAGCAAAAGAAATAAGATCAAAGAGTTAGGAATATGGAGTGAGGATTCCTAAATGTAGGATAAATAGTTCACAGATTCCATAATAACAGTGGTACAGAATCAGTTGGGTAGCAGCAGAGCAAACAGTGGGTGTCAATAAAGGTATACCATAAAATGAACAACCTTTATCTCAACTCATTCTTTATGAAAAAGTAGAATTTCATTGGTTTGGAAGTCAGGAAAATAGAAGTCCTGTGACAGTCAACTTTATAGACTATACCTTTGCCAGAAGCCTGGAGATGACTCCTGGCTGTCCGTAGCACTAAATGGTAACTCTTAATAAAGCTTGAAATAGTACAGACTTAAAAAGTAAGTACGTACCAGTAAATGTAGTCATTTCCACTGCTGTGTCTCACTCAGGAAAAGAGCAGAGACTTCCAGATAGCGGTAGTCTGACACTTCGTCTTAAATATCTGTGTAATTGCTTTGAACAGTTGTACATTTAAAGATAGAATAAGTTTTTGTCTGTGTCTTTTGGAGGCGATAATGATTGGAAGATATGATGATGATTCTGAAAACCTGCTTCTTCCCAGGAGCGATTATCTGGTAGTGCACAACCTCTGCACTGGTATTTTTTGCCTGCACAGTTGACAGGAGAGCAAAGTCCGGCTGACAGTCATTTTAAAAGTTATTACCATGAGTTAGAGCTCGGATAAGTTGCTCTTCCAGGGTCACATCCCTTTCGTGCTTTAAAAATGGTCACCGCTGAGCATCACAGCAGGGCAGTAGTAGAAGAAACATCATTTCTCTTAATTCTGGAGCCAGAGTCCAGTGCAGTCTCCCATCCCCACCCCATTCTTTATAAAATTGACTCTCACCATGACCTCCTAGGAAGTCCATTTTTAAAAAGCTCTTCCCTACCCTTTTAAACCTAATTTGACCAGTTAGATGAAATAAAATGAAAAATCTGTTTCTTGGAGCTTTTCCCCTCTGCCCCCTGATCCCTCTCTCCTGAATCACTGCTTCCTGCCACTTTCTGATAGGTCCTCAGTCATGCCAGAGGGAGGCAGGTTTAGGAGTTGAATATTTGGGTTAATATTGTTGAGTCATACTGTTTCTCACCTTTTGTAGTTAGATATCAAGGTGTTTTGACCACTTGATGACATTTTAGAAAACTCTGTTCTCTGGAAGCGTGGCGCTTCCATGGGAGTCATACTTTCATGTGCAGTGATGTACAGTAATCTTTCACGTACCGTGATACTGATTGAGATGAGAAGGGGTAGTTTCTCGTTGATTAGTATTATCACCCGCATAGGCTTCCTTCTGAAAGATCCTCTCTCGTGTTCACGTTAGTATTTCTTGTGTTCACGGCTGGTAGATCCATCTCATGTGACGGATGAGTAAAGAAAGGAGTTGAACTCCATGACACGCAGAGTTCATCAGTTACTTAAAAATCGTTGTATTTTATGAAATGCCAGCACTTCACTGGGATAGGTCATACAATAAAGATGAAATAGAAATTATGGTTAGTAGGATTGAATATGAGGCTGGGAAGTCACAGGAAAGAAGCCAGGGATCAGGGGCAGCCAAGAATCAAGAGTCTGTCCGGGACTCTCCTCTGGTGACGGTCATTCTTCCGGAGAGTGCTGGTAGCCTGGCGTTGGCAGTTCTCTTTTTGGAAATACTACATGACCAGAACAATAGGATTTTTTTTTTTTTAACTTTATAGTTGAGGTTCCTAAAGGCTTATTTTAAAGGGAATAGGTTGGTTTTGTAACAGCAGAGTAGATCTTGTTTTATATAAATTGTAGTATGAAGCCTGTATTCTCTTGACTAAAAGATGTGTGTTTCTTCTTTTTATTTTAAGAATGGTTTCATCTTACTTAGTCCACCATGGGTACTGTGCCACAGCAGAGGCCTTTGCCAGATCTACAGACCAGACCGTTCTAGAAGAATTAGCTTCCATTAAGAATAGACAAAGTAAGGACCCTGTGGTGCATGGATAATACTTGTTTTCAGATTATAGGTTTGGTTATATTGACTTTTAGAAATTTTATTTTTTAAGTTAAAAAATTTCAAATATATTAACTTAAAATTGATGCCTCTGAAATTTATTTTCATTGACGTTTTTGAAGATCACCTTACAAAAAACTCACGTAAGACTGTGTTAGCATTCTGGATATGGAAAGATACAATTTTGGAGAAAGTTGTATAAGAAATGTTTACCAATTTAGGAGATAAATAGTTAAACACTTTTTTTTTTTTAGTTGGTAAAGTAGTGCCATGACTAGATATTAGTGCAGATAATATTTGAAAGAAATGTAAATCTTTGCATTATTCCAGTTGTTGTCTAAAGATAGCATTGATCTTAAGTTTTTCCTGCTTCAGTCCCCGGGCTTGTGGCCAGAGCCAGGGCCCGTGCTGGCGGGGGCGAGTCCGCATGTGGCTCTGCCACAGTTTTTTGCCCTCTCGCTGTGGGCGTTAGTCCATCGGGCAGAGTGTGGCCTGGTGAGAGGACAGGCATCAAAACACAGTGGGATGGATGAAGTCAGGATGCTTGAAACTTGCTTTAGCACCGATTACATTGTGTGGTCACTAATCTTATGCTTGCCTGCGGTTCGCACTATGTAACCGAGCTCTGACAAGCGGGAGATGATCCCATACTCTTTCTGTGTACTCATCATCTGATTTGGCAAATCATCCGACACCCAGGGAACACTCAGTAAAGGTTGAATTCAGATTTTACTCAAAGGCTAGCATTCTCATAGTACTGGGGGCAGAATGTTACATATTTGATAAGACATTTTGAATATTTTCTCTAATGTTCGCTATGGTGTTTTTAAAAAAAACACTTTATTGAGGTATGATTGACATATTAAAAGCTGTACATATTTTTAGTGTGTGTAACTTGATGAGATTGGGAAAAGTATTCTGTGAGGCCGGCACCACCTTGTAGGCTGTAAACACAGTGTCTAGTACCTCGGTACGTCTTAACAGGTATTTTTCCTGTATTACTTGTATATTAGTTTGTGATTTTTAAAAATAGTTTATGAAATATTTCTAGTTTTTTAATATGTCCAAAATCTCTCCTTGATTGCCCAATAGAAACTATGATTTTAGAAAAAGAAATGGAAGTTAATTGCAATAATTTATTTAAAGTATTTTTTAACCTTTTTTTTTTTGACGGCCCTCTTAAGTTTATGTTACTACTCCTAAAAAATTGATCTCTTGCTTTCTTTCTCTAACTAGGAATTCAGAAATTGGTGTTAGCAGGAAGAATGGGAGAAGCCATTGAAACAACACAACAGTTATACCCAAGTTTACTTGAAAGAAATCCAAATCTCCTTTTCACATTAAAGTGAGTTTTTAATAAAAAGTTACTACATTATGTGTGTGTGTGTTATATATAATCAGAATTATTTTCATGTTTTAATAGTTTTAATCTTTGTTTCACCTAGTTTCAAGTATTAACATAATTTTGTAATATAGCGCATTTAAGTAATAGATGATTTAAAAAAAAACCCTGTGTTGGGGGTTATAAGCAGATGGCATCTTTTGCTCTGTTTGCTCTTCTGTTACACTAGCTATATGTTCAGAAGTGTTAAAATCTTCTTTAGAAGATGGATTCTCTGTTTCTCTTCCCACAAAGTACCTTATTGTAAGTCTGTGTAATTTTGGAAAATTGTGGCAAAATATACATAACATAAATTTGCCAGTTTTACACGGCAGTTCTGTAGCATTAAGTACAGTCACGCTGTTCCGCAGTCCTCAGCAGCCGTCCATCTCCAGAACTTTTGTCGTCATCCCAAACGGAGACACGGACTTCCCATTTCACCCTGCCCACAGCTCCTAGCAACCGCCATTTTACTTTCTCTCTCTGTGAAATTGAATTTGACTACCCCGATAACTCATCTAAGTGAAATCACAACATATTTGTTCTTTGTTACTGGCTTGTTCCTCTTAGCAAAATGTCCTCAGAACTCATCCATATGTAGCATGTGTCAGAATTGCGTTCATTCCGAAGGCTGACTGGTAGACGTTTGGGTTGCTTCCACTCTGGTGGTCGTGAATCGTGCTGCCATGAACCGGGTGTACAGATACCTGTTGGAGTGCCTGTTTCCAGTTCTTCGGGGTGTATACCCAGAAATGGAATTGTTGAACCGCATGATAAATCTGTATTTAATTTTTGGAGGACAATAATCCTTAGAATCCAATAGCCCCGCACCATTTTATAGCCTCACCAACAGCCTAAGAGTTCCAGTTTTTCTACATCCTTGTTAACACCTTATCTTCTGCGTCTTTTTTTTTTTTTTTAAATAACAGCCATCGTAATGTGGCTTTTTTTGCTGGTCTTTCTGAATCTTTATTATTTTGAAATTTAGGTGTTATTAAGCTTAACATTTCCTGTCTCCTAAGTATCAGAAACCCTTTGTAAGCCAAATGTTAGAATTATTTTGCTTTAGAGTAAAATTTTAAGTGTGGCCCATTTTGGTGAAGAAGTTGCAAAAGGACCTAGGAATGAGGAACAGTGGGGAGCAGGGCTCTTTGTGTCATATGTCCAGGAAAGCACATCATGTTCTTACATACTATTTGACTTGCTATCAGGTGCAAATATTATTTGATCAAGTTATTTTTAACTTCAGAAATGAAGTCCATATTGATTTTTATTATACTACAGAGAGATTGTCATTTTCTCAGTAACTCTTGAATAAAGGAGGTACAATGTCTTTTGCTTTACACTCTGATTTTTCTGGAAAATTTCAGATTTAAGCAGTACAGTATATGAAACCACAGGTAATATTTTTAGTATACAATGGAAAGGCCATACTTAGTGATAAATACAGTTTTTTAAAATATTTTGTGTCAGAAATCTGTTGTACTAAATAAACTGTTTGAAAATAAAGTCAGTTTATCTTTTGTTTTTTTTAGAGTGCGTCAGTTTATAGAAATGGTGAATGGTACAGATAGCGAAGTACGATGTCTGGGGGGCCGAAGTCCGAAATCTCAAGACAGTTACCCCGTTAGTCCTCGACCTTTCAGTAGTCCAAGCATGAGCCCCAGCCATGGGATGAACATCCACAACTTAGCATCAGGCAAAGGAAGTACTGCGCATTTTTCTGGTGAGACTCAGTGTTACGACAAAACTTACAAGTTTTTACCCTTCTTTGTGCTTTTGAACCAAAATTTAAATGTTTAAAAATCTGGGTGTTTCCACATAGCCGTTTTGCACGCAGGCGTACTTGATCTCACGATGTTCTGGAAGACAAACGGTAAGTGGATCAGATGGATGTTTTTAGTACCAGGAAGGTAACGTGAAGAAGGGCTGGTTCTGAGCTGGGATTTGAGCAGATCTTCGTAAACATAGGCCAGCATCTGAGTTGTCTTTGGAAATGAAGTCATAGACGTTCGGTGAAGCTAGAAGGTCACCGTGCGTTCCTGGTGAAGTAGAAACGTGTGAAGGGGCTGCCGCGGTGGTGGCCGCTGTAGTCCGCCCGTCACCCCGCCTCGCTCCGCTGCCTGCTTTCTCATCCGCTCCCTGCCGGCCCCTGCGAGGGTCTGCTCTGCCCCGCTCGTTTCCTCCTGTGCCTTTATGGGCTCACTGGTCTCCTATCTTCAGGCTTTTGGTGTTTTCTTAATGACAGTTCTCTCCTTTTCTGTCCTAGATGACATCACTTCTCTAGGTTTATTTCCGGTTTTTCTCAGTCGTCTTTCTTTGCTTGTGTGTCTCATTCCATTCTTCCCAAGGGATTCTCCTGTCTCTGTGTGTTCCGCTTTCTGAAACAGAACCGTTTCTTTCCCTTTCATAGAATAATAACCCCTTCGCTTTTCCTCCATTGGTACATACCTTTCTCCAATAGTGCCTCTCATCTTATTTACCTCACCATCCCGCACATGCCCGTGATTCTCGGGTTTGTATCCTTCGCCACCCTCTGTCTCAAAGCCCATACATTGTCTCAGATGTGGAGAACTTCTTAGCTTCGGTATATTTATGTATTAGATGCGAGTGATGAGAACCTGCCCTCCTGAGGGCTTGTGGGGATTAAATAAGATCCATAAATAAGCCTTCAGTGAATGTTAAGGAAGATAGTAATTACAGCCCACAATTAATATCCTTGTGTCCTTTCAGAGAAGTTATTTGTTTACTGTTTAAGTAATGCATTGACTCTCCTACATTGTGAAAGTTTTAAGTGCAGACCAGAATATAGGTACATTGTTTACAACTTAATTTAGTGTGTGTTTCTGTGTTCATGCACCTTTTTCTTTGTTTCCAGGTTTTGAAAGTTGTAGTAATGGTGTAATATCAAATAAAGCACATCAGTCATATTGCCACAGTAAACACCAGTCACCCAGTTTGAATGTACCAGAACTAAACAGTATAAACATGTCCCGATCACAGCAAGTTAATAACTTCACCAGGTACGTGATCTCCCTAGCTTTTGCATTACTAGAAGCAACCTGTGTATAAGTGTCATCATTTTTAATAATTTAGAAAAATTGAATTATATGGTCCATAATAGGGCCTGGGAGTTCCCAAGCCCCAGAGAATACAAGGGCGGGCAGTAAGTTCCCCAGAGCTTTTCACTCCCCGTGTGCTTGCAGCCTCCTTCCTTTAGGCCTTGCTCTGACTCTGCATTCCCTCCTCCTCCTGCTGGGACTGTAAGAATCCGTTCTGGGCTCTGCCTTCTGCTGGTTTTCCTGATGGCACCAGCCTCTACAGATGGTCACATAGATGCTGTTCTTCTATTTCCCAGTGAAGTCACAGTGGTCTGTTTACTCTCCAGAAGTAACATAAGATACATTGACAACTATTTTTTTCTCTGAGTGGGATTTTTTTGTTTGTTTGTTTGTTTGTTTTTGGTGTAAATGTATAGAATGTTTCCTGGGTTCCAAATAACTTTGCGAAGAATCTTTTCTGAAAGCCTGTGTTTAGAGAGCTTGCTTATAGCAGCAGATGGACCTTAAGTCATTTAGTAATAACCATCCAGCATGAGCGTGGTATTGAGGACCGGTTGGGTGTCAAACATTCTGCTAGGCGTGGTCTCTGACGTCCCAGGGCTCTGAGAGAAGGGATGGCTGTACGACTCTGCTAAAATCCTGGATCTGCTCAGTTGAAGATTCCTGGGCCTAAAGGTTCATGGAATGTTACCGTTTGGATACGAGTGTATGAGAGCAAGCTCTTGCGAGGTCAGCCTGCCCGGATCACCCAACATCTGAATTCACTTTGGTTCAGGACCAGTGGAATGATAAAAATAATACAGATAAAAAAAAAATCACGGGTAGATTTTATCATTCTGATGTTGGTTTGGTCTCGTTACATGAATTGATTGGTCGCAGTGCTTGCTGGGGGGAGTGTTCATCAGTGCAAAACTTTCTCACATGGAATCTTAATGGAAATATTCTGGAGAGAGGCGTAGGTATAAAAACCTGTATTTGTGATTTGGGAGGGTAATCAGAATATCCAGATTCTCTCTCGACTTACTGAAGGGATGGTGTTGGGTGGTGGGGCTGCAGGGGGGCGTCCGCAGAAGTGGTGTGCGTAGAGTGGTGGAAAAAACGGCCGTCTCGGGCAGAGGAGATTAGGGTAGCCTTTCACAGGAGCAGTGACGTACTAGAAAACAGAAGATTAGAAGACTGGGTTGTAATCAAAGTTATGCATGGAAATGGAGGAAGTTACGCCTTTTCCTTTAGGTCTTACCGTCCTATATAGCACGTCTGTCCTGTATTGTTGGTAGAAGGGTCTGTCCTTGTCTGGGGGCAGGACTGCAGGCAGTTCATGGGTTAGTCTCTTAAATACTCTTCATGGCAGGAAGTTGCTAAAGACACCCGTTACCACCCGAGTTCTGGGCAGCACGCTCACTGGAAGGGTTTGATGAGACAGCATGCTCTGAGTGCAGGGTAGAAGGAGAAGAAAGGAAGCTTTTAAACTACTGGGGCGCCTGGGTGGCTCAGTGGGTTAAAGCCTCTGCCTTAGGCGCAGGTCGTGATCTCAGGGTCCTGGGATCGAGCCCTGCATTGGTCTCTCTGCTCAGCAGGAGCCTGCTTCCTCCGCTCTCTCTGCCTGCCTCTCCCTACTTGTGATCTCTGTCTGTCAAATAAATAAAATCTTAAAAAAAAAAATTTTTTTTAACTGCTTTAAACTACTAAACAGTTACATTTATAGGTGGTAAAGTCGTCCTTACAGTGGGATTGCGAAGTAGGCGAAGATGGTATTAACTGTTAAAACCATTTTACAGATGTAGACCTGAACACCAGAAGTGCAAATGACTTTTGTGGGGGTCCGTTTCAGTAATCAGGGGCTAGTAAGTTCCAGAACTGTGACTACTTCCCAGGATTTCTGACTCCCAGACTTGTGCTTTTTGCATTATACTGCACTCTACCCTGAAACGCTGCTCCCTACCCCCCTCCCCTACATCTGATCCAGCAGGCTATAAAACTCAGTCCCCTTATTACTCTTGAAGGATGATTTCCTCGATTATGTCCCCACTCAGTGTTGCGTCACTCCTTGTAATTAACTTCCACCATCTGAGTGCTGATCCTCTGTTCCCCCCGGGAGGGCAGAGGCTGCTTCTCTGAACACAAAGCATGCTCTAAAGCTCTTCTTAAATGGGTTTCGAATGAAGGAATCCCTTCCAAATACTACATTGTTTTGTCAAAAAAGGGAAAAAAAGTTTAGTATATTTATTAAGATGGCTAAAAACTATGATCTTAAGAATTTCCATTAAATTAAACATTATTCTCTCTAAAATTTGATTTGTCTTACCCATTCTCGAAGTTCGTCAGGATAGAGTAAACCAGGGCACCTGGCGGGCTCAGTTAGTCGAGCATCCTGATTCTTGATCTCGGCTCCGGTCTGAGCCTGCTTTGGGCTTTGTGCTGGGCGAGGAGCCTACTTTAAAAAAAAAAAAAAAAAGTAAACAAGTGTTTCTGCCTGATGGAGGAATGCTGGGCCCATTGCCCCGTTCTCCCTAGGTCTGTGTCTTTTCCCCTGACGTGTGTTGCTGCTAGAAGCCGTGTCCTCACGCGCACACACTTCACCTCGCATGCTGTCCCCGAGGTGTTGCCTGTGGTTGTGTCTGGTGGCCTCATGCGCAGAGCGCTTTTTGCTCATCTGCATTCAGTGTTGCTTTTTTCCCTCCACAAATGAATATACGTTGCTTTTTAAATGAGAAAAGTACAGTTTAATGTATTTGCTGTATTTTCAACAAGTGTGTCCTTCTGGACTGTGGAATCCTTATATAGATCTTCACTGGAGAAATCTTCGAGAATAGGTGTTTGTCGTGCTTAGAGTGCAGGGATGGGTGGGGGTGGGTGGGGGTGGGTGGGGGGACGCGGCAGCGGTGTCAGCGTGTCCCCATGCGGGGACTGGCACCGTGCTGTTGTCAGTAAAGGAGACGCAAGTGAATGGAGCAACCTGCGTATCCAAAGTGGCATTTTTAAAGTTAAGGTTTGGCAGATTCTTAAACAAGAAAGAAAGCCCATGGGAGGAAAATCATGTTGGGTGCCGACAAGGTCTGAGAGGACCAGAGTGCTTTTCCAAGTCATCGTTTACTTTTGTGGGAGGCTTTGTTTCTGAGCCACGAGGACAGATGCTAGAAAGTGAAGACCCGTTAAAGAAGAAATCGCCTTAGGAGAGATGACTATGAGGGCAGCAAAGAGGTGAAGCGGACCCGGGAATAGTTTGAGAATGAAGTCCCCTCCCCCCTGCCCCCCCCATTTTCCCTGAATGCTGGAAACGCACGCAGCAGGGTAGGGTTGGGGGATCTTGGGGCAAGGGCTCATCAGCAAGCAAAAAATGAAGTGCAGATCTGAGTCAGTAAAATCATGGGAAGTATGTGAAAAAGTTTGTCCATACTGCTAGAAAGTCAGAAAACCCTACATTTTAGGACATACCCTTTTCCCCTTCCCCATCCAGGAGTACAAATTTGTTAAGGGCAAGCTACATACTGGCTTTGAAGACGTTCAAGATTGAATTAAACACCTTTTTTTACAGATTGCTATCGCCTCGTATTATGAAGTCAGTATATAAGCAGGCTATATGTAGTGAGTAGTAATTTATTTTAAACTAAGCTACAAGTATGCGATTTCTAAAATTAGGTTTGTTTTTTTCATTTCCAGTAATGATGTAGACATGGAAACAGAGCACTACTCCAATGGGGTTGGAGAGACTTCATCCAATGGTTTCCTAAACGGTAGCTCTAAACATGACCACGAAATGGAAGATTGTGACACCGAAATGGGTCTGCAGTGATATTTCTTACATTTTTAATAAAAAATGATGACTACAAGGTTATGTTTTTACTTGTATTGATTCCCAGCTGATGAGCATAAATCAGATTTTAAGATGTATGTGCCATTGGATTTGACAGTCGTACATATAGTACATAGTACCCAAAGCATCCCTTGGACGGGGGCTGCTCGAGGAGCAGAGGCGCTTCTCAGTGTTCCGAGCGGGGTGGTTTCCCTGACCTCAGTGCTGTTGTTAATGCAGCCGCACTCTTGGTAGTGTTTACTGTTCTGTAGCATGTTTGGGGCTGGAGGTGTGAATAGTTTTTATACTTACTTCAGTGTAACCAGTAAAGGCCAGATGGGTAGAAATGATTTTATAAATTCTAATCAGACAATTTCTTATGTCGATTTAATGTGAATGTACGTGCCTTATGCATAGTTCGGTGCCGGGCACATAGTAGGTTCTTAAGTGTGACCCCCCCCCTTCTCCTCCCTACCACCCAAAAATGATGTGACTGAAAGCACATTAGCATATATAGTTCTGTTTTGTTAATAACTTGTGTAAGTAAATCGTGCCACAAAGTTAAACCATTGGCAAACTCTCCCATCAGTTGGAGAATGAAATTTTGTTGGGAGCCTCAACATTCTTATTTGTCTGAATTGCATGGCAACATTAGATTTCTGACTGTTTTGATGTTAAAAGGTCTATATTGAGGATTGTTGTTGAGGATTATGTGTTCAATATAGAATTCATTTTCTCAGGCAAGGGGTTTAATTTAAAAGGCAGCCTCGTTTTCCTGTGTCAGATACCAACGGCTTCAACACTCAGAGAGTAATTTAAGCACAGTGATTTAAGAACAGGGGCTCTAGAGCTAGAGGACCTGGATTCAAGTCCTGCAACTGCCACTTACTAGCTGTGTAACCTTGGACATGTTACTTAAGAGCTCAGTGCCTCAGTTTCTTCATCTGTAAAATGGGTACAGTAATAACAACAACGCCTGCAGGTCATTGTGAAGATGAAATAAGACAATCTGTGAAAAGCTAATAAGCACAAAGTAAGTGCTCAGTAAATGTTAATCATTGTCATCGTTAGTCATCCATACAGTTACATTATTGATCAGTGGTTGGTGTCCACCAAGATAAATATATATACCATACAATTATTTTGTAAAAGTATGTGATTAACCCTTTCAATAACATGGTGTCTTCTGTGTTTCTTTGGAGTCATTCAGCTTTTAGCCAAGAGGCACCCTATCATTCCATCTCTGTTTGGTCAGAGTAGCCTGAGAGGCAGTTACTGACTTTGTTCCTTTCTTCTTAATGCTGCTTAATGTTGTGTTAGAGATTTGTGCTTAACTTCTCATAAACCTTTCCCTGATACCCTAGGTGCCCACTGCACAGGAAGGTTGTCACCTGACTTTAGCTGCGTGCTGGGTTTTGGAGCCTAGATTCTTGAGACTTAGAGGAAGTAGACCTTTTGCTGCAGTGTTTCACACTGAATTAAAATAAAGCCACGTGTTTAGATAAACTATTAGGTAGTAGTTCCTAAATGAAATGTACAGACTGTTATAAGCAATTTATGTTCATCTCTTCATTGTATTCCATTTATTAAGGTAGTAAAATACCCGTTTGTTTCGCTTACAGAAGTTGATTCGAGTCAGTTAAGACGCCAGTTGTGTGGAGGAAGTCAGGCCGCCATAGAGAGGATGATTCACTTCGGAAGAGAGCTGCAGGCCATGAGCGAACAGCTGAGGAGAGAGTGTGGCAAGAACACAGCGAATAAAAAAATGTTGAAGGTAGATTTGTTTTTCCTTGAAAAATTAGAAACGTGTCAAAGGAATTCAATTGTCATTTTGTAAAACACTATGTCGTGCTAGAAATTCCATTTGGACTTCCAGTAACTAATGTGGATTACATCCCCGCTCTGCCACCCGTTAGCACTGTATACCCTCGCTTGACTTACTTGTCTGGTTCTGTTTTCTCGGCTATAAAATTGGCAGAGTTGGTAGAGGTGTGGGTTTGCTGGTAAAGATATAAATTTGAGATTATTTTTATTTCTGCAAACGCCACGCAGGGCTGCAGCGCCTTGAATGTCTCCTGCAGGGTTTCCGTTTTGATGGCGATTGCTGCGGCCTTGGGTCATCTTTCAAAACGGGGGGGTGTTGAGATACATTTTCAGAACTCTTCTGGATTGATGTGTGTGATGGGTGGATGGCAAGATGGATAAAATGTCAGCACTTTAGGATGTTAGCCAGTTTTACAGATCGGTTGCAGATGGACGAGTTTTCCCCTGCCTTAAGTCAGCATTGTAGTCCGTGGTAGGGATGTTAAGATTCTTTAGAAGACTTCTTTTTCTTTTTAACTCTTACAGTCCCAATAGCCCTTTGAATCTGTGGAACATTAACCTAACCATTGTGATTTTTTTCCTTTTCTTTCTTTCTTTCTTTGGTAATCCTGCATTAGCATTAGGTTGGGCTCAGAGTTGATTCCTTGTAAATAGTTTCTCTGGAATGTTCTGTAAGAAGTCCAAAGGACAAAGGGGAGATGCGAGCAGCCCTGAGCCCATGCCTGGGTTTGGTGGGAAAGAGCAAGGCCGGGGCCGCCCTTTCCTGCCCCAGACTGAGACTTGGCGCGCCAGCCAGCACTGCCTGGTAGCGCCACGCCTGGCATGAGGGCAGCAGACAGGCAACGGCCTCCTGTGCTGTGGCCTCGGTGTGGCACCTGCTGCGTACATGGAGCGTACCTGCTTAGCCTCAGAGCGGATAAGGAGCCCCTTACCTACAGCACCAGCAGCCCAGCGGGAGGGGCGGTGGCTTCCCTGCACATGCGCCGGACAGCGCACCTGCTGTTTCCAGTGAGGGGGGGGCCCTCAGCCAGAGACGGGGGTTAAATTACGATTTTTATGCTAAGTAAAAGAAAATCAGTGGAATATGTAATTTAAACAATTTTTTATTTAAAACGTTCAAATCTTTTTTTGATTTGGGACTGCAAACTGGTGCAGCTACTGTGGGAGACAGTTTGGAGGGGTCCCCAAAAAGGAAAATACAACTGCCATATAATTCAGTTATTCCACTGCTGGGTATTTACCCAAAAACTGTGAAAACAGTAATTCAGGAAGATACATGCACCCCTGTGTTTACTGTAGTGGCATTTACAATCGCCACATTATGGAAGCAGCCCAGGTGTCCCTGGTAGACCAGTGGATAAAGATGTGCTCTGTGTGTGTATATATATTTGTGTTATTTATATATATACACACAGTGGAATGTTACTCAGCCTTAAAAAAGAATGAAATTCTGCCATTTGTGACAAAATGGACGGACTTAGAGGGTATAATGCTGAGTGAAGTCAGTCACAGAACTCCTGTGTGGAATTCAAGAACCAAAACAAACGAACAAAGAAAAGAGAAAAGGGCTGTGAACTACAGAGAACAGGGGAGGTGGGGGCGTGAAACGGGGATGGGGTGGACGGCGCACTGAACGTGATGAGGACTGAGGAGCACATAGGGTTGTTCAAGCTTGTGCTAACATACACCTGAAACTAATGTAACTCTAATTATACTGGAGTTTAAAGAACACAACATAAATAAAAATCAGACATCCATGTATTAGGGAAATGGCTGTCCACATTTGCCCTCTGAGATGAAGAATTCCTTGAGGCCAGAGTGGGTCTTTGTTCCTCGCCCTTTAACTGTATCTAATGCAGGTGGCATCTAGCTATTTAATGATGATTATTCAAAAGAGTTTTGTTCCTATGAGTGATATTTATTTTTATCATACTAGTAATTATAACTGTAATCTATTGACAATCATAAATCCATTGGATATTTTTATGAAGAATAACTTTCAAAAAATAAGGCCAGTGGCATTGCTTTATATTTGTATGCGTCTCTTGAAACGCTAGGTATGTTGGAGGGTAAGCTGCGTTCTCCTCCCTCCCGGTATGTCCGCACCGGGAGCCTCTGGAAACCCTCCACCGTGAGGTTGCGGGAGTGTGAGAGCGAGACGAGACAAGGTATCTTCGTTTCCTTATGAAAGCAGTTCGGAACTTACAAGACATCCTGAGAGGGTCCCCAGCGGGACCCCGGTGTCTCTGGAGGGTCCTGGGAGCTCTCCTGTTGGAGGGGAGACTTGGAGATATGAAATGTTTTTAGGATTTCATACACCTTTTTACACTAGGTCATCTGACGGTTTTCTTGTTCAAACTTCATGCTAAAGCACACGACGAGGGACTGGGATTTCTGTGGGGTCTTTGGAAAATGCAGGCTTTCACTTCATCAGCTGACTGACTTGGGTTCCGGTGTGCACAGAGCTCCCAAAATGGCATCAGTGGCCTCTTCTCGAAGAGAGTCCTTGATTATATGTTGAATTATGTGAAGATGTAATTCATCTTCTTCATCTAAAGAATGTGGAGGGCTTTGATTTTGCACTTCTGACTTCGAAGCAGATGCCAGCTGCTTCAAGAGACTTCCTCAATATCCTGTGTGCTCCCCTTCCCCTCCCGCAGCTCCCCTTGATGCACAGGGGTTTAAGCTCACTGATCCAGCTTGGAAGCCCCAGGAGAGCAGCTAGAGGATTTGAGGACAACACACAAAGTTTCTTTACCGCAGTTCAGAAGGTTTAGAAATCTCTCTTTTTCCTTTTCCTTTCATTTTTCACTTCAGGGCACGCGTGATCGTAGTGGGTGTTTTTTATCTTTCATTGTGTGTGGATCTGCGTAGATATCTGAATCACGTGCATAGAGCAAGATTTGTTTAAATGCAGAGGTAAGAGTCCCCGAATGCTTTCCCGGGAGGCCCCTCACGTTCCACTGGCCCTGAGTCCTGGCGGAGCGGGCCTGGTGCGGACTGAACCCGGGGCAGGAGCGCCCCTGCCCGGACTCTCCCGCTTTCTCACCTGCCGACGCCTGCCCGCCCGCGGCTTCCCAGACCGCCACCTGCATGGGTTCCGCCACCCTTGAGGGAACCGCGGCAGGGCCGCCAGGCACGGCAGTGGGGCCGAGGCCAGCAGGATCGAGCAGCCCCAACTGGCAACCGAAGCAAAAATAGAACAATTTGGACTCACCCTGTTTAGAAACTGCTACAGATTTTAAGCCAACTGTAAGTACAGTTTGAGAATCCTACCTAACTGGTGTCACACTGGCCTCCGAAATTCTTCCCACAGAGACCTGTTCTTCTGAAATAAAAAGTAACCCCTCATCCCATGATAGTTGAAAGATATTTTCAGTTTTGTGCCTTAAATCCCGTGTGCGTGTATTTTACCTAGTGATTGTAGTTGTGCTGTTTGGTATTGTTTCTGTTTACAGCCCTAAACGCTTATTTCCAGTTTCTGTGCCTTCAGTTATTTTAAGTGGCCAGGTACTGCTCTTCAGTGCTGCCAGGTTGGTTCGTGTAAGCTCTGCTCAGTTAGACTTTTTGCTTTTATTCCAGCGCTGTAGTGAACGCCTTTATACATGTGTCTTTGTTTCTTCCCTAAAATTGTAGCGCTGGGAGAAAGTCCTAGAAATAGAATGATTGGGTCAAAGGATAAGATTATTGTGGCTTTGCTGTGTATTGCTGTATTGCTTTCCAGAAACCTCTCCCGGCTTACCAGCAATAGAAAAGGAAAGTGCCAGAGGCACTACTGGATTCTTCTACTCTAGTGGGTTCCACGTCAGACCTTAACATCACTCATTTGCATTTCTTTGGTCACCAAAACTTCACCCTCAGTTGTTTTACTGCAGGATTTAAAACATTAATGTTGCTGCCCTGACTTCATTCCCTTTGTAAAAGAAAGATAAAATATTCAGGGAACCTGGTGGTTTTTTAGTCCTTTTAAGGTTTTATTTTCTTACTTACAGCTTCGCCTGACTTCCAAGCTTTGTTCTTTAGTGTTGCTGCATGATATTTCTAAAGTTCAGTTTTATCCATGTCAATCCTTGATTTAAAACTCCCATTGCCTCTGTCTTCAGCTCAGATCATGATCTCAGGATCCTGGGATGGAGCCCTGCATCAGGCTCTCTGCTCAGTGGGAGCCTGCTTCCCCCCTCTCTCTGCCTGTCTCATGCCGACCTGTGATCTCTGTCAAATAAATAAATAGAATCCTTAAAAAAACAAAAAACTCCACTGCCATATTGGAAAAAAAAATCAAGCTTTTTAAGTGTGACTTAGAGGCTTTTTGGGCTCGAACCCCTTACCTGTGGTTCCATCCAGGCCTGCCTTTCTCTCAGCCTGTTTCCATGGAGCTGGGGGCGCTTTCTGGGATTAGGTCACGTGACACAACGTACTCTGTTAACAAGCGGCGCACCGCACATTGTTTATTTCCGTGCCTGACTTTCCTCTAAGACCGTGGGGGTCCTCGGAGCAGTGGCGGCCCTCCGTGGTGATTGCCCGCTGGGGCCCAAGTGTCTGGCAGCTTTGTGCAATACTGTTTTCTACTGTACTGAAAATATTAGAGCAAAATTTTGGACTTTTTTGTCCAAGTATTTAGAGCGGCAATTTAAAGAAACCGCATCTTCCTAAGTGGCTTCTGCACCAGCTGTGTGCTCTCAAACTCTCTGGGCCTCGGTTTGCTTCCAAGTTGGGCACAACAGTATTCCCGTCCTAAGGTTATTGTGAAGATAAAATGAGTCCGTCCGTGTTCGTGCTTACAGAGTGGCTGCACCCAGTGTTAGTGCCTGACACAGGATCGCCATCTCCTTCCACGAGGTTTTGTTTTAAATACTAAGGAAGGTGTGAGCACAAGGATGGTCTGGGCTTGAGATTAGGGAGTGCACCATTTCTTTCTGGTAGCATGTCTGGGTCTGTAGCCCCAACGGGGTAGTCTGGTGCTTAAAGGTTTTCATATACCAGTGGTTCCTAGGCAGCTCCTCAGTGTACTTGAAAAATGGATCCGTAGTATGGGGATGGTCCCCCATTGGGTGGTTGTGGGGTAAATGAAGTCTTGAGCGAAGATCAGTCCTTTAGGAATAATGGGATTGATCAGAGTTGGCTTTCCAGGTAGGACATGGTAGGACGTGAATCGTCTGGGCAGTAAGCCCAGAGGGAGGGAGCCGGGAGCCGGAGCGGAGCGGCTCCGCGGGGCGCACTGAAGCAGCAGCTCATGTGATTGGCGGGTGGGAAGCGGCTTCCCTGGACCCCGCGTGCACCCGTGGCTGCAGGGGCCAGAATAGGGTCATACATTTTTGTCTTCAGCGACCTTTCAAGCTGTCTGGCACGAGGGAGAGATGCGTCCGTGTCAGACCGTGGGCGAGCCGCACGTGTGCCCTGCCTGGTGGCCTGAGGGGGACAGCTAGAGCTGGGCAGCCCTTCCCCGCCTGAGCGCCGGGGAGCTCCGTAGAGGAACGTCAGTGCGGCGGTGCCTGGGAGCGCTGGGCTTGAGCGGTCTCAGCCTTCCCCGTGTCCGAAACCAGCGTTCGGGAAGTGTGGTTACCCAGTTGCCGCGTCCGCCTTCTGAACGGGAGGGGTCCTGGGATGTGTCTCTCCAGGTCTGGCCTGGTGCTCCAGGTGAGGCCACTGACTGGTGGCGAAAGAACACGACGTCCGGGTGGCTCAGTCGGTTACGTGCCTGCCTTTGGCTCCGGTCACGACCTCAGGGTCCTGCGATGGAGCCCCAAGTCCGGTTCCCTGCTCAGCGGGGAGTCTGCTTGTCCCTCTGACTCTCCCACTCCCCTTGCTCGCTCGCTCTCTCAAGTAAAATCTTAAAAGAAAAAAAATCACGTGTTGAGAGGTTAGAATGAACTGACATTGCTGACTTCCGTGAGCTGTTGGTCCTCACGACCTTCTCGGGCAGGACCTCTTCTGTGGAGATGAGGAAATGGACACTTGGGCCTTTGCCCGCCAGAGGCCACACAGCAGCTGATAATGCAGCTTGAACTTGAAAGCAGGGTTTGAAAGCACGGTCATATGCACCTCCCATAGGAAGAAGACAAGGAGCGATTGAAAAGACCGTGTGTCACTTCTTTGGGAACGGTGGCCTGAGGATGGTTGGAACTATTGAATGTTCGGGAAGGGGAGCCAGTTTAGTTTTTTTGATTCCTGAGTGAGAAAATGATATCCAGTGAGTTGTAGCGAGTGCCCACATCTATTTAAAAAAATACACAGGGAGGCCCTATCCTTTTAACGTCAAATTTGTATCAGTGGTAATAAATTATAGAGCATCTGCATGTTTTTGTCTTCCTCTTTAATTAGCACATTCCAGAAGAATTCGTTTTAATTCTACTGTTCCGCATGTGTTGTAGGGATGGGGGAAGATTAATGAGAATGGCTGTTTACAGTAAAGAAAAATGAAAACAGCTTAGGCTTTGTTGCATAATCTAGTTGTTAAAAAACATACAGCCTAAGCATAGGGGTAGGTGGGTTGTGACAGTAGTCTAGGGCCACGAAGCTGTGTATTTTACTTGTCTCTCAACTTCGTAGCTGTGGGGGACCACGGTAGTTTCAATGTTTGAATTAAAAACCAAACTCTGTTTTCGACAGGATGCATTCAGTTTACTCGCTTACTCAGACCCTTGGAACAGCCCAGTTGGAAATCAGCTTGACCCAATTCAGAGAGAACCCGTGTGCTCAGCTCTTAACAGTGCAATATTAGGTGAGTAAATAACCACAGCTTCAACGAGACTCTGAATATTGGAGGTGGTATTTGCGCTGGGATTTCTGTTTTGGTAAAGTCTTGAGGGAAGTGCTTTCTGCATTTTTAAGAGAATTATTTTGGAATACAGAAACCTTCCCCTCCGCTGTCTGAATTCCAGATGAAGTGCATTCACATGGACTAAACAGTACTTTGGGGTACACCTGGGGAAGTCGGGAAGTTTTTGTGCGCAGGGTGCAGAAGCATTTTGGAGTGACGCTGCCGGGGGCACGTCAGGCAGCAGAAGCCCCTGGAGTAGCAGGACGTTGGCACTCAAGTTGAGCGTATTCCGCCCGGTGCCCTTACCGAGCACAGAGGGTGGGCAGGGAAGAGCGGCAGCGGCAGGAGCGAGGCTTGGCTGAGGTGAGCCCGAGTGACGGGCCGCGAGCTGCCGCTGCTGCGGGCCGCTCCTGCCAGGAATCGTGACGGCGTTTGTGGACTGAAGAGTTGCACTAGGTCTGCGACCTCGGCGACATCCTGTGCGTCTACATACAAATTCTACAGGGTTGTTTAGGTAAAACTATCTTCTAATTTCTGGATACTCCTTTTCAAATGTAATTTGTAAGAGTGATTTTTCACCTGACTTTAGAATCTAGTTCCTCTGCTAAAATGAGACCCCACTCTAGAAGTGTTTTCTTACAGCTTGGCCTGTCAGGTGTGGAGGCTTAAACATGTTTCAGACTGTTTTTTAGGTGCAGGAGAGCAGTGCCACAAAGAGTAGCTTCGAGAACATTTTAGACAGGGAGACATGTAGAGGGCCAGGGCTCTTGGCCACAATGTAAAGGAAGCAAGTAGTCATAGTTGAGCCATAATCCATTATTTGCTCTTACAGAAGTTAATTACAATTGACCCTTGAAGAATGGGGGGTTGGGGTACCAACCCTGCTGCTCAGTAAAAAATTTGCATGTAACTTTTGACTCTCCCAAAACCTAACTACTGAGAGCCTGCTGCTGGCTGGAAGCCTTACCAGGAACAGGAGCGCTTGGTTAACATGTATCTTGTATGTTATATGCCTCCTGTGCTGGGTTCTTGCAGTTAAACTAGAGAAGAAATGGGGAGAAAACCGTAAGGGGAAACACACTGCTGGATCCAGAGAAACGCCACATGGGCGTGCACCTGTGCAGTTCACACCCCTGCTTCTCAGGGTCAACTGTTAATTTGTTGCGTGTTAAGGTATCATAGTGGGGTGTTTGGAGTAAGAACAGTTACTAAAAAAAAGTAAGTCATCTTTTGTGCTGTTTCCTTAAATTTAGAACTTGTATATAATAAATACTGTGAATTTTCTTTGATGAATGTGTTGTGTACTTTGGTTACATGAAATTCATTTAGCTCTGTTGGTAGAAATAGAATTTAATAGCAATCATGGGATTATAAGGCAGATTATGGTTTACTGTAATTGTCTTTTTGAAATTACTACATGGTAAGTAATGATGACGGCTTAATTTCAGCTACCTTTATAGGTAAAACTCAGACTTGGAAAGAATTTCCTTTTGTTTTTATTTTTATATTTTCCCCCAAATTTTTATTTCCGTTCAAGTTAGTTAACATACAGTGTATCGCTGGTTTCAGGAGTAGAAGTCCACGATTTATCGCTTACATACAACACCCAGTGCTCGTCACAAGTGCTCCCTTTAATGCCCATACCCCCTCCCCCCCCCGCTAGCCCAGCACCCACCACCTCCGCCTCCATCAACCCTGTTTGTTCTGTCTTTACCGGTCTTACGGTTCGCTTCTCTTTTTTGCCCCTTCCCCTGTGTTCATGCTTTCTTAAACTCCACATGTGAGTGAGATCTTATGGTACTTGTCCTTCTCTTGACTGACTTCACGAAGCATAGTACGCTCTAGCTCCAGACCACAGCGTTGCAAATGGCAAGATTTCATTTTTTTTTTTTTTTTTGCAGCCGAGTAATAGTCCATTGTATATATATGCCACATCTTCTAGAAAGAATTCTTGGAGTAACCAGTTTTTCGCAGGAGGTTTTTTTTGTATCTTGGGTTCTTTA
Source organism: Neogale vison (assembly GCF_020171115.1). Lineage (NCBI taxonomy): Eukaryota > Metazoa > Chordata > Mammalia > Carnivora > Mustelidae > Neogale > Neogale vison. Next base: position 136,516,617 of record NC_058091.1, on the reverse strand, counting down.
AGGGAATTCAGTTATTCAATATTAAATTTAGGACCACTCTGCAAGATATACGTATTCTTATATACTGTGCTACATATTATGTAGTATGTGGGTTTAGCTATAAATTGTACTTAAATTTATATTGATAAAATTCCTACAGAATGACAAGATTAGCAGATTGCTATAGGTCAGTGTACAGATTTATAAATATGCTCATTTATGTAGTTTCATCTCTAGTGCTTAAAGTTGTTAGATTAATTGCATGTAATTCCATTAAGTTCTATATCCAAAAAAAACCCCTTAAAAATGCTTATTAACCACATGCCCTGCCCCTCACCAAAGTAAAACTAGAGTACCTCCAGATGCTTACTTTTGAGCAACGTTACTTCCCTATACAAGACAAAGTTTGGAGAAAATGTTTCCTTTTCAGTTTTTATTCTGTTACACTGATTTTATATAAAAAACTGTTTTCAACTCACAGAACTGTAAAAGTCGGTCCTGCTTGGATTAGACTTGGCAAAAAATGTTTATCATCATCCAAGTTTAGCTAAATAGTGTTGCCAAATAATAGCCAGGGCCTTATTAATCCTAACCCACAGACCACTTTTCAAACCATATTTTCTCCCCAGTTTGTGTGCCTTTTCTGCCATATTTTGATTCTTACATTCTTGATCCTGTTTTCTCTTTTAAATCCTGAATTCCTACCCCCCCCCCACTTTTTGGCTCCATTCCTTCTGAATCTCTTCTTTCTCCCACCACACTGCAGACTTGGAATCCAGAGCTGAATTCAGTCATAGGGAGCCTTACCAGCCAGTATCATGGTTTTTGCCCTTGGTTATCAACTATGCCTACAAACGACTGATTAGTAATTGTATTAATTGGGAATCTGTATAAATCTAAATTGTGGACATTTCCACCAAGATTACCAGCTTCTAGCTGGTTAGCCACTTTCCCCACTAGTTCTTTTTTTTTCTTTTTTTAATCTCTGGTAAAGAACAGATTTTGGTAATTAACTACATCTGTACTGTAGTTGACCATTTTGGGGTATGCATGACCCTGAAAACTAATTTATTGGCAGTTATCTGTCAATTATAAATTAACTCCAGGATCAGAGGGTGATTTTGCTTTTGTCATCACTCATGGTCACCGTCACCATCAAGCCTCCTAGAAATCCAAGTTAACACTCGTCTGTTAACACTGTGCCTTGGAGACACTTAGCCTCAGTTGGGTCCTCTCCCCAGAAGGGGAAGAATCCAGCACTGAAACTTCTACTGAAAACCTGGTGTCTTTTTTTGGTAAGTCGGCTAACTTTAGTGAAGCTGAAGAGAAATACTAACTCTTCCCTACCCCTCGCTGTAAGTATCAGGAAAGAAATTACATCTTTCCAGTCGTAATTAATATGAAAGTTTTTAAGTACCTAAAGGTTTAAAAGTCTAATTCTGCAAGCATTTCTCTTAACAGATGAATACCTACTACTCGTACTGCCTAGTCAGAGCAGCGTGTCCAAGACAGTCCGCATTGGCTTAGAAGTTACCCTCACTAGTCAGGTCACTAAGAGCTGTGTAGACGTTGCTAATTTTTAGAGTAATGCAGTATCTTCCCAACAGAGAGTTTTTAGAAAAGGTCTTGCTAATTGCTATTTCCATTTTTAATCATTTTTCCTCAGAAACCCACAATCTGCCAAAGCAACCTCCACTTGCCCTAGCCATGGGACAGGCCACACAGTGTCTAGGACTGATGGCTCGATCAGGAATCGGATCCTGTGCGTTTGCCGCAGTGGAAGACTGCCTGCATTAGCCGTGCATTTCAGGAGCGCACGCGTACTGTGGCATATAGTCAACATGGAAGTAGACCAGCTCTGCTGATTTGAAATTTAGATTTTTTTAATTATGTACTGGGGACAGGTTTTTGTCGCTTTACATTGCTTCCTAGTTTACAGCATGATGCAAATGATTTTCTAACTTGGTGTTAGGAGAAATTATTTTCCATCTTTAACCTCTTAGTTGTCTAAGAGTTAAATATTACTGAATTTCAGACATTCAAATTGATCATCACAAATCCTTTAAAACAATTATCTAAAAGAAACCAAAAAATCCTGCCGCCTTTGTTTGGGGGAGAGGGGGGAAGGAAAACGGAACAAGTTGTGTTTGTGTTAGCATGTGGGTGATGTAAACTTCAAATCGGGAGATGCTCCGACCCCCGCTCCCATATAAGCATTCAATCAGTGTAACTTGCAAAACGCATAAACATCCGACAGTTTGAATTTATAGTGTTGATGGAAGAAATCATTTTTAATGTGTACTGTAAAACTTGAAATACTCAGGAGCTGAGTGAATATGTTTGTTGCTACTTACAATCCCGACCTGTTAGTCCCAGTAGTTTTGTTTTAACATGGTCTTTTTCAACTTTGTTTCCTGTTTAACTACAGACGACTTCTGTTGTAGACTCACAGTTTAACTGTTGTATTATAACAGTATTACATGTCAACAGTGTGGTTATGACCTTTATTTATATAAAAACCAAATATTTAGTCAATTTACCGTGTCTTAATTTAATCTTTGTACACCTTCCATTTTTAAGTGCTTAAATGAGTACTATATTGCAATAAAAATGTAGTGATATAATTAACCAGCCATTAAAAATTTACTATTACAGATACTAGAGTGTCAGTTGAGTCTATATATCAGGTACCTGCATATTCTGATTAATAGAAAATTAGAACAATTAAAATGAATGGTTTATACTATAAATCTGAGTTCTACAACCTAAGACTGCCTTCAGAGCATCAGCCTCCGGATTAGTCAAACCTGATACTGGGATGCTGCGGACAACAGGAAATCTCCTGTTTCTGTAAAAAGGACAGTGTGGCACACGTGGCTTGTCTGTAAAGTAACCAAGATAACCATATCCCTTGGCTGACTATTAATTTTGTATGTACAGACGTTTGAATAATTGTACTTAGATACTGCACTCTCTTAGTGACTTCCTTCCGTTTCTGTATTCTGTGAAACAAATTCTCACCAAAAGCCCTGCAAGGCGAAGACGTCTAAGAGCTGCAGCCGGGAACCCCCAGCTGCCCAGGTCTCCTCTCAGCCCGCCACTCCTGCTGCGCACCCAGCACTGCGGGGAAGACCCACTTTTTCAGTTAAATGCATAAACACTCATAAAAAGGAAAACAATTCCTTTGAAGTCGCTTTTCCTTCCAGTGTAATCCTCAAAAACAACAAGGCTCCAGAAGGATGAAATGTGCTGGAGGGGCTTCCCCCAAAGATCGAATGAGATTTTTGCAATGACCTTTCAAAACGATTTATAAATGATTTATTAGATTTTCAGAAAAACTAATTCTCTAAACCACATAACCAAATACTATACATACAAGTACATACAAGTTCTCATTCTTCATTTAGCTTTACTTCTTAGAAGTTTTCATCTTCCTGACCATCCACCGTCTTTTAAACCTCTTTGCATTTTGTTTTTTCTGGGTTCCTAAAACAGAAAATTTTGTGCAGTAAGGATATTAGATATAAAATTCCCAAGAAAGAATTCCAAAGTTTAAGATTCTATGAATACTAAAAATTACGCTTATTAAATCAGATTGTATAGATGTATGTACATGCTGATCTATTTTTCAAAAGAAAGCAACTTTAACATACTAATACAGAAGCCATTGTAAGGAAAACACTGATGTTTTGTGCTTGTTTACTGTCTCCTTAAAAAAGAACGTTTTTCAATATATAAAAAACTAAGAAGAAAACTGGATCTTACCCCAAGCATTATTCAGAAACTGAGCTGCAGCCTTTTTCACTGGTAACCTCTTATTTTCAAGAGACAGGAACTTATTTACTAGAAAAGATAATTATTTCTCATTTCTTTGTTTAATTTGCAATAAAAAGTGAGAGAAACAGTCTGTGAAGAACTTACTAGTAGTTCTGTTGGTTCCCGGACCATACAAAGAATTCTGTATGAAGGCCTTCGCCGCTTGCTGCCGCGCGTCTCTTAGATCTTGATCTTTGAGCCTTAGAGCCACGTAGCTTTTATTCTGGCTGGTGACCAACAGGAAAAGGTCAAAATGAGCAAGTCTGGAAACTACGTGTTTACTTTGAAAATTGAAAGCATTTTTTTAAGTTATTTCAAAAAGTGAGAAAACCAAAATCCTACTCTTGTATATGCACAGATGATGAAAAAAACGAAATCACAGAACTATTTTATTTTACTAGAAGTGGACTAACAATTATGTCTTAGTAGGCTGATATTCTTATGTAAATAACAGAATTGGTTTCTCATCTGAAACCACTAATTAAAATATTTCTCCACATAAGCCAATACTTTAACTCTCTCTGGTCACCTTTACATTCAAGGTGAAAAGAAAGACGACTCTTACCCAACAGACTGTACTTTTTGTACTTTCTCTTTGGCGTTCTTAGAATCACTGCCTTTTTCATATTCTTCCTTTTTCTTCTGCAAATTAGCTAAAAAAACAAATGGAGTTTTATTTCAAGTTAGTAATTAGGTAAAAGCAAAGCAGAAACCTTTACTGGAGTTCACTGTAAACATCCACTCATACCAATTGCAGCGCAATTCTTACTAGTAAGAAACAGAACAGGTCCAAGCTACACACTCTTAGGGCCACGAACATTTGGCTGCAGATATCCACAGATGCACTTGACACTTACATGAGAAGTTATTTAAGTCAGAACAGTTCATACCTTCTTTCAGCTTTCCTGATGGTTTCTTTATGCTAAGGAAGAATAATGAAAACACGGATTGGTAAGGCAGAGAGCAAAGATGACTTCACTTACTACACAATTCCGTCTGGCTTTACAAATAAGAGATCCCCCTTTCGTTACCACCAACCTCAGTTTTTACTCAGGATCATTTCTGGAAAGCGGAAGTCCCTCCTGCTGCACTGCTACCAATTCCCAGACCAGCATATACTCGGAGGGACTGTCTTAGAATCTAAGTTGTGAAAGCGTATTAGCAAACTTCGACAGAAGCAGACTGCTGTAGTTAGCAGTTAAGGACTTAAGAAAAAAGTGAGTTCTGTAACTACTCAAAATACGCAGTGAAAGGTGGTAGGACGGCATCCTTTGATTTGGAGAAATCACAAAGGATTAAATCAGCAGTTCAGGCACAAACACAGGGATGGAGACCAGGACTGGCCTCAAAGAGTACTGATTGGAGAGACTCAAATGTAAGCTGACAAAATACAACAGGGAGATTCCCATATAGAAGCACTTGCACAGCAGAAGGGCTACACAGAGGAGGAAGTGATGGAGTCAGGGGAGTAGGAGAAGGAAAAGTGACACTTGAGCCTGGTTTCTGAAGAGGGAAGGGGAATATGCCACCAAATGCATCTGAATGTATTACATATTCAGGATCTGAATAACTTTGGAAAAGTTCTTCTGCTGAAAATTTAAGAACCAGTGGCCTAGATAAAAAATATGGGACCAAACTTCTGAAATTAAGGCAGTTAGGAGGGACCCTGGGTGACTGAGTCAGTTAAGTGTCTGCCTTTGGCTCAGGTCATGATCCCAGGTTCTAGGATTGAACCCCACATCAGGCACCTAGCTCAGTGGGGAGCCTGCTTCTCCTCTGCATGCCGCTAGGGAGCGGCTGCTTATGCCCTTTCTCTGACAAAAATCTTTATTAAAAGGGCACCTGGGTGGCTCAGTTGTTAAGCATCTGCCTTCAGCTCAGGTCATGATCTCAGGGTCCTGGGACTGATAAGCCCCACATCAGGCTCCCTGCTCAGCAGGAAGCCTGTTTCTCCCTCTTCCACTCCCCCTGCTTGTGTTCCCCCTATTGCTGTGTCTGTCAAACAAATAAAGTCTTTAAAAAAGAAAAAAGGGGGTGCCTGGGTGGCTCAGTGGGTTAAAGCCTCTGCCTTCGGCTCAGGTCATGATCCCAGGGTCCTGGGATCGAGCCCCGCATCGGGCTCTCTGCTCAGTAGGGAACCTGCTTGTCCTCTCTCTCTGGCTGCTTCTCTGCCTACTTGTGATCTCGGTCTGTCAAATATATAAAATCTTAAAAAAAAAAAAAAAAAGACATTAAAAAACCTTTATTAAATAAAAGCATTTAGGAGAAACAAAGGGGGGCATAAAAAATTACCCAATATTCAGAAGTCTAAGTTTATTAACATATGATTTCATGGGACAGATGAGAAAGAGGAGACAGCATTTGCCTTTAACCACTCAAAAGAGGGCAGAGCTGCTAAATGAAATGAATGAAGCCACAGCAGCCAAGGCAAGTACCGGACAGCACCTTCGGGAGCCTGTGGACAGTGTCTCCTACTCCACTAAATGCTAAGTCCCGAGACATTATTTTATTCACCACCATCTATCCTGCCCCTAGTACGAGGACAGGAGCACAAGCATTTATGGACTCAACACTCTGGAATCAGTTACTCAGAAGCCAAAGTAAGCTACAGGAATGAACAAAGAAATGAAAATTGACAAAGAATGAACAAAGACTGAAAATTGGAGTTAATTTCCTCCACCTTTCCCACCAGATTCAAGTATCTGCTATGTAGCCTTTTATTACTTCTATTACTTGGATTCAAATAAACGTACCAATCCGTAACTCACAGGTGTCTGTAACAAGATCCATCACTTACTTGGTCGGCCCAGCTGTAGTTAACTTCTCTAGAATGTTATCTGGAAGGAGTTTTCTTTTCTTAGATAAAAACATTAAAAAACTGATCAGCAGGGAGGTGCATGACAGTACGCCCCCACTTGCTTCCCAAGTTTCTGATTTTAAGGACAGTTTACACCGCGACAGAATGAACGAACTGGGCTGAGCCCTGCCCCACGATCTCTGAGCGGTGGGACGGCTGGGCGCACGGAGCTCAGCACCCATTCCACATTCTCTGGAAGACCGGGTGCAGCCTGGCAAGGCTGCCCACCGTATGCCACCCCAAAGGGCACAGCTCTACACGGAGCGCAGTTAAGTCCCGTCCACCTCGAGTCCGTTGGGTGCCGCCCGTCTGCCAAAGTCAGAGAGCAAAGCAACCATACTCCTCGGTTTACAAAGCAGCTCCTAATTCTCAGAGCGACCCAATTTCGGAGAAACTACCTCCGCGAGACTAAATGACGAGGCTGTACTGGCCCAGGGGGGAGGAACCCTCCGACCCTCAAATTCACGACCTTCCCATTCCCGTTCTCAGTCGGACAGCAAAGAGCTCCCGCGCCTTCGTTTTCGCCGTTCTAAGGAGGCGCGTTAGCGACCTTCCCCACCCGCAGGCCCCCCAGCTGCGGCGCCACACAGGGGCACTCAACCCCGGCCGCGAGCTTTAAAATAGGGCGACGCCTCCCTACCCGCTCACCTTTTGTTCAATGAACAGCTCCTCGCGGCGCTTCCTCTTCTCCTTCAGGAGCGTTTTATCCCTGAAAAAGTGACAAGTTAGGGCACCTGGGTGGCTCAGTGGGTTAAGCCGCTGCCTTCGGCTCAGGTCATGATCTCAGGGTCCTGGGATCGAGTCCCGCATCGGGCTCTCTGCTCAGCAGGGAGCCTGCTTCCTCCTCTCTCTCTGCCTGCCTCTCTGCCTAAATGTGATCCCTCTCTGTCAAATAAATAAATAAATTCTTAAAAAAAAAAAAAAAGTGACAAGTTAGTGCGGGGCAACATGCGCGGGACGGGAAGGGGCGGGTCCCCCGGCCGGCGGCGGGCTCCGAACCTGCGCACCGACTCCCGAACCCGCCGCTCCTCTTCTCGTGCTTCCGCCTGGGCGCTGGCGAAGGTCAGCTCCTCCGGGGCCTCGTCGTCCAACTCGTCGTCCCCTTCCTCGTCTTCTTCCTCCAGCGGCTCCGCGGCCGCGCCGCTGCTGGGCTGCCCGAGCAACAGGCCGTGCTCCGCCTCCTCCTCCTCTTCGGAGGGAGGCTGGCCCTCGTCTACCATCGCCGAGGCCGGGATGCGGGACGCGCGCGGCCGGAGCTGTACCATAACCCGCGCAGCGTCCGACCGTCTGGCTTCTGACCCGGAAGCAACGCGCAAGCGCAGTGTGACGCAAAGTGCAAGCGACGCGACCTGCGCCGCCCCCTGCAGGTGCGGTTGGGGAGACGGCCGCGGGACGACGGATGCGCGTGCGCAGAGCCGGGAAGGGCGTGGCCTATGGGACGGACAGTCCAGCCGTTGGGATGTTGTTGTCTTCATTCCTCCGGGAGATTTCTCCTCCCGGGACGCCCTCTGGATTTCTTTCCACTTCATATAAGCGACTAGAACTTCCGCAGTGAGAGCAGGATGGAATGAGGCTTGTTTCTAGGAGGGGAGCGCCGTCGTGAGACCTCCGCGGGGAAGCCGACAGCAGGGTTGCCTGGGCCCCTCTCCCCCAGTGCCGCTGCCACGGGCTTTGGCGTCCAGGAGCCCAGGAACGTGTGACCACAAGCCCCGGTGACTCTGCCTAACACCGGGATCCACGTGGTCCTGTTAACTTTTAAAAAACAAAACTGCCAGTTGCTTTACCAGCAGCAAAAAAATGGGTGTATTCCGGAACAGCAGAGTTGCCGGGCAAGGAAGCTGTCGGTAAAACCATCAGCAAGTCCCCCAAACTAAGGGCTGCGTGCTCTTTTATAGAGGAGAGGGGGCAGTCGGAAGAGGCTGTCGTAAACAAAAAGTCCATTGGAGTCCGCTGGGGATTAGAAATTCAGTGGCTTCTCATTGGCTGGCTGTTGCGGGGGCGAGTGGAAAGGCTTCCAAGGAGGTAATGAAGCCTATTCACCTACCCAGGTCCACCGTCTCTTCCTGTTGGATTTGCAATTAAGGACAAGTGGTAGAGCGTGAGACCAGCCCCTGCCGAACCTCCCAACTCCATTTTAGTAAGAGTTCCCTTTATTAACTTTCACATTGGATCCAAGTGATCAGTATTTGTGGATTTGGTTCCGTTCACTCCCTGACCCCCAAAGAAGTGGCATCTCCTTCCAAGGGCAGAATTGTGCTATAGCAACAGGACGTGATGCCTTTCAGTCCCCGCAATGACAGGAACAAGTTGACAGATGCAGGCTTAAGTCAGTGGTCAGCCCCAAACCTGTGCTTGGCGACCTCAACCACCATTTCCCAGGCTTCCCTGACCACCTGCCCCTGGAGTGTCCACGCCTCTGTCCATCACCGACACCATTCCCCTAACAGCTTATCGTCTGACTCTGGCATTAGGATGTACGCTCTGCGAGAACAGGGTCCCGGCCTGGTGCCCTGCTCTAACCCCAGGACTTGGAACAGTGGCTGGTCCAGCGCAAACCCTAAATCTGGTGAAAGAATGACTTCACCACTGCTTTGTGAAAGCAGCCCTAGCACAGTTTCTATCCCTTCACTCCCCAGATCTCTGATCTCTGGGTTTATCTTCTCCCACTCATTATACAACACGAAATGACTCATCACTGGCTGAGCAAACCAAGCTGTTGCACACTTGCTAGGCATTGGTAGATGCTGTTTCCTCTACCGGTACTCCTCCATGTGGAACTATTTATACTTCCAAAACTGCCACCCGGGCTGACTTCCTCTTAAAGGCTTTCAAACACCTTAACATTGACTCCATCTCTACTCCACTCATCTCTAATTGCATTCTCCTCTGAATCTTGCACAAATTTCTTTACTGTGGTTACTACTCTGTAAAATAGTTCACGAGACAATTGTCCCAACCATTCTGTGACCTCCTTGAGGGTAAAGTCCATATCTTACTGATCATTTTATTTCTAATGTCTATCATAAGGTAGACATTGAATTAAATGTCACATACATTTTTGTATTTTCAAATTTTTCATCTTCCCTAACAAAATCAAAACATGAACAAAAATGGCAAAACACAAAACCAAACCAAAACAAAAACTGCTGCTGGTACCAAAGGCCCAGGATGAGTGGACCGGAGTCGCAAAAAACAGTTATGAAATATCAGGACCATGGTCAAATTGAAATTACAGAGTAAAAATAAAGTCAGACTCACTTGAGACAATGTGCCAAATTTCATCATTCCTAACACTAGGAAAATGTATGAATTCAACTTTGAGAAGCCCAACAACAAACCTATTAACAATGAATGATGGTATTTCAGGTAGAAAAACTGCATTATATGAGATCCCCTCTGTGTACATCCTTTGACCCACTCATGCGAAGTGTGAATAGGGCCCTTAGGAGCCCTACGCCTTGTAAGTTTTGAACATCCCTCCTTGCCCATGGAAAGAACCTCTGGGATTTATTAAAAATTATGACTTGTACAGGAAAACCTTTTATGTGGGGGCACCTGGGTGGCTCAGTGGGTTAAGCCTCTGCGGCTCGGGTCATGATCTCAGGGTCCTGGGATCGAGCCCCACATCGGGCTCTCTGCTTGATGGGGAGCCTGCTTCCCCCTTTCTCTCTGCCTGCCTCCCTGCCTACTTGTGATCTCTGTCAAATTTTTAAAAATATATTTTAAAAAAAAGTTTTATGTGACCCTGTCTTGCCCGTTTCTACAAAAGCCAAGGGTGTAGCATTAAATGTAATTTTGTTGTAAGGGGCTGAGGCAATGTGGCCCAGGGGTGTAACCACTTGGGGAGCCGACCTGATCCAAGGGACCTATGCATGTAGGATGTCCCTACATGCATAAGGGCCACTCCTGCTAGTCAGACCACACAGCAGGCATTCCAAGGGCCCTAGGTGGTAAGGCTTGAGCAGAGAGCTGTAATCTTATTACCTGACTCCAGGTAATAAGATTGTAATATGAGCACAATTTTTTACAGTCCATGGGGGAAAAAAACCCCCAAAAACCTTCAGGATTCACTGTCTGGGAAAGCTTGGTGGGCCCCCACAGGGACCGTAATGCTTCTGTGTTTATGATATTAAGAAACAGTCAACCGTCAACTCTCCCTTTCCTCCTCGGCTGCTAAGGAGGCCAGTACTGAATTTTAGGCAGCTGTGTTTATCCTGGGAGTCCATATATTTGCATCGTTTATTTTTCTCATACTGATTTTCTATCTTGATGCTACTTTTCTCTTCCTTCCTTGCATGAGTTCTTGTGGTGAGCTATCCCACACACTGTGAGGTAAGGCAGCTAAACACAGTAAACGCTGAAAAGGAAAAGCTCCCAACAAAGACATCTCTTGGGGTAAGATCTTTTTTTTTTTTTCTTCAAGAGTTTATTTATTTGACAGAGAGAGATCACAAGTAGGCAGAGAGGCAGGCAGAGAGAGAGAGAGAGGAGGAAGCAGGCTCCCTGCTGAACAGAGAGCCCGATGCGGGACTCAATCCCAGGACCCTGAGATCATGACCTGAGCCGAAGGCAGCGGCTTAACCCACTGAGCCACCCAGGTGCCCCGGGGTAAGATCTTTATACAATAAGTGACCTACTATAGAGAGTAATTTTATTTTCTGCCAAAATTTGGCAAAAATCAGAAATACCAAGGTTTTAGCCCTCTTCTTCTCTCTGTGTCTAGATGGCAACAATTCAAGCAGGATAATTACTTTTTTTAAAAGATAATCTAATTACAAAAAATCTTCCCTTTCCAGGACCAACCAAACACCCATGAGATATCTTATGCTTAAGCCCACGCAAAACAAGACGTATTAACTTGACGGTTTGCTGACTTCTAAGAGTGTTCGCTATTGTTGCTTCTAGGCCCCCATCACTTATCATCAGGTGGGATTCCAGCCAGGGAATTGGAGGGTATTCTGAGATCTTCCAGTATTTAGCTCACCGTCCCACGATTGGTTCTCCTCTTGTCTGTGGCCAGGTACTTAGTACTAGATACTACGATTTCTTCTTTCCGCAGGGCAACTAAGAAGCATTTTCAGTTTCATGAGGAGCAAGGGCTTCGGGAAGAGTAGTACCACATGGCCCCTGGAAATGGAACCTGCAACAGGACAGATAAGCAGAGTTAGAAAAATCAACGGACCACTTCAGCAAGTCACATGTTTCTGAGTTACATCCAAAGCAAAATCCCAGTTCTCACAAATACGGTATTATGACTTTCGTTCTCCCTTTTTTCATCTAGTTTCGGATAACTCTAGATGTAGACATTTCCTTCCTGGTTGGTCCCAGTGATCAAGGGAATTTGTGAAAGCAACTGCCTTGAATTTAGGCGCTAAAACAAGAATTTTATTTAAGGGATAGGGGAGACATTCCCTGCAAAGTACATTTTGGAATGGTATGGCCAACCTCGTAACTGAAGCGCTAAGTTTTACAAAGTCTATATACTAAAAAAACAGGATTCTGATGCACTAAGGACACAAAAAAATACCCACAGGCACCACACAGACCATGAACATCATAGCTGAGCAAACAGCACACTCAAGCCATCCGTTGGATCTTACGACAACGGCCTTAGAGTCAGAAAGTAGAAACAAGCAAAAAGAGCAAAGAGGAGAGAGAAATAAGAAAATTTCATTTCTGCTTCCTTCGAGGGAAAACACAACAGGAAAGAAAAAAAAAAAAACTCTGCAGGATTTAGAGAATCCTGGAAAAGCAGGATTTTCTTATGTATTCAGAGGAAACCCAGTTGAGCACAGTTAAAAATGAAAAAGCTTATGCTCAAGGTAATTCAATGTTCATGTTTATTCTTTTTTTTAAAAGATCTTATTTATTCATTTGAGTGAGAGAGAGAGAGAGCATGAGAGGGAAGAAGGTCAGAGGGAGAAGCAGACTCCCCATGGAGCTGGGAGCCTGATGTGGGACTCGATCCCAGGACTCCGGGATCATGGCCTCAGTCGAAGGCAGACGCTCAACAAACCAAACCACCCAGGTGCCCCATATTGTTTATTCTTGACACAACCCAGATTATGAATGCCTGAGCCTCCTCCTGCCACCAGAAAGCTCCCGAGGTGCAGTTACAGCCCCTTGAGGACTTCCCCCAAATTACAGCCAGTCACAGAGAACTTCCCGGGAATTTCCATAGCCTCAACTTGCACATGTTCTCCTTCCTGAGAAAGTGACTTTTGAGTGTTCCCTCCCACATCCATCCTTCTCCTACTTTGCACGAGCAAGCTGGTTCCCCTCCAAGCCCAGAATCTTACCCTGTGGCTTTATCACAGAGTGTGAAAACATAGGCGGGGCCAGATAGAGGGATGTTTGAAATGCTGGTGTAGATCTCAGACAGCAAATGCTTTCTCGAGATTGGGTGACAAGGCAAGGAAGGGCCAGTCCATTCTTGCTTTCAATAAAACCTTTTGAAAGAGGGTCTGTTGTGATGAGACTGTCAATGAAAAGCTAGCTAAATGTGATACAAAATTCCAGCATGTATTTTCGCATATAACTCTGGAAGAGGTCCAAAATCTGAGTGGCAATGCCATAACAAAATTCCTTTCATTCCCGGGGAGTTATGTGGCTCCCGTTCTCAGGACCTACATCTATAAAAAGTAAAAGCTAAGAATTACAATTGACATTGGAAAGGTGAAACTTAGCTTGGCCAGGAAAAATCTGGCCTGTCCTCCCCCATACTAGGTAGAACAAGAGACACAGATGAAGCCAACTGCAAATAGGAACAAGATTTTTTTTCTCCCAGGACGATTGCACAAAGTATGAAAACAACTCTGCATCTCCCTCTGACCCTCCCCGCTCTCATGCTCTCTCTTGCTCTCTCTCTCTCTCTCATTCTTTCTCAAATAAATAAATAAAATACTTTAAAAAAATTACAGCAGTAAAGGATAAATGTGCTTGAGGACCCAAGTCACTGCCACCGAGCAGCAACCTTGCTTTCTAACCCCGGAACCAAGCTTCGCATAGCGGCGTCGGCGCAGTGTTATCCGTCTACCTTCACTTTGCGGTCTCCAGGGAAACACTTCAAGCCAGACTGCACTTGACTCCGGCCCAGCGCTGGCGGCTGCTCAGTCTACCAAAAACAGCTTCACTTAAATTCCACTTAAACGCCACCCTCCCCCTCCAAATTCTATAACAACTGCACCTTTTCCTTCATGTGAGGACACGAGCCCCATTCATCTCTCATTTGCAGAAAGCCAGTAAACCCAATCTGACTACAGGTTAGTTGCTGGTACCTGCAGGTACACTGGGATAGAACACTGTGAACTCGGTCTCCTTCCAACAATCGGGCAGGGGCATGGGGGCTAACCCAAAAAATTCATGTCCTATGCATCTATGAAGAGATGCATTTCCATTAAGATTTCATTTTTATGGAATTATTAACCAAAATGTATTATTTATTTGTTTGCTGTTTTCAACAGCTATACTACAAATTACTGTTAGCGATCATTCAATCCGGAGGAATTTTTTAATAAAACAAATTCTTCAGCTTTCAGGAAACTGAAAACAAATGATTCATACCATATTTTGCTGCAGAAACATAACAGGGTAGTCAAAAGATTTTAAGCATAAAAATGTATTACATGAATATGAATTTCTGGGGTGAAAGCAGAATGGAAATGCAAGTTCGAGGAGGAAAACGGTGAAGGTTGTTAAAAAGGATTTGTATACAGAGCGCCTGGGCGGCTCGGTCGTTGCAGCATCTGCCTTCGGCTCAGGTCAGGATCTCACTCAGGGTCCTGGGATCAAGCCCCGCACTGGGCTCCCTGCTCAGCGAGGTCTGCTTCCCCCTCTACCCCTAACCCCACTTGTGTTCACTCTCTCTCTCTGACAAATAAATAAATAAGATCTTTAAAAAATAATAAAAAATAAACTAACGTAGCTGGGAAAGACTAAGGGAAAGGCTGCTTCACAAACTTCTTTTCATAAGCTCCTGTTGCACTTTAAAGAAGAAACAAAAAGTAGAAAAGTATCCAAACCAGAGGTCATAATCCAGTGTTCTCCCAGAATCCCAGATGATGAGAGTCACCTGGGCCACTTGTAGAATATACAAACAGTCCTCACCCCCTGGACATTCTGATTCAGGAAGTCTACACTAGTGCCTTGGGACTGGATTTTTTTTTGGGTGGGGGGCTGCCTGCTTTGTTTTACAATATAAGGGCTGGGGTGATCTTTCTCTTCAGGGGCATCTGGGGAACACTGGGAGGATTAGGAGCATCATCGATGCACAACAGGTGACCTGCAGAATCACAAAAAAGGCCTTCAGCTCTATCAAAGCAAAACAAAATAAATGAATGGAATTTTGCTATAAGTGAACTTTTTAAAAAATAAATAAAATTAAATATTTTAAAGTATTTTTAAGTATATTTTGTTGAGGCATCTATGTGTCCTTTTAAAATTATTCTGACTACATGACTTTCTGATACACAGACCAACCAGGAGCCTGGCTGTATGAGCCAAGAGTAGGGCCCTCGCTACCCCCCCTTGACACTTGACAGTGCAGCCAAGTAGGCGGCCCAGCCGGGCATCAGACTTCCTATCAACTGTGGTCAACTGTAAATTAAAAGTAAACTCTTGGGCACATCGGTGGCTCAGTCGTTAAGCGTCTGCCTTTGGCTCAGGTCATGATCCCAGGGTCTTGGGATCGAGCCCCACATCGGGCTCCCTGCTTTGCAGAAAGCCTGCCTCTCCCTCTCCCACTCCCTCTGCTTGTGTTCCCTCTCTTGCTGTGTCTGTCTCTGTCAAATAAATAAATGAAATCTTTAAAAAAAAAAAAAAAAGGAAACTCTTGTGGCGCCTGGGAGGCTCAGTCGGTTAAGTGTCTGCCTTCAGCTCAGGTCATGATCGCAGGGTCCTGGGATGGAGCCCCATGTCGGGCTCCCTGCTCAGCAGCGAGTCTGCTTCTCTCCCCTCCCCCTCTCCCTACTCATGCTCTGTCTCTCTTTAATAAATAAATAAAACTTAAAAAAAAAAAGTAAACCGTTTAGATTCTTGACGAGCAGATACATAGTCAAAGCAGTCTATAAAACCATGTCTAGGAACTTTTTAGGCGTACAAACTCTGCTGACAGTTCGCTTTCTTCTCCTGCAGAAACGTGTTACTTCCTGACCTTACTGACCGCCTCTTCTGGGAAGTGCCCCCTCCCTCCCTCAACTCTGGCCACACTGACCTCCGGTGCTCTTTCCCACCTCCCAGGCCTGCTTCGGCTTGGGGGCCTCTGTTCCAGGTGGTCCTGTGTCTGGAACGCTCTTGGGCAGACTATCTCCTTAGCTAACTCCTTCCCCTCCTGCAAGCCTGCTCAGACGTCTCCTCAGTGAGGCCTACCCTGACTACCCAGCTGAATCCTGCAGCCTGTCCGCTCTCCTCTGGCTCTGCCTTTGCTTTTTGCTATAGCCGGCTGCCCCCAGTCTCGGCTGCTCTAGCCTTTGCATGTTTATTATGCTTCCTGCACACTGTTTGCCTCCAGCACCAGAATGTCTTCTTCACGTGGCAGATTTTTTGGTTTGCTGGTACCTCCTATCCTGAGCACCTAAAACAGTGTACCTAGCCTAGTACTGAGTACTAAGTACCTAAAAACCGAGTACCTAGCACATAGTAGGTACTTGGTAGATATCTGTGGACTTAACTGAATTCCAAAGTTTAGAGAAATTCAAAGATAAACAACAAGGTGGACACAGGGCACAGGAGGGCCGGGGTGCTTGGAAGGCCCTGTGCACCATCTCTTGGGTAAGCACAAATCCCATTTCTGCCTCAGCAAATGCACAGACCCTCATGTGCCAAGGACCCCAGGGTTGAACAACAGTCAAAACCTTGACACCCAATCTGAAAATACCTAGTACCTACTCTAACCGTAATGCCTGGCCGGAACTCACCCGAGACAACAAAGGGGGATGGGAAAAATGACAAAAGCCAAACCAGAACTAATTAATATCTTGAAAATATCAATACATTTCAGTAGGAGGCAAATTCTGTGCCTCTGTCTCTAAATTAGAACTGGGGCAAGGAATCTAAACATTTTGAGCAAGGGTCTCGGATGTCCAGTGAGATCCAACCTTAAAGCGTAGGCAGCATCCCTGTTCTCTGTTCAGGTAAAAGGAAATAAGGTTAAAAAGACGTATTATCCCAGTTTTTCATTGCTCTCATTAACCTAGAGCAGTTGTTGGCAAACGGCTTTCTATAAAGAGCCACAGAACACATTTGAGGCTTTGCGGGCCCAGCAGGGTATGTTGCAATGACTCAGTTGTGTTGTCACAGGTGCAAAAGCGGCTGTGGACAATACAGGGACACGTGGCTGTAGCTGCGTACTAATAAAACTTTATTTACAAACACAGATGCGGGGTGAATTTGACCTACAGGAAGCAGTTTGCTGACTTAGCGTAAAATTCAACCCAAATCTAGCACACAAGATGGAAGAGAAAAATTCTGCCCTTGTTAGGCTGTGTGTTCAAACACTCAATTGCTCTGGGCCTGGTTCCCCATCTGAAAAGTTGAGACGGGTAAGAGGATCACCTCCATCTCTTCTAAATGTCAGCTTTGAGGACTCCTAGATAAAAGCACGACTGTCCTCGCTGGTCAGTTACACTCATCCGGGGAAAATGCCCAGACTTAGTGGTAAGGACAACCGCAGCTCCCCCAAGAAGCCAACAAACAGAACGTGGTTCATGTGGTTGGTGCTGGGTCAATGGGTAGCTTGTCAAATTTGATCAAAGTTTCTAACGAGCAAGTAGCCGATCTGTCTAAAAGGAGACACGGCAGCTTTTCAGGACGTGAAGCTGAACAGTTTTGGCTGAGAAAGAGAAGCGGCTGGGTCGGGTCTGTAGTTTCAGGAGGCCCAACTTACGAAATGATGTCCTTAACTGCCAGGATTCTCTTCTTAACTTGCAGGAAAACTACCAAGTTCAAATTCCTCTGAAGACACACACAATGGACACCCAGGAGCTGCTGGTCAGTCAAGGGCATGAAAGGCGGAGGCCAGCTCTGGGCTTGTAGAAGGATTCTGCTCTTATTTTCTTCTTTTTCCCCTACCTGCATTTTGTTACTTTTCTACCATGATGATTTGTTTTCATTACTTAGTATAGGAGAGCTGGAGAACACAGGACTAAAAATAAACCACAGGAGAAGGGACTAGGGATGTAGCTCATTCCCTCCTTTGGGAAGATGATGCCATCCCACTCTTGGAGGATTCTGATGCTCTTTCAAACAGACGAGGGGCTCGAGTTGTCTGGCAATGACATTACTTTTACTTTATTTTTAACATACGCACACTAGTCTAGGTGCCACAGTGCATGTTAGAGGCCTCGTGTCTATTTTTCAGGGGATAAGTTAGAAGAGAATTTAATTTTTAATAGGACACCTTTATTGAGATGTCATTCACATATAATCTGCTTAGAACGTATAATTGATTTTTTTAGTATACTCACAAAATTGTACAACCATCACCACAATCGACTTCAGAACACTTTCATCATCCCAAAAGGAAACCTGTTCCCATTAATGGTTACTTTCCATTCCTCCCTACCCAACCCTAGACAACCTCTTGTCCACTCTGAGTCCCTGTCGATATCTGGATATCTCATATAAATGGAATCATGGGATTTGTGGTCTTGTGTGTCTGGCTTCTTTCACTTAGTATAATGTTTTCAAGGGTCATTCATGTTGTCGCATGGATGAGTGCGTCATTCATTTCTGGCTAATACTTCGTTGTATAAATACCACATTTCCGGGCGCCTGGGTGGCTCAGTGGGTTAAGCCGCTGCCTTCAGCTCAGGTCATGATCTCAGGGTCCTGGGATCAAGGCCCGCATCGGGCTCTCTGCTCAGCGGGGAGCCTGCTTCCTCCTCTCTCTCTGCCTGCCTCTCTGCCTGCTTGTGATCTCTCTCTGTCAAATAAATAAAATAAAAATCTTTAAAAAAAATAAATAAATAAATAAATAAATACCACATTTCCTTTATCCACTAATCAGATGAAGGACATTTGTATTGTTCCCACTCTTGGATTATGATGAACAATGCTGTGATGAGAATCACGGGTTCTTTTTTTTTTTAATATATATATTTTTAAATTTTTTATAAACACATATTTTTATCCCCAGGGGTACAGGTCTGTGAATCGCCAGGTTTACGCACTTCACAGCACTCACCAGAATCACGGGTTCCTATGTTAGCTCTGCATATAACCTTTGGAGGAACTGCCAGACTGTCTTCCAAAGCAGTGGTATCATTGTACCTTTCCACCAGCAACGGATGAGGAGGCCAGTTTCTTCACCAACACTTGTTGGTTTGTTTTTTTTTTTTAATTACAGCCATGCCAGTGGTTAAAGGGTATCTCAGGTGGTTTCAATTTCCATTTCCCTAATTTTAATAATGTTCAGCATATTTTCAATATGCTTATTGGCCGTGTATATATATTTAGAGAAAAGTCTATTCAAATATTTGGCCCATTTCTAAATTGGATGACTTCTCTTTTTGTTATTGAATTGTGAGAGTTCTTTATCTATTCCGGATGCAAGTCCCATATCAAATATTAGGCTTGCAAATATTTCCTCCCACTGAAGCACAGAGGTTTCTAATGCTGACGGAAAGCCAGGTTGCCCATTTTTCTTATGTTACTTGCGCTTTTGATGTCATGTCATGGAGGCTCTGACTAACTCGAGGTCATAAGGACTCACTCCTGTATTTTCTTGGAAGTATTTTATACTTTCAGCTCTTATATCTAGAGCCATGATCCACTTGGGTTAATTTCTGCATGTGGTATGAAGATGGAGTCCAGTTTCATTCTTTTGCAGGTGGCAATTCAGCCACTCCAGAACAATTTGTTAAAAGGACTACTCTCCCTGAATTGCCTTCAGACCCTATCCAAAAATTGGTTGGCCATACACTGAGGGTTTATTTTTTTTTTTTTTAAGATTTTATTTATTTATTTGACAGATAGAGATCACAAGTAGGCAGAGAGGCAGGCTGAGAGATCGGGGGAGGCAGGCTCCCCGCTGAGCAGAGAGCCCGACACGGGGCTCGATCCCAGGACCCTGGGATCACGACCCGAGCAGAAGGCAGAGGCTTTAACCCACTGAGCCACCCAGGTGCCCCACACCGAGGGTTTATTTCTGGACTCAAAATCCCGTCTATATGTCTATCCTCACACCAGCACTATGCTGTCCTGATGACTGTAACTTCGTAGTCACTTTTGTAACTGCAAAGTGTGAGTTCTTCAACTTCATCCTTCTTTTTTTGTTTTGGCTCTTCTGGGCCCCTTGCATTTCCATATGAAGTTTAGGATGACCTTGCCAGTTTTAGCCAAGAAGCCAACTGCACTGTGGATGGAGACCAGCCGTATCTGTAAATCAGTTCGGGGAGTACCGCCCCCTTGACATTATGATGTAGTCTGGTCCACGGACACGAGTGTCCTCGTGTTCAGATCTTTCCATTTATCTCACTGTATCGTTTGCAAAGAATCTGTTTTACATAGAAGGCAGTCGTCTCAAGGGATGTCCTCCTCGTTCCTACCACTTACACACAAATGAAGAAGCGGGCCGAGGACATAAACGGTGCTGATTAAAAAGACACGGAGGAGATTAGACTCAGCCAGCTCACCCAAAGGGGGTCATCAAGGGCATTTCCAGAGTCTGTGGCATGTTTTTTATCCCCGTGAAGACTCAGAATGCTGGTCCTCATCCTGGCTGCACAGTAGACTCATTTAGGAAGTTCCTGGAAACTGTGATGGCCAGGCTCCACCTGAGGCGAGTTACATCAGAATGTCACACGTGGTACCCAGCCATATTTTTAAGTATGCTGAGGTAACAACCACTGCTTTACGTAATGATAACAAGTTTCAGTGAAGACTTACATTTTATTGATAATAATTTTAAACTATAAATTTTGTTATAAAAGTATTAAAAAATATCAATTTAAATTTATAATATTTAAAATAATTTATACTATTTATCATATTGGCATTTCTTTATGAGTTATTTATATTCTACCTTAGAAAGGAAGTAAGCAGAGCACTGGGTGTGGTGAAAAAATAATGAATACTATTTTTCTGAAAATAAATAAATTGGAAAAAAAAAAAAAAAAGAAAGGAAGTAAGCAGACTGATAAAAATATATAAATGAAATTAAACGGGAAGCTATAACAACCAGGGTCCAAAAAGTAAGCAAAATGAAGGGGAGGATAAAATCAAACTCAGAATGAGACGAAAAACCCATAGTCTGAGGGTCTCCACTTTCACACAAATGGGAGAGACAGGATCAGCACCATGGCACAGCCCCAAATAGCAATCCTGAGGCTATCTGGTAATTTGGCGGGTGTTTGGCAATGAGACCAAAGAGGCACTCACCAGGCCACTGCCTGGGGGCACAGAGGGTGATGAAGGAGGAAGGTCCACACGGACATCACCCCGGCTGTGCACTGGGTATTCAACTCACCCACACCTAATGCCGCTACCAACTCTTGCTGAAAAATACAAGTAAAATGTTCATTCCAGAAGAACTTTCCAAGTGTGAACAAGAGCCCTAACTAAGGCAAATCCCCTGGAAAAAGACATGGCTGCCATAGTTACTGATATTTTGTTCTTCCATCAAAGCACCTATAGACCAAATTAGAAAACATAAACTCTGTGTCTTTTTTTTTTAACGAGAACAGTAAGATCTGTTCAGACAACATATCCAAACCAGCTCGGTGCCTTCTGTCTCCCACCTTGGTATTCCCTGTACCTGAATCTGTTGGTGGCTGGGGTGGTTTCCATGTTGAATTCGGCCACTGGCACTCCCCGGGCAGACACCTGGGGCGCGAACATGGCGGCAGGATAAACCACGGAGGAAGTTCCCACCTACAAAGCAAATGAATGGAAAAGGACAAATGACCACATTCCAGGAGGAAGGAACATTCTTTCAGAAAACCTGACAGAAACTCAGGCCAGTTTGTGGTTACAGCTGTGAGGGAAGCTAAGCTGGGTGGGCTCAATGCGGAGCTTCCAAGGGACAGATGGGGAAGTTGGGAGGCATCCTTTCAGCGGATCACTAGAAGAATGTGCTAGAAGAAAAGCAGCACAAATGGAGAGAATGGCAGATGAATGATTCAGTTTTGTTTCTGCTCTGGGAGGTGATGGCAATAATCCATGTTCTTTTTTTTTTAACAGTAGAAAATGCAAAGAAAAAATACATACATGTCATCCTCCTGCTACCCCAAGATAACCACAGTTCACATTTTAATATAGATTTTTTCAGGTTATTCCCTACGAACACATATTTACAAATGTGCTTTCCAAGAAAGGAAAGACCAGAACATGCTGGACAAACCAGCTTTTCTCACGTGACCATCGGTCATGAACATGGCCGCGACACTGGTATGAGCTCAGTGGTACTGGCCAGGTGACTATGCATCCATGAGAAAATCCTTCTGCTTCTAAAGACACGTTCTAGAAATTCTGAAATACGCATACCCTTTGTCCAATTAATTCCACTTCTAGGAAAATGTGTCCTAAGGAAAGGATCTGAAGAACATGCTAAGAAGTTATGTCTACGACAATCCACCCTAGCATTATTCAAAAAATAAAAGCAGAAATGGCCTAAATGTCCAAAAACAGAGAACTCGTTAAATATTTATATCAAGCAACAGGATACCATGCAGCGAGTTAAAAGATGATGCGGATTTGTGAATGGACTGACAAGGAATATACGTGTATAAAGTTGTTTCAAAACAGCATATAAAAATATTTTTGATTTAAATATTGGTAGATGACTCCTCCCATCTACAAAGGATCCTGGTTCATTTAAATGCAGAAATTATAGGACTAAATTCCTATTTCAGTTCTCTAAGTTACTTTTGAGATGGGAACATATTTTCAGAAAAAAAATATAAAATATGATAGAATTTTTTAAAAACAGAGCATATAATCTGAAGCCATTTTTGAATTTTAAACTATATGTATACATCTGCATAAGAAAATATCTAGCCCAGGGACGGGCAAGGAAAGGGCCGGACAGTAATGTTTTTAGGCTTTGTAAGCCAGAGAGTCTCCATCACAGAGTCGACTCTGCCGTTAGAGTGTGAAGGCAGCAGGAGATGACCCAGAAGAATGGATATGGCTGTGTTCCAATAAAACTTTATTTACAAAAACAAGTGGCGGCTCAGATCTGGCCCACAGGCCGCAGTTTCTCACTTCTGATCTAGAGAAGAAATATACTAAAATGCTAACTGTGGCTATTTCTGGAGGGTGGAGTTATTGGGGATTTCGAATTTCCTCTTCACAATTTTGTACTTGTTTGTATTTTCTCAAATTTAATAATGAGCATGTAGTACTTTCAAAATCAGAAGTAATAGCATGCTTTTTATTTGGTGGAAAGAGGCTTCATGAAGCCTAAGACACGGTCTTGCACAGTTGTGCATTTAAGATCTGTAGGGTACCACAAGACCTCTCAACACACAAATTCAGAGGGGGAAGGAGGGAAAGGAACAGAGAAGGAAGGGAGGAGGGGGAAGGAGAGAGGGAGGAAAGAAATAGCAAACTCCACCCCAGTCCTGGTGTTCCAGAAAATCTCAAGCATCGGGGAAGGGAATGACCTACCACTAGACACAAGTCGCAGAGGGTCAGCTCTCTGTCAACCTCTTCCAGAATGGCAGGATCCAGGTTTTCTCCAAACCACACCACGTGGGGTCGCAGCAGACCCCCGCACCCAGCCTCTTCGCACCTGTAAGAACATCGTCCTTCACCCAACCCCAACACCTGCCCCTACAGTTCTGCCTACGTGGGTCACAGGAAGGCTAGGGGCTACTCCAAAACCAGACTGTCCACTTGGGTGGCTCTGATGCTTCTTAGTCTCTGTTCCTCCCCTACCAGACCATGTGAGCTTATCCTGGATAGAAATTACTCATTTTAACGGTCCTCATCAAGTTTTTATTTTGTCTAGATGCACGGGGCTCATGTGTTGACATATGTGTTTCGGCCAACCTTCACATTCCCTTTCTAAACACTGTTTCAAAAGATTAACAGGCCCAAAATGGAATCCCTCGTGCTAAGCCCCATGTCAGCAAACCAGAACTTACTACCTAACCTGTAGCTTCAGACTCGCCAGGGAATGTGACCTCTCACCAGTCAGTGTGGAACCACGGTCAGCATTAGCGGGGTAAGCCACTGAAACACCCCCGGGTCCCCTGAAGGAAGGTGACCTCATCTGAAACAGTTCCCTCCTTGCTAGAAAAACTTCCTCGCCCTGCCTCCTTCGGCCTATAAGAGTCTTCCATTGTGTGAGGCTCCTTTCCGTCTGAGAGATGGGATGCTGCCTGATCCACGAAGCTCGGAGGAAGCCAACTGATCTCCAACATTGACGCAGCTGGATTTTTTTTTTTAAGATTATTTATTTGTCAGAGAGAGAGAGGTAGAGAGAGCATACAAGCAGGGAGAGAAGCAGAGGGAAAGGGAGAAGCAAACTCCCTGCTGAGCAAGGAGCCCAACACAGGACTCAATCCTAGGACCCCGGGATCATGACACGAGCGGAAGGCAGCCGCTTAACAGACTGAGCCACCCAGGTGCCTCTGGATATGGTTTGCACAGCAGCTTTCCCTTTCCCAGCTGCTTCCCCACATGCGCTGGTGTGGCTGCCTGGGAGGAACCAGGCTCAGACCTGCCTCTAACACCCCAGCCGCCAGCTGGTCTCATCAATGACCTCCTTTCCTGTTTCCCCAGATTCACCTTTTTCTTGCCCTGACCACAGCCAAGTTCTCCAGGGTCCATTGCCAAAACCTTCTCATTTTTCACTGCCTCCTACCTCATCTTATATAAACCTTCTAAAATAATCCTCCAAACATCCTTTTCATCTTAATAATCTCCCCAGGAACTGCTCAGGGTCCCCCATTGTTTTATATCAAACTTTAGAATTCAGTAATAAAAATCCTGACTAAGAATCATAAAAAGGATTCTGTAGTTAAATAAACTGGTAAAATATTAATATATTATAACCACTTTTTAAGGAGGAATAGTGTACTTCACATATTAAATGCTCTGAGAAGTCCCACAGGAAAGCAAAATTACTCTGACTTCGTTTAATCTGTGGTTTCTGTATTTATTGGAGCACATAACATTTTTTTTCAAGTAATGCCTATCAACATCACATGACTCTAGTGCTGTAGGAAACACTTTAGGAACCACTGTGGTAACATCTGGTTTGGGAAACCTCAGAGAAAAAATTCTCTCCAGGGTTTATCATAATGTGAAAATCCTGTCTGGTCCTGTAATTTCACCTTCTCAAGACCTTTTTTTACTACCTCCTTTTCCCCTGGATTGATAATACTGATGACAAGAAGGATGAAGATAATACGCTTTATACACACCAGATATGTATCTGCAGCCTAATAGCTCCAGAAACCTTCCAGACCTCAAATTCTCCCACCACAACACAAAGCAAAAAGAGACCAGAAAGGAGTTCTCCTCACCCTGCTTTGGTTCACCTTTGCCCTTTCACTGTTGGCCTCATAGGTCAGGGCTGGTTTCTGCACTGGCACCTTTAAGATGCACCTCCCAGAGCACCTGGGTGGCTCAGTTGGTTAAGTGTCTGCCTTCAGCTCAGGTCATGATCTCAGGGTCCTGGGATCGAGTCCCACATCAGGCTCTGGGCTCAGCTGGGAGCCTGCCTCTCCCTCTGCCTCTGCCCCTCCCTGCGCTCATGTATGCTGACTCTCTCTCAAATAAACAATCTTTAAGAAAAAAATTAAGAGGCACCTCACAAAATGAACTTAGATTTTGATTCCTTTCTTTCTTTCTTTTCTTTTT
This sequence comes from Neogale vison, assembly GCF_020171115.1. NCBI lineage: Eukaryota > Metazoa > Chordata > Mammalia > Carnivora > Mustelidae > Neogale > Neogale vison. The sequence goes on along the minus strand of NC_058091.1, from coordinate 136,491,158 downwards.
TTTTGCACTCTGGGAAACCAAACATGGATCAATGTTGTTTTACCCACCGGGGAAGTTTCTCCACTGGGATTCTGGCATCTTGAGCTTCCGGGTCTGGAGCACTGAAGCAAATGGTATTAGAAAGGAAATAATGTCATTGGTATAATCAAAGAACAAAGAGATAACATAACCCAATAAATCTGCATATTTTCCCGGCAGCATACAGTTCAAAGCCCATAATTAGTACATGCTGACTTAGAGGTGCCCAATGCTGACTTAGAGGCAACAAACAATTAGCTACTGGAGGTTTTACTCAAGAGAAGGAATCTGCATGTGGAGAGGGGGTGAGCCGCGGGGAAGCCAACGGGAGTTTCATGACATACGTTATATACGTCATCGTGATTTGACTCTTCTGCACGGATATGTATTAATATATTGCTTGTATGATTTATACTGACTTAAAATGGCCAGGTAAAATTTTTCTCAATATTCCAAGTATATTCTTATTTTTCCCCCTAATTATAATAACAGTACATGTTCATCACAGAATTGTTAGAGAAGTCTAGAGAGTGGTAAAGAAGAAATCAAAATTTCCCATAATCCCACCATTCTTGATAATCACTGTTAATATTTCATTGTATTTTTTACCTGTATATAGATATATCAACATGAACGGGGTGTGTGTGTTTGTGTGTGTGTGTGTGTGTGTGTGTGTGTGTTGGGATCATATGAGGTAACAGTTAGGCCCTGTGGTTTTTACTTAGCATTGTAAACTTTGAGCAAGGTATTTCTTTTTTTTTTTTTAAGATTTTTATTTATTTATTTGACAGACAGAGATCACAAGTAGGCAGAGGGGGGGGAAGCAGGCTCCCCGCTGAGCAGAGAGCCCAATGTGGGGCTCGATCCCAGGACCCTGAGATCATGACCTGAGCTGAAGGCAGAGGCTTAACCCACTGAGCCACCCAGGTGCCCCAAGCAAGATATTTCTTTTATCAGATGGCTGTACTATGTCTAGTCTTATTTTTCACAAATATTCATGGGAATCCTAGGCTACCATTGAATTTCCTTATATTTATGTTCAACTGAAAAGAGAAAACAACACACACTCGTCCCGGAGAGCAGTATAATTACCCTTTCCCTGATAAAGCCGCACAAATGGGACTCTTGTAATTCTCAGCCACAATGCCACAAGAGGTACAGCGGGTTTTAAATAAGCTACCTGAAAAACACGAATTAAATGAGACCAGAGTTTAGTAAAATCAACAGCAATTGTCTCTGTTGAGGGGATACAAAATAACTGAGTTTTTACAGGTCCACATTAGCAAATGGGGCTGCCCTAGGTTTCGAGGGAAACACAAAGGCGGGCAGCGGTCCTAAGCCAGCTGAGGGTACCTGCCTCCTGGACCCTACAATCCAGAAGGGAGAAACATAAAATCCCTTACTCCATGATGAAGTGGCTCCTGAATGACCTCAATGCGCAGGTGCATTTGAAGTGGTCGTTAGGGCACATGAAGCCAGTGAACTGAAGGGCGTGGTTTACCAAGTACATGGTTGATAAAGGTTCCCTACCTTGGATGTACTTGCAAACTTTTCATTTCGACCTAACAAATTTTGACTTTTATACAAAAGCAGCTCCGTGAATACAGAAATCTACAAGTATATAAGCCAATAATTGTTAAAACCAGTGACCATTTCTTGAGGAGCCGGTAACGGGACCGTAATTTACCAGATGTTCGCCTTGCGTCCAGCGCTGCGCTGAGCCCACCACACACCAGGGTGTGTGTCTCTCCATTCCATCCAGCATTCCCTCCTTGGGGAGCCATCTCTCTTCTTCCCCATGCTGAGCGGAAGGAGCTGTCCATCCCATCCCAAAATACAAGCTTGGGCCCCAGCTCCAGACTGGCCCCATCATGGTACCTAATCCGGTAGTCTCAGGGGCCTGATAGAACAAAGGCCAGCCCTGGCTGTTTCAGCCAAAGAACCACTGAAGGACCATGTGAGGAGGACAAAGAGTTCTGGCTGTTGTCCAGAACCCTTCCACCTTCCACGGACACATTTGGGTAAGAGCCAGAGAGGTCTGGGATTGGACTCTGCACGGGGAGTGTCAGCAGCTTGGAAGGGAAACTGGAGACAACAGAGGAGCAGCCTTTTTGGGAATGCTGCATCACAGATACCCTGAATGGCACAGAGCAAGGAACACACGGTGTCACCGATGCCTTGGAGTTGTTTGCAAGAGATGCCAGCGAGTTGGCTTGTGAGGCACACTTACCCACTTTATTTCACTCGTATTTTGTGGGTTTTTTAAATTTCACTCATATTTTGTGATTTTTTTTTTAAAGATTTTAGGTATGTATTTTTGCTAAAGAGAGAGGGAGAGAGTGAGCACAAGCATGGGCAGCAGCAGAGGCAAAGGGAGAAGCAGGCTCCCCGCCGAGCAGGGAGCCCGATGTGGGGCTTGGTATTAGAACCCCAGGACCACTGCCAAGCCGAAGACAGAAGCTCAACAGACTGAGCCACCCAGGCGCCCTTTTGTATTTTATATGCACAAGTGTGATATAGTTCCTAAAATAGTGTCTAAGGAGACGTGTCTTGGAAGAAGTTGCTGTGGTCAATGTCAACGAGGTTATTGCCTATGTTCTTATCTGGGATTTTGATGGATTCCTGTGTTACATCGAGGTCTTTCATCCATTTAGAGTTTATCTTTGTGTATGGTGGAAGAGAACAGTCCAGTTTCATTCTTCTGTATATAGCTGTCCAATTTTCCCAGCAAGATAAAAGCTTCTGCACAGCAAAGGAAATGATCAACAAAACAAAGAGGCAACCCACTGAATGAGAGAAGATATTTGCAAATGACAGTACAGACAAAGGGCTGATATCCAAGATCTATAAAGAACTTCTTAAACTCAACACACAAACAAACAGATAATCAAGTTAAAAAATGGGCAGAAGACATGAACAGACACTTCTCCAAAGAAGACACACAAAAGGCTAACAGACACATGAAAAAATGTTCATTATCATTAGCCCATCAGGGAGATTCAAATCAAAACCACATTGAGATACCACCTTATACCAGTTAGAATGGGCAAATTAACAAGACAGTAACAACATGTGTTGGAGAGAATGTAGGGAAAAGGAACCGTCTTACACTGTTGGTAGGAATGCAAGTTGGTGCAGCTGCTCTGGAAAACAGTATGGAGGTTCCTCAAAAAATTAAAAATAGAGCTGCCCTATGACCCAGCAATTGCACTACTGGGTATTTATCCCAAAGATACAGATGTAGTGAAAAGAAGGGCCATGTGCACCCCAATGTTCATAGCAGCAATGTCCACAATCGCTAAACTGTGGAAAGAGCCAAGATGCCCTTTGACAGACAAATGGATAAAGAAGATATAGTCCATATATACAATGGAATATTACTCAGCCATCAGAAAGGATGAATACCCAACTTTTGCATCAACATGGACAGGACTGGAGGAGATTATGTTAAGGGAAATAAGTCAAGCAAAGAGAGAGCCAATTATCATATGGTTTCACTTATTTGTGAAGCATAAGGAATGGCATGGAGGACATTAGGAGAAGGGAAAAATGAAAGAGGAGAAATCAGAATGATAGTCGAACCACGAGAGACTATGGACTCCAGGAAACAAACGGAGAGTTTTTAGAGGGGCGGGGAAGGGGGATGGGCTGGCCCGGTAGTAGGTATTGAGGGTACAGACTGCATGGAGCACTGGGTGTTAGATGCAAACAATGAATCATGGAACACGACATCAAAAGCTAATTTGTATGATGACTAACAGAACAAAATAAAAATAAATAAATAAATAAAACTGTGTCTAAGTAAGTTTGAACAAACTGTTTCTATAACTACAAAGTAACAATTCTAAGGGATAATAAAACATCATGGTTTGGGTAGACTATTCTCTTTGTAAGGGTCACATTAAAAATGTGATGTATCTTGGGGCTCCCGGAGCGGGGGTGGTCAGGTGGTAGAGCGTCCAATCTCAGCTCAGGTCCTGGTCTTGGGGTTATGAATTTGAGTCCCATTCTGGGCAGGATGCATCTTAAAAGTGGTGGCATCTTTAGTTTGATGGAAGACAGGGCTTTCTTTTGTTTTTACCTAAATTAGAAGAGTTCTAACAATCTGCAACCCTCAATGCTCCAACCAATGCACATATTATCTTATTTAATCCTTGAAACAAGTCTAAGAGAGGTGTTAACATCCCCACTTGATACATTTGTACCTGGTAAGGGACACCACCTACATTCTGCACCTGCACAGAAACAAGCCGCATGGACAGACCCTGTAGAAGAATGTGCCAACAAGGCACCCAGTCAGTGGGTGGCCAGCTACTGCTGGGATATAAAAGCGAGACGGGACCCAAGCAAAGGCTGCTTCACCACCATTATCCCAGGCAAAAATGGGCAACTTCACTGTATAGCCACAGAAACCAGTAACATTTCCCACATGGGGTCACTGTTTCTGGAAATTCCACAATTAGAAATGCTTTCCTTGGGATGGAAGTTTTGTAGGCTCTTAAACACAAATGCCCTTGGGAAGAAATCTTGCATACCCATTTATGCCCTTGTATGAATCAATTTATTAGATTTTTTTGGTGAGCCCCAAGCAGGGAGAGAGGATGAAAGAGGACGTGAGGGAAAAGAGGATGTCATCAAGGGCAGAGGAGGGAAGACAGACAGGGTATAAGACAAACTTGGTGGGCTGGCTGAAGCCAAGGTCACTGATCTGGCAGCTTCCCTAAGTGCTCACCAGCTGAACGGAAGCCTAGCCTCAGGGGAGAGAGCCAACTGGGGACAAAGGGAAAGTAAATGGCTACCCCCAGGGAACGCCAGCATCATCCCTGGGCCCCTGCTGCTAAAGGAGGTTCCCCAGCCTCGCATTTCCCCTCAGCCTGGCTAGGCACCACCGCTGTGTAAACACAGCGGAAGCCTGGGCATCTCATCAAAATGCAGATTCCGGGGGAGGCTGGATGGCCCAGTGGGCTGGGCCTCTTCTTTCAGCTCCGGTCACGATCTCAGGGTCCTGGGATCGAGCCCCGCATCGGGTTTGCTGCTCAGCAGGGAGCCTGCTTCCCACCCCCACCACTGCCTGCCTCTTTGCCTACTTGTGACCTGTCTCTGTCAAATAAATAAATAAAATCTTTTTTTAAAAAATGCAGATTCCAATTTAGTGGGTCCCTGGAGGGAAATGGCAGGACTTGTGGTTTGAAATCTTGTTCCCCTCCCCACATGAGGGCTCCTCACCATGGATTTCCAGAAGGTTTTTGGTGCCAGCCCTGCGGTGCAGCTCATCGATGTTCTGAGTGATGACCATGACCCGTCGGCCCTGCTCGTGCAGCCGGGCCTCACATTCAGCAATGGCAAGGTGCCCCGGGTTCGGCTCCTTGCTCAGCATGACCTCCCGCCGGTAGTGGTAGAACTCCCACACCAGGGAAGGGTTTCGTGCAAAGGCCTGCGGGGTGGCCAGATCCTAGGAGTTGGGGGAAGAGAAGAGGCAGGAGTCAGAGAGAGAAGGCCAGGGTGCACTAATGCTCTGGGACACGGAAGCAGGCAGCTTCTGGAGGGAACAAGCTGGAATGTGGCTGCCAGAGGCCCACGCGGTGTGACAGATGCGGGACAGGGGCCCGGGGCCAGCCTGAGTCCCAGACCTGGGACTAACGAGGGACCGCGGGGAAACCAGCTTTAACTTCTCCACTTCCAAGGCGGGGATACTGCCACCTGTCCCATTCGCCAGGCCAGGAAGTTATGGACAGGAAGTCAAGCAATCTGCAGGAAAGTGATTCAGGTGGAAGCTGCTTTTTCATGGAGCCCCACAATATAGGAAGTCGATGCATTTATCCAGGAAAAAAAGCAAAATGAGAAGTGCCCGCTTGAGGTATAATGGCCGTAGCTGACGAACTCAGTTCTTTCTAATAGTAAGTAGAGCTACACGCATACACACAACAACGCATATAAAAAACAGGATATATATTAACAGAATATATAAAATATATTTTTAAGGATGATTTTTCTTCTAGGATGGACAAATCTTATCCACAGCAAAATAGAGGAGCGTCGTTGTTGTCTGGGGCTGCCAGCTGATGGGAAAGGCCACAGGGGAACCTCTGGCAAGATACAGTCTATATCTTGGGGTGCGTGGGTGGCTCAGTCAGTTAAGCATCTGCCGGTGGCTCAGGTTATGATCCCGGGGTCCTGAGATCAATCCCCACATTGGGCTCCCTGCTCAGTGGAGATTCTGCTTCTGCCTCTCCCCCTACTTGGGCTGTCTCTCTCTCTCTCTCTCTTTCTCTCAAATAAATAAATAAAATCTTTTAAAAAAAAAAGAAATAGTCTATATCTTGATGATGGTGGTGGTGGTATTATGCATTTTGTTTGACTATAAAGGTCACCCTTTTATCTGGCAGTAGAATCAGTCTTCACTTGGGGAGTCAATGGGGAGCAAACGTGTATGTTGTGGATTACCCGCATATACGTCCTGCCCTTCATGCAGAACGCGAGTGGCCTGAAGCAGTTTTCGGGTGCCACGGGAACGTGTCCACGTGTGTCCTTAGAACATGGTAGTGTCAGACACAGTCTATGGACTTCTTTGCTTCCCCACAAACTCTGAGCTGCTTTGACACCACTGACTGCCTCTCTCTTCTGGAAGCACCCACTGAGCTTCTCTAATTCGGGGACTGCTCTGTGTGGCCCCCCTCTCGTGGGACCCTGATGGCCCTCTGAGCTCCTTCTTCCCCTCCTTCATCTTTAAGGCGGCAATGCCCACACCTACCTCCATAGGCTGGAGGGCAGCAGAAGCGAGAAAACATCCCACATGTTGCCAGCCTAATGCACTTAATAGGGCAGGAAAGGTTCACTAACCCTTCATTAACAAGAAGCTACCTCCTAAATCTGGAATTCATGTACTGAAGTAACTATGGTGGCCTTCGTTCAGCCAACAAAAGTCTAGCAAACACTTCCATGTGCCAGAGTTCTGGGAGCTGGGGACAGAGCAATGGTTAAAACAGACAGAACCTTCCACATTCCAATACTAGGGATTTCCTAGGCCGGGGGTTGGGGGGAAGTAGAGTGCCTAAGGCCAAAAGTACATTCTGGGCCCAGGATGGTGGGTGTTGGCTCCACCTGTTAAAATGGATAGAATGGTCTGCTTCAAAGTGGTGAGTTTTGTTGTATGTACAATTAGCCATTGAACGATGTGGGGCTTAAGGGCACCGATCTCTGTGCTGTCAAAAACCTTGTGTGTACCTTTTGATGCCCCAACTTAACTACGAATAGCCTCCTGTCGACAGAAAGCCTTACTGAGAACAGAAACCGTCAATGAGCACATATTTCATATATGTAATAGATACTGTATTCTTCCGATAGAGCACACTAGAAAAAATGTCATGAAAATCCTAAGAGAACATACATGGACGGTGCTGTCCAGTATGGATCGATCCCAAAAGCACAGTGTCCCTTTACAGCACGAACCATCTGTCAGTGCCTACATCAATATTCTTATACAGGATACAAAACACTGTAGACGTTATACGTATTACTAACAGCAGACATCAAAAAAAGTAAAAGAGGGGTGCCTGGGTGGCTCAGTGGGTTAGGGCCTCTGCCTTCGGCTCAGGTCGTAGTCCCAGGATCCTGGGATGGAGCCCCGCATCAGGCTCTCTGCTCAGCAGGGAGCCTGCTTCCTCCTCTCTCTGTCTCTGCCTGCCTCTCTGCCTGCTTGTCTGTCAAGTAAGTAAATAAAATCTTAAAAAAAAAAAAAAGTAAAAGATAAGGTGAAAAAAATTCCTATTTATCTATGTGTGAAAATTCACATGCTGCTAATGAAGAGGCTGGCTTTCTGGTACCTGGCGCAGGGGGTAAACTCGCTTCAAGGCAGCTCGTCTTTACGCCCACGAATGGTTACGGTATCTTTACGGCATGTTCAGTATTACAGTCATATTTGTCCTGCGGTATTAGACACACTGTTACATTTTTTTAAAAACCACCTACCTGTGAGGATGGGTTGATACAGTTTCTCCATTTGGGAGAAAGAGAGGTTGACTGCATTGTAGCATAATTCTTTGAATGCAAAGTCATAGAACAGTAAAAAAAGGGACACATTATTAATTTTATATTAAATATTACTCGCTTTACGCCTATGTGAGGGTAAGCTGGCTGCTTCCGTCCAAGTCTTGCTTGTGACAAACACAACGTGTTCTCAGGTGATGCTGGTGATGGGGATGACATGCCTTTCTTGCCAGACAGTTGTTAGAGTCTCACGTTTACACGCACGCACGCACGACGGACCAGCGTATGAAGTATATGGCACGATCCTTATTTATGACTCATGAAGTGGACCAGCACGGAGACTTCAGCCCTGCTGCCTTCATGATGAGAGGGCTGAGGAGGACGAGGGAAGGCAGGCACTGCTGTCCCGGGGACGGGAGACGCAGAGGAGGTCGGAGGGAGGCAGGCACACTGAGGGTAACTTTACAGAAATACACCGAAACTTCGGTCCAGCTTCTTTGCCGTCTCCTTTCTCTGAAAATGGTTCCATACGGTACCAAGCCTTCTTCCACCATTTGCCTTAGTGTCAGTGCCTGAGCCCATGTCAGAAAAGAAGTCAGAAATCATCCTGGATTGTTGGAACCCTTCTGCCAGGCCATCTACTGTCCCTTTGACTTCTGCGCGGCTTCCAAGTCCTCCCCCCTCTGTCTGGCACTGGTTCAGAAGCTCTCGTCTTCATCAAGTTGTCCTCTGTTCATTCCTCTGCCGTGGTGTCTGCTAGCGCTTGAATTTCTCCAAGACCTAAATCTTTTTTCTTTTTTTAAAGATTTATTTATTCTAGAGAGACAGAGAGGGAGCCTGTGCATGTGCAGGGGAGGGGCAGGGGGACGGAATCTCAAGCGGACCCCGCACTGAGCGTGGAGCCCAATGCGGGGCTCGATCTCATCACCCTGAGATCACCACCTGAGCTGAAACCACGAGTCGGATGCTTCACTGACTCAGCCACCCAGGTGCTCCCAAGACCCCAATCTTAAAGCCCTTAGTCCCCCACCTTTTCTGCCACACCCACAGTCTTTTTCATGGCTTCCTTGATTGCCTGTGTTGTAAATCCTGAGAAGTCATGCGCAACATCGGGAAGCAGTTTTCTCCTGCAGGAATTTGTTGTTCTGGGCTTTACGGTTTTAGCGGCTTTGTCTCTAACAACAATTGCATCTTTACTGGTGTAATCCTTGCAGACTTTCACGATGTTCTCTCTGCCGGGGTTCCTTTCCCTAGCACTGGCAATCCTTTCCCTAGAGCTCCGTGTGTCAGGAGCCTTAGCAGTCCTTATGACCCCCTGACCTACAGGCTGAATTGGAGACGATGTGTTTGAGGGGCAAGTAGACCAGTCTGACGACTCCAATGTTGAACTCCTGGGCTTCTGGGTGGCCAGGGGCATCGTCCAATTTCTAAGGAATGTTAAAAGGAAGTCTCCTTACTGGCAAGGTACTTCATCGACGGGACCCTCCAGAAACAGGATTCTTGCAGTCCAGGCCTTCTTGTACAACCAGAGGACTAGCAGCTGGTATTTCTCTTTTCCCTTCAAAACTCGGGAGTTATCAGCTTTATAGAGAAGGGCTGCCCTGATCAGGAACCAGAGTGCATTTCTATCAAACTGCAGAATTGGCCTTTCCCTTCCTGCCTTAAATCCCAGCCATCACTTCTGTTTCTTACTAATCAACATCCTTTGTAGCATTCTCTCCCCCAGAATGGGGCACTTGTGTCTGTATTAAAAACCTGTTCAGGGGCGCCTGGGTGGCTCAGTGAGTTAAGATGCTGCCTTCGGCTCAGGTCATGATCTCAGGGTCCTGGGATCGAGCCCCGTGTCGGGCTCTCTGCTCAGCAGGGAGCCTGCTTCCTCCTCTTTCTGCCTGCCTCTCTGCCTGCTTGTGATCTCTCTCTGTCAAATAAATAAATAAAATCTTTAAAAAAAAAAAGAAAAAACCTGTTCAGGCAGACACACTCTCTCTAAAGCGATCTTCTTAATGGTACCTGGGAACTTATCTGCTGCCTCTTGGCTGGTAGAAGCTACTTCTATTAGCTTCGCTTTTTTTTTTTTTTAATCCAAACCTCTTTCTAAGATTATCCAACCATCTTTTGCTGAATTCTCCAGCTTTAGATCCTTTACCTTCTTTCTTCTGTAAGTTCGCTCTGTCTCAAATCACCTTAGAGTCTGTGGGTGTACCTTTCTTATAGCAATCCCCAACCAGCATCAAAGCTGCATTTTCAGGATGAGATAAAAATGCATTTCACAGGGCGCCTGGGTGGCTCAGTGTGTTAGGCCTCTGCCTTCGGCTCAGGTCATGATCTCAGGGTCCTGGGATCGAGCCCTGCTCAAATAAATAAATAAAATCTTTAAAAAAATATATGAAAAGTACACAGGAACTTTAAAAAAATGTGTAATCCTGGGTGCCTGGGTGGCTCAGTTGGTTAAGTGACTGCGTTCAGCTCAGGTCATGATCCCGGAGTCCCGGATTGAGTCCGGAGTTGGGCTCCCAGCTCCGTGGAGAATCTGCTTCTCCCTCACACCTTCTCCCCTCTCATGCTCTCTCTCACTCTCTCTATCTCAAATAAATAAATAAAATCTTTAAAAAAAAGTATAATCCTGACTTACAATATCTGTAGAAACGTGATTAACTATGATAACCAAGATTTCTCTGACTCCAATTTAATTACTAGAAGAAATTTAAATTGTTATTAAATTGTTAATAAATACAATCTATACAGATCTAGAAAGTAAGGAAAGTGGCTGCTTTGCTTACATCTGAGCCCTTAATCATACACAATTTGTACTGCTGCCAAAGTAACCAAGACGGGAGAGTCGTGGTTAATTTCGTAACTTCGCCCCCCACGACGCACATAGGGCCCCAAGTCAGGCTCTGCCGTGGATTCATTCAGAAGAACCCCGCGGTGTTCCAGGGAAGAACCCTGGAAACATGGCTCACCTGAGCTTGCCATCTTCTCCAGTAGCCCCCGGCTCCTCGGAAAGTCGGGACTCCGCTCTCAGCACTAACGCCAGCCCCTGAAAGGATGACTATGTGCTTTGCTTTCGCAAAAAGCTTCCGAAAATCAGCCATATCTAAAGAGAGAATAAAATCTTCCTAAGTCCCGTGTACCATGTGGACATTTATATCCTGTATCAGTTGTTCATATTTTGACATGACCTTCCGTGAAATGATACTTTAGGATCTTCAAATAAAAATCATTCCTGTACCAGGGGCACCTGGGTGGTTCAGTTAGTTGAGTGTCCGACTCTTGATTTCGGCTCAGGTCATGATCTCAGGTTCGAGAGATCAAGACCTGCATCAGGCTCCACACTGAGCATGGCGTCTGCCTGAGATTCTCTCTCCCTCCCTCTTCTTGCTCATGAGCTCGCTCTCTCTCTACAATAAATACATCTCTAAAAAAATAATAAAATAAAATAGATACAAATCTTTAAAAAAATCATTCCTGTACCATGAAGATGCCGTCCCTGGGCCTGATGGACGACTGTGTAGCATCTTAAAGAAGCAGGACACACGCCATTGGCTTTGATGCTCAGCTCCACCTCCTGTCCATCCACGTGAGAAGTGATGGACTGCCCCTCTGCTTTTCTGGCTGTTTGATGTGCTCGATAGAGTTTTCCCGAGAACAGGCTGCTACAAAGATTTTTAAAAGCTAATGGATGGGAAAACATCCTCTTCATAACAGTAAAAACAAGGTACTGTGGGGAGGGGGCGGGGGGGCTAACCTCATGCCCACTGGACTCCTAAACCTTCCCTTCCTTCCCAAATCCTGTTCCCTTTGGGGATCTTGCTAATTTCCGCTTCCTTTGGCATCATTACAAGGTGAGAGTGAGAACCCCTCCCCCATGAACAGATGCTCTGCTCCAAACCTAGACATGTAACCTTCTCCTTACAACGCAAGTAAGAGCTGGACCCTTCAATGTGACGTCACCAGAGACTTGGGGTAACAGAAGAGAGTTGAACACAGCGAATACTGTGATGGCAGGTAACAATGGTCACAGACTGTGGCTTGCTCCCTAGTTCTGCATCTCCAGGCATTGTCCCACTCGCTCTCTGGCCATGAGGGGCAGCAACCACCATTTTGTGAGGGCTCCCTGTGCTGCTGGCTCTGTGCCAAGCACTGTACATGGAGTATAATGTAGAATCTGTCCCTGCAACCAATGTCCTCATCCCAGGTTCAGAATGAGGAGCTAGACTTGGAAATGCCATTGTTCCTCCCGGGCGACAAAGAGGATAGGCCAAGGCATGTGGCTGAGCGACACCCTTCTTTCCCAGGCACCGTGGCTCTGCAGGCCCTCATTCGGGGGCTACGTAAGTGCTATGGCCCCAGCAGGCCAGGCCCAAGAGTACAGAGCTGAGTATAGCTGCCAGGAGAAGAGACTCCCTCTTCTGCCCTGCCCTGGGAGCAGCAAATGCCAAAGTGGTGTTGCCCGTGGCCCTGACACAGACATCCTCTAACCTATGCTAACGCACTGCAGATTTTGGTAAAAATACGAGTGATTCTTCAGCTGATGCAGCAGGTTTTCTGGGCTCCCCCTCCCCCCGGAGGCAATGGTGACCGAGGAGAATCCCGAGAATGAAGGAGCATCCCGAGAGATGGAACCCAGGACAGGCAGGATGGAAAAAAGGAAAGAGAGAGGGATTGGTGCGGAGGGATGATGAACTCAGATATGAACGGGAACGTGACTTCACCTTGTATCCTGAGCTGGTAAGACAGATCCTGTCACTCTCCCAGGAGACCTCCTCCCTTCTGAGGCCTCATCCTTGTAAGCTCAGAGTCACTTCCATGACTGGCCCATGACTGTGAATCTTAATAAAGGCCCCACCCCTTCTCCCCCTGTCTGGCTGCTAGTGGGAAGGCACAGGGAGTAAAAGCAGACTCTGAGAGACAAAGAAGCAGAGGCTCCAGCTCCCTCTCCCACCACATTCTTGAAGCTTCCTGAGATCACGATTCCAGCAGCATAAGTCCTAAAGGAATGAAGGTGGGTGCAGGCACACTATACCCTTGTCCTTGGGCCATAACTGGCCCAGCCATGTGGCAGCCATGGCAAAGCTCCGCTCATGCTTACATCCCCTTTGGAGATAGACCAGTGTGACAACTGAGGCACACTAAAGCTGTCCCACCAGGAAGAATTCAAAAAAAGAAACCCAATCTGGGTGGATTGGAATGTGCAGTCTGATTGAATCTCCTGAAAGGACAAGATGACAAGACGCTTAATAAGAAAAGGTACAAGTATTTGACCAGGGACTATGTGTGTGACTCCTGGCTTCAAACCCTACAAATGTCCTCAAGGACTTTGAAATTCACCTATAAAGCTTTCCCTAGCCCTAACCACCTTTTTTTTTTTTTAAATCTGAAATGTAAACTCCATCATCCTACTGAGGAATAGATCCTAGGTCAAAGTGACTTGTATTAAGATCTCACTCTATACAACTTCTAGAAACAAAAAGGTCAACTCAGATTTGGTTCTTAGAAAATGGGTTGTAAATATAATAATGTTAATGTGGTAGAAAATCTTTGAGAAGGGGGTGGGGAGAAGAAGAAAAGAAAATAGGCATTTCCCAACTACTAAGTGAAAACACCCATATGTATTGTAGTTTTAAACCGAGACGGCCCACTCTGGGTGGAAGTCAGGCACACACTTAGCCTCAAAGAGCCTGCCCTGTTCTCCACAGCCAGGATCACCAAGGGATTCAGTTGTTTGTCATCCCTGAGCTTGGGCAAAATGGAAGGAGGAGCTGCTACGTCTTGAGCACAATTGTGGTATTAGAAAAAGTTATTCAGGGGCGCCTGGGTGGCTCAGTGGGTTAAAGGCTCTGCCTTCGGCTCAGGTCATGATCCTAGGGTCCTAGGATCAAGCCCTGCATCGGGCTCTCTGCTTAGCAGGGAGCCTGCTTCCTCCCCTCTCTCTCTCTGCCGGCCTCTCTGACTACTTGTGATCTCTGTCAAATAAATAAAAAACTTTTTTTTAATTTTTTGAAAAAGAAAAAGTTATCCAGAAGTTGAAAAAGAAATTAACTTGGCCTTTTGATGCCATCCTAAAGCACATCTCATAGGCCCACAGAAGATCCTTTATTATACAAATCTGTTAGGCTCTGTAGTCACTACAGACTAAGGGCCCAGGTAGAGATAGGAATAGTACCTGCACAGTAGAACATGAACTCCATATTAGCCTGTAGGACAAACTCCAGCTCTCCCCTCTTGCTGAGAGGGGAGGGCTTTAAAAGACAAATCCAGGGGCATCTGGGTGGCTCACAGGGTTAAGTGTCTGCCTTTAGCTCAGGTCATGATCTCCAGGTCCTGGGATAGAGCCCTGCTCAGCCGGAAGCCTGCTTTTCCCTCTCCCTCTGCTCTCTCTGTCTCCGTCTCTCAAATGAATAAATAAAATCTTTAAGAAAATAATAATAATAAAAAGACAAATCCCATGTGAGAAGCTTGAATGCAAATATTCTGGGAGAAGCAATAAAATGTTTCTGAAGGACTTCAACTTGACCACAGAGAGATGATCTTAGACCTATCCTGCAAGGGGTTTGCCTGAGGGGAGAACACCGGTGTGGCTTTCTCTAAAATCTTGCCCAGGACCCACTCCACTAGCCACATTCCCTCTCAAAGCGCAGGAACTCTCAGGTTCTTCACATTCTACCAGAGACTGGGGTGACATGCTGAGGAAGACCTACTTGAACTTGGTCGAGCCATTGTTGGGCAAATCCGGGTTCCAGAGGAGGCTTGAGATTTCAGTCCACAGTATAGCCCATAAAGTAATCGGCGGGGAAGGATCTGAAGAGGTTGCATCAGGTTTCCTTTGTGACACAAATTCCTGAGTTGGGCTTTAGAAAAAAACCACAGAAACAAACAGAATCAGCTTATAGTTGTACATATGTATGTAAGGATGCCCTTTACAAAAATCACAAGTAACAGATAGGGAAGGTATTCCTCTTTTAAACCAATGGTTTCCCAAGCGCCCTGGGGCAGTGGTTCTCAAACTCTGGTCCCCACACCACCAGCAGCCTTGGTTGGCAGCACCTGAGATCTCTTGTTAGAAATGCAAGGTCAGGGGCTCTACCCCAAACCCACCGAATCAGAAACTTTGCAGCTGGGGCTCATGTCTGTCCCCATTGATTCCGATGAATGCTCAAGTTTGGGAAACACTACCTTACAGGCTGGGGAAGGCGTGAGATGCGAAAAATCGCTTGAAAAACGAGTTCTGCTACTTCTTAAAAGGTATGAAAAAAGTAAGAAAAAGGTAGGTCTTCTCAATTTTTGGCCAAAATACAGTTTCTATGAGAATGTAAATTCTGAAAATGGAGCCAGGCAGAGAAGACATGGCTGTCCTATGACAACAAATAAGATCTAGAAGACATCAAGTCAAAGGAACCTGTGACTTCAAGCACATTTAGTAAATTTTGATCCATCCCTGAGGAATTTTGTGAAAGAAAAGCAGTCAATATTTGGATCAATGACACCAACAGGGTAATTGGCAGGGCTGACTTCTATCTGGTGTTGTAAGAATTCAGAATTAAAGGTCTGTAGATCTAGAAAACAGAAAAATAACACATTTACCAAAAATTTACACAATCATGTCTGTCAAAATCCACAGAACACCACACTTTAAAAAAGGTTAATTTTCCTGCAGTGAAGTATAAGATTGTTTAAAAATAAAATGGGCAGAAAAAATATATTTTTTTAAATGGGCATAGGGTTTCAGTTCTGTGAAATGAGAGTTCTGGAGATTGGTTATGCAACAATGTGAATGTACTTAACACTACAGAACTGTCCCCCTAAAAATCACAAATTTTTTGGCTATGTATATTTTACTACAATTAAAAAAAAAAAAACAAATGCACAAAGTGATTAAATGTGATTTGCTGGCTAATTCAGTATTTATAAGCAGACAGTTCACCAACTTCAGAAGCAACAGCAGGTATCCGCAGGGTAGAGGATATTGAGAGAAGTTAAAATAAATGTCTGGAAGACGAGGCTGAAAAACCTGTTATGAAAAAAAAATTTTTAATGAAAAATAAATAAAACAAATAAAAAAATTTTTAAAAGCCTGTTAGTGACAAGTCAGGTCCACTCCACAAATCATTCCAATGTGCAGATGTCACATGTTTAAAATTTAAAAAATAAAGACCTTCTCTCTAACCTTTAATTTTTTCACTTTTTTTTTTTTTTTTTTAATGTAAGCGCTACACCAAGCATAAGGCTTGAAAACACAATCCCAAGATAAAGAATTGCATGCTCTACTGAGTGACCCAGCCAGGCATCCCAAGACATTTTCTAGAACCTTGAGTCATTTCCAGAATAAATGTTGAGGGGGGAAAAGCCAGATGCAAACAGTGTTTTGTAAGAGAAAGGGAAGGAGATAGAAGTATACACCATAGTACTTATCTGCACTTGCATTAAAAAGGGGGGAAATTCCCAATTAATTAGTAAAAAGAGTTGGAGGTGGGGTGGGAAACAGGATGTTAGAGACTTGAGAAGCAGCAGAGATTTTCAGTACATGTGTTTGTACGTTGTTTACAGTGTCCACGTTCTCCAGCTAAAGACCACAAACACACCCGTGGTCGAGCAAGTTGCAAGGACAGAGAACCGCAATATGAAGACGTACAGGGTGTCAGAACAGTGACAGAAAGGATTTATTACAGGATCGGAGCTTGGGTTAGCGAGGTGAGGGAGATGTCCTGGAGGGCAGGCTTCGTTATGGACTGCAAGCCATCAGGAGACAGGATACCTTGGTTATCCTAGTGTGTCTTACCTAAAAAGTACAATGAGTGAAACAGGGTTTGAGTTGGATTCGAGAGCAGCAGTTGCTCCTAGCCAGGATAGGAGGATGTTTTGTCATTTTTTGTGGTTTAGAAAATGTTCTTGTTTTTGTCTGGGTTCAGACCTAATTACGGAGTTGTTTTGTTTTTACACTGATTCACTGTGGTCATGGGGGAGCCTTGTCTGATGTCGGTGTCCTGTGAACACTATGTTCAACAGAACACCAGGGTCCACGGCATAGCGCCAGGACAGAAAATACGGAAGCAAACCACATGTTCATCGACTTATAAAGGGGTTAAAGAAAAAAACACACACACACACACACCACACACACACAAAAGAACTGTGGTTCATCCATTCGACAAAATACTATTCCACAATGAAAAGAGCAAACTGCGAATACACACAAAAACATGGGTGAATTTTAAAAGTATTATGCAATAGTAACTTGAAAGAAGAAAAACCTAGCAGACCCTACCTTAACTGAGTGATCAAAATGAACATCACCAGTCATAAGACACACTGGCTTCATCTACTTCCTTAGAGGATACAGTGAGAAGGGCAAAATCTCACTTCTCCCCCAAAATGCATTAGTTCTACTAAGAATACGTCAGAGAAACTCCAACTGAGGAAGCATTCTCCAGCAAAATTGGCCAGTACTCTTCAAAAAAAAGTTACCAAGTTTATGAAAAATAAAGACTGGGCACTTGTCCCAGGTTGCAGACTAAAGAGATATGACAAGGAAATGCACTGTGGTATCTGGGTTCGATACAAGACATGAAAAGGGACACTAGTGGGAGAAATGGCAAAATTTGAATGAAACCTGCAAAATTAGCGAACAGTACCGAGTAGCGAATAGTCAATGTCAATAGTCGGTGTCAATGTCCTGGTTTAGATCCTTGTTTTCTAGATTGGTAAGATGATAATCTTAGGGGAAACTGGATGAATAGTATCTGGGAACTCTGTGTACTCTCTTTGCAACCTTTCTGTAAACCAAAAATTATTTCAAAGCAGTAAGAAATAAAGAAAAGCATTATGCTAAGCAAAAGGAAGCCAGAATCCAAACCCCACACATATTTAAGAAATATTTATGAAATATTATATAGCAAATATTATATATCAAAACTATAGGTACAGGAATCACATCCAGAAATCATATCCCTGGCTTCCCGGGCCTAGGAGAGTAGGGAGGCAGGGAGGGCCAGGGAACTTTTTCAGGCAGTGGAAAATTCTGTGTTGTTATTTTGTGGTGTTTTCATGGAACTGTATAAAAAGAAGGGTGAAATTTCATAACACCTAAGTTGTATTTCAGTAAACCTCACTTAAAAACAAGAAGCAAGCATGTTGA
The DNA here is from genome assembly GCF_020171115.1 of Neogale vison. Classification (NCBI taxonomy): domain Eukaryota; kingdom Metazoa; phylum Chordata; class Mammalia; order Carnivora; family Mustelidae; genus Neogale; species Neogale vison. The sequence continues at coordinate 136,473,019 of NC_058091.1, read as the reverse complement.
CAAATTTTCATCAATATCTGTCTCTGCTATAATGAAAAAGACTAGATAAGAAGTTTGGAATTGGGAAAAAGAGAGTAGGTTAGAAAAAAAAACGTTATAGTTCTGGTTTCCAGAACCTTGTGGGACAAGACCCTCTGGCTGCCAGGAGGCTCTCTGCAGAGAAGGAACACAGGTCAGAGCCAAAGGGAAGACCAAAAAAGGCCCCTAGCTGACTAGCTGCTGAGGGAGCAGGTGAGCTGACTTGGGGGGCAGCCTGCAGACCACAAAGGGATTGTTGGACCATCACAAAGATCAGAAAAATAAAAAGGTGCCCTTTTGAAAGGATGCATGGGGAAAATGGCTTGGTATGATTTTCAACCAGCATGGGCATCACAGGCTTTTGACAAACTTCAATTTATCTGGAAAAACTAATTATTTGAAACACCTTGGTAAGGAACAAGAGAGGTATTATAACAGTTTATTTTTAATTATGGGAAATTTTAAATATATACAAAAGTAGACTGGCATAGTGAACTCTTAGGCTCCCGTCATCCAGTTTCAGTAATTATCAAGAAAAGATGCATTTGAGGATCTCAGATCAATCTGAGGCTTTAAGATACTGTCATAGAGGATCATTGTTAAACTTGCACATCTTGATAAAAACTGGGAAAACTGAAGTTCCCAATACTCTCTAGCTAGACCAAAACCTTCTTACATACTGCTTGAAGTTATTTATGCAATCATTTTTAGCTTAATATATGTCTTTAGCTATTTCTCTCAAAGATGAAGAAGTCTGATTCCATTGCTGCTTTCTAGTACTTAAATTTGGAGACATCAGTTTGTTCCAGAAAATTCTTTTCTTCTTCTGTAGGTTTTCAAACGTTTGCAAACATTCCTACTTCCTGTCAAAGGCTTCTAGATAACTCCTGAATAAATTGCAGTATTTTTTTCAGACAGGAAGGCAGGATTTTAAAAGTCATTAAGAACTTTAAAGAATTTAAGGAATTAAAATCCCATCAACAGAGGCATCAACAAAAAAGCAGCTAGAGATACTGCTCTTTGTCTAAATTTTTCTGCAAGAGGGTCTCAATAATGGGTCTTCTACTGAATTGCTATGAAATGAAGACAAATCTTCATTCTGTTTTGAGCATGAGTATTGAATTTGTTGCTAATTATCAACAGTTGTCAAAAATTTGAGAATACTGGAGTGCCAAGCTGGCTCAGTCAGTAGAGTAGGCAACTCTGGATCTTGGGGTTGAGAGCTTGAGCCCCACGTTGGGTATAAAAATTACTTAATAAAATCGTTAGAAAATTTAAAAAAAAAAACTTGAGACTATTAGGGAATTTTTAATTATATGATTGACCAGATTAGGATATATTATCTGGATAAAATGTTACTGATTTTTCACCTAAGTTTTTCTATTCAAATGTTTTCATTATTGAGTAATAAAATTACTTCCACCCTGACACTGAACTCAAAATAATAAAGCAGGAAAAAGTTTTACTTGCTCATGTTTCAACATTTCCAAAAATCACGTTTCTAGATTCTCTGCCTAGGAAATGCAATTGCCAAGTACTTCTTGGGAAAACAGCTTTAGTTCTCATCTTATGTGAATTATGTCTAATGACAAACATGTATTATATAGATGCATGTATCTATATACTCATGGACTATATAACAATTAAAATGCTTTCTAAACATTATTTGTATTTCAAATCTTTTATCATACTAACTTATTATTTGTAGAATCTAAGTTTTTTGTGTCTATAAGAATCAGAAAATTTCTGGTCTTACAAAACCATTCTATTTCCTGTTTTATTAGTGAACATTTCACGTGATTTTTTTTTTTAAAGGATGTGGGAAATGTTTTACTAAATGTCCCATTAATTTAAAAAATGTTCTGCAAGTCCTTCATTGAATGTGCAAAGTAGAGATTAAATACTTTCAAAAATGTTTGGGGCACCTGGGTGGCTCAGTTGGTTAAGGGTCTGCCTTTGGCTCAGGTCATTATCTCAGGATCTCAGGGTCTCAGGGAGCCCCACGCAGGGCTCCCTACTCAGCGGGGAGTCTGGTTCTCCCTCTCCCTCTGTGCTACTAAACAAATAAAATATTTTAAAAAATAATAAAATAAATACAAAACGTTTACGTGTTTTTGAACAGTGCCACCTAAAATGCACTCTCAAGATCAGAAATGCTCAGAACAGAAGACTGTTTCCAAGATGTTCCCATAAAGTATTTACTGGAAGCATCTTCTGTGCCAACATTTATTTGATTTTCTAAGGGGGTCAGGGTGACCAGTGGTTCTACCTTCCACAAGCTTACAACCCTGTTCAAGTGGAAAAGCAAATTCCTCTGGCAGTACATCCACCGCTCTGGGTGAATGACAGTCCCCTGTTAATAAGACTTTTGAAATCACCTACTGAATTAGGGGGAAAAAAAAGAGGAAAAGAGGGACGCCTGGGTGGCTCAGTGGGTTAAGCCGCTGCCTTCAGCTCAGGTCATGGTATCAAGGTCTTGGGATCAAGTCCCACATCTGGCTCTCTGCCCTCTCTCTCTGCCTGCCACCCTGCCTACTTGTGGTCTCTGTCAAATAAATAAATAAAATCTTTTAAAAAAAAAAAAAAAGAGGAAAAGGTTTGTATGTTCCCTGTGGCACCCTACCAATTCTGAAAAACACAGTAAATGAAATGAAAGGTTGTATCAGGAATTTGAGATTTAAAAAAAATTTTTTTTCAGGAAAAACCAGTGATTTAAAACAGGAAGTGCAAAAACTTAAATAAATACTTTCTGACCTCCCTCTGAGCTAAGTTAGTGCTCTGTGCCCGTCCCCGGCTATGAACACTGCACAGTCCTCTCTGCCCTCCACCAACTGCTCTCGGCAAGGCTACCGGAGCCCAAGATCCGCCCTGCCAAACCCAGGGGTCGTCTGGCTCCTCCTCCTCGGCCACGTCCAGCCTCTGACCCCTTTGATCATCTCTCCAGCGAAGGTTTCCTTCTTCTGGTTTCCCAAAACCACGTTTTCCAGGTTTGCCTCCTCCTTGCCTGGGTCTCCCATCCTCGGACTGCATCCCCCTCCGATGCCCACCAAACGGCTCCCACCTCACTCGGCCACGCCCGGGCTCCGGAACTCTCCCCACGCCTTCTCCCCGCAAAGCCTCAGGCACCTTCTCCTTGACCCTGACCTCTCCCTCTCCCAGCTCACACTCCGGCCAGACTCGTCGGCAAGTCCTGAGGGCTCCCCCCTTTCAAGTCGGTCCCTGCTCCGACCCCTCCTCCCCAGCCCGCAGCCACCAGCCCGGCCGCCGTCCTCGGCCCCCCAGGCTGCTGCCAGCGCCCACACCGGCTCCCCTCAGACGGGACGCTCGGCTCCGAGCCCTCCCGCGGCTCCCCCTTCACAGCGGCCTACCAGGCCCACCTGCTCCGGCCGCGTGACTTTGAACCTGGCTTCCTGCCCCCTCCCTCGTCTCTCGGGCGGCAGCTGCCCGCAGGCTATGCTCGGAGAACACCCGGGCTCGGGGCTCCGCACGTGCCGCCGCCCAGCCCGGGGAGACTCGACTGGGGGCGCGGGTAATTCCCGCAGAAGCGGGGTCCGCTCCCCTCCCCCTCGCTCTCCCACCCGTCAAGGACCCCGGAAGGGGGAGCGCGCATGCGCCGTCTGGCCCCGCCTCCGCCCCGCCCCACCCCGCCCCCTCCCGCGGAGGTCCAGGGGCTTACGGCTCCAGGGCACGGGCTGGAGCCGAGGAAGGACGCGGAGTCCCGGGTCCTCGCGGAGACGCACCTGCAGGAGGCGGGACGGCGGCGGCACTGGCGCCGGGGCGGCCGTGAGGGCGGAGGGGAGGAGCAGGGACGGGGCGGGCGGGCACACCTGCCCCGCTGCAGCGGCCCCTGCCGGAGACCCAGCCCCGCGGCGCTCGCGAGCCCCCTTTCTGTGCCCCAGCGACGGTCTCTTTGCGGGACAGCGGAGGGACAGCGGAGCCGGGCTGGGGGCGGTGTCTTGCTGCGTCTTTGTGAGCATCCCCTATATGTCGTGAATGATTACCTGCCCCGCAGCTGGATTGCACACCCTCGGGACACAGCGTTTCAAATGTTGGGGCAGCTCTCCCTAAAACGCTGTTTCTAGGGATGGTTCGTTGGGTTCCCAGGCACCACCACTGCGATCGTTACCTGCGTGTCCGAAGGGAACAGTTTGAGGGTCTCTAGGATTCGGTGACCCAGGTGGCTCCACGTGTCTGAATCCCCTTAAAATCACTCCTCTTTCTCAGTTTTGATTCAGGCTTGCCACCTGCCCTTCTTTTCCTGCAGTGGAATTGTTCATGGGTGTGCCCAGGACGGGAACGGGAGGAACTCTGAAAACTTGGGAGCAAAAAAATGTTTCCTTGACATTTATTTTCCCTGTCTCAAACCTTCCTAGTCTGGCCAGAAATTCAGCCCACTTTGGGAACCCCTCTTGTTCCTGTAGGCTGTACCAGCCCCTCCGGGGGTTAGGGAGTCCAAGGATGTTGGGGGAGGCCCTCACATCTGGCCGTCTTTCCCTTCACGTGTAGATAGCACGGACATTGTGGCAGACTCTTGTAAGAACTTAACGCACATCAGCCAATTTAAATCTTCCCCACCATTGGATAAAAGAGATACAGTAATCCCCACTTTCAGGTGGGGAAACAGAAGCCCAGGGAGGTCAAGTAACTGTCCAGGGCAGAAAAGCTGTTGACAGAGCTAGGATTTGCATCTAAGTGCTTGGGCTCCAGACGCAAAGATCCAGGCTCCCACATCTCCTGCCTGTCATTAAGGTGTTGGTGCATTGCTTTTTGTGCATGTGAGATTAGTCATTAGGTGTTCATCTTTGCCTTGATTCAGACACTGGGAGTGCGGGGAGTTGGGGAGGCCCAGTGCTCCTCACTACAACCTTCCCAGGTCTGAAGGCCCCGCATGTAGCCCTTTGCCACCACCCACAAGTTCAGCCACCTCTGACACATGGCATTCCATCAGGGACCCAGAGCCTACACGACCTACAACTTGCCACCACACCACACCACCCCTCCACCCCATCCCTTCTTCCAGGCTTGGAAGAGCTGACTTCCTCGGAGCATCAGGCACCCTCTCCATCTTTTAAGCAACTCCAGCTTAATTTCTTGCTGACCTTGTTCTTCCGAAACAAAGACTGTGCCCTCTTGCTGGAATGTTCTTTCCCCATTCCCTCGAGAGCAACTCCTCTCGTCCTTCTGGTCCCAGGTCATTTGTCCGTTTCCTCAAGAAAGCCTTCTCTGACCCCAGCTCTCTCTAGCCCCCCATGTGAGACCCCTTGTTCTTGGTACATGTTCTGACAGCACCACGGCCGCTATCCCAGGGAAGATTCCAAATATATTTCTGCTTATTTGATTACATTTTTGCTCTCCCGCCAGGTTGTAAGCTTCCCTGAAGATGACCTTTTCGTCTGTTTGCTCACCAGGGAATTTCCAGTCCCTCACAATGCCTGACAGTGGATGGCCAGTTTATTAGTTCATTCAACATATATTACACGAATAAATGACCAAACTCTCAGGAAAGCAGCCTAGAATTCAGAGAATGATGGCTTGGCTATCTTTACCAAAATGAAGAAGCAAATTACTTTTTCTTTCATGTTGCTTCTGAGTCCCTGGCAACACAGAGCAAACCAAAAATAAACAAGCAAGAACAGTTTATCCGTAACTCACCCTATGGTGAGAAACTCTCCCCCAACCCTGACTTTTCTATCCTCTCAGAGTTACTCACTTCGCTGGTTATTCACACTGCCCGTCGAGGCTGAACTGTCCTCTGTCAGCCTCTGCTACAAACGCAGACGGGGATGTAAACATCCAACCTGGTGTCCTTTATCGACTGACTGATGTTGACATACTTGGGAGAAGGCCAAAGCTTCCAAAGGCTTTACCCAATACTAAGGGAGAACAGCAAGAAAATAGACAGCAAGGCTACAAAACTAAAAGAGATACACGCA